>NW_022436984.1:8672783-8676127 GCF_009761245.1 Sapajus apella | reverse complement strand
AAAGAAAAGAAAAGAAAAGAAAAGAAAAGAAAAGAAAAGAAAAGAAATAAATAAATCACCTTATCATTGAGACCACCTTGGCAAAAATTATGACAGCAAGATAAATTTAACATGAATGGACTCCATCTTGCTTCTGACCTTACAAGCTAACTGCCCTTTCTCATTCTTGGATGTAGGCCAAGCTAACTATGGTAGAAATTTAGTTTATAGTTTAACTTAAAGCAAGGATGATAATAGTCTTTTCCTGAAAAAAATGTCCTCCTTGTTCAGAGACTGAAAACCCCTTTGTAAAATTAAGAAAAGGACACTAAGTTAGAATTACAGTGGTGCCTGAATTCTGTTAAGCTATAAGCATTGTTAAGCAATAACCAGCCATTGTTCTCTGGGTTGCTTACTGCTCAAGAATCATGTAGTTGGAAGTCACAAGATTTGTAATTTCCACAATTGCTCCTAGAGATGGCATACCTGTTGTGAAAACCTAAGGTTAGTCTTTGCGATATTTTTGAGCCTTTTACATTTGGGCATTCCAACCGATGCCACCCAGACCTGCGACTCATACCAAAGAACTGACTCAACTGGTTCTATGACCCCCAAGCAAAAATTGACTCAACATAAAAAGACAGTTTGGACATTGATTTCCTCCCCAAGCAATCAGCAGCACCCATTCCCTGCTCCCCTGCCCATCAAATTTCCTTTAAAAGCTCTAGCCTCTGAGCTCCTGGGGAGACAGATTTGAGAAATATATCCTGTCCTACTGCTCAGCTGCCTTCCAATAATTAAACTATTTCTGTGCTACACAACCACTTTACTTGTGCAGTACAGGCTGTGACATCTTCTTATTGTTTGTTGAATGATGAAATTCTTGGAACAACTGCATTCAAATAATGTCAAGACTAAGATTCATGGATCATTGGGGAGAAGAGATTGATAATATCAGGTTTCCCTAGGTGTTTTGATAGTCCACGTGAGAAGAGATGTTAGAGAATGAGAGTGGAGTAATCCATGAACCTTAGTCTAAGTGGATTTTCATGAAAACAAAATTTTATAACAAAATTTCACTAAAATGAAAGTTTAACTTTGTTAACATAAAATTTCATCAAAATTTTCTACCAGCCTCATCTTAGGAAGGAAAGAATATTCATTCTTGTCTAAATAATTATAATAATTGAAAAAGTAGTAGAAAGTATTACAAGTATACAAGTCACATTTTTTATTTCATACAGTTTTGGATATATCTGCAGTTCAGTTGTAGATTTATTAATTATCTTTAGAATTGAATGGTTTTTAAATCAGAAAAATAATTATTTCATTTGTTTAATAAATTATTCTTAACCTTCTCCTGTGTTCTGTGTTTATATTATGAATCTACTGGAATTTCTAGAACTAATTCTTGCACGCCTTGATCCTTCTCTTGTTTTCCAAATCTAAGCCCTTTTGTTTAAATTTCTGTGAAACTTCCCTAACCTTATATACAAAATATTATTATATTGACCCTCAGCCTTGCCCATTTTTCTGATTTTTAATTTTCTGTTAAAATATATTAATCTCAGTATGCTTTGGCCATAAAGATGATCAGAGACATCCTATTGTTTGGGATGTTGCTGATGAATGCTAGGGCAGGGCTCAACTTTAAACTGAAAAAAGAAGGACATGCAGGGCTTTGGGAAGGAGGTGTGGAAGCACAGCACAGGTGACAACATTAGGGAATTCTTACTGAGCCTCAGATATTTTGAGTTTTCATCATCCTGTGGAATGTCTTTTTGATGTGCTACATGATTATACTGTTTGGCTGTTGGATATGGAATTACCAGACATGGAACCAGGAACTTACTTTCTTGGATGCCAAGTCTCTGTTCCTCCATTTCTGATGGCTTCAAGAATGCTTTTAACCACAAAACTTATGATCCTCACAGAAAGCCCAAGTTCCTGGTGTTGCAGTCTGCTTAGTCCCTAGTTCAGCTACGTCCAAGCTCTTGTCCCATGACCAAAAACAATAAGGTGCACAGCCAGCAGAGAATGGGTAGAGTAAGATTTGTTAAGCAAAAGAAAGAACTCAGCAAAGAAAGGCACCCTGAAAGCAGGTTGCCAGAAATGAGGCTGAGTTCTTTTATATGGCAAAGACAAGGAAGTCTTCTGTGGGTTCTGCCCAAATGGGAGGGGTAATGTTCTTCCTTGTGCTGTTGCATCTGCACATGCTTGGGATTGGCCAGCATGGCTGGATCTTGGTTATTACCCATGAATGGCTAAGCAAAACCCATGGGGAAACTAAAACCACAATGCTAATGTCCTGCTAAGGACATTATAATGAGTTGGGTCAAGTTAAAGACATTTAGGTTGATCTATTGCATTGCTCCTAGGCTGAGACGGTTTGGTCCTTTCTAAGCAAACATTTTGGCATTAGAGGAAGTTCTTAACCAAATTTCTTTCCACTATCTACAGGGGTTGTGCAGGTGTGGTCCCACAGGCATTTTTCCATTCCCAAGACCTTCCCTCTCTATCTGCCTAATCAGCCTCTAACTGCCTCCTCTCTCACTGGTGGGTTGAAAAATGTTTGTCAAGATGTGCATAGTTTCCCAGCCACCTACAGTTTTCAAAGATATTTTCACTTTGGTCTCTGAATTGGAATGCTATCTACTGAAGGGTTTTCAGGAGGGTTTACATACAGGGCTGTGATAAAATTGAATTCCCCATAGATAAAAGAACATGGCAAAATCATTTCACCATATTGGAATGCCTCCCAAGCATTCTCAAGAAGCCTGTTTCTGGATATTTCTTGGTTTATTTTTAATAGCCATCCTTTTGGTAAGAATCATATAGATTTTTTAAAAAACACTTTTTAATCTAGGGATCTAAGCAGAAGGGTTGGCTTTTAAGTTTATCACAGCCTGATTTTTGAACAATTTTTATAAGTCACAAGGACATTCAGTATTTCTTGCTGAAATTGACAGCACCTGGGATAAGCCAGGAGCCCTGTGACCAAATTCCTTTCCCGTATGAACAGGGTCAGGTTGGCCACTCAGTGCAGCTGAAATTATCCCTTAGACTAAGAAGAGGGCCTCCTGGAACAGGGACACCAACCTTCCTGTTTAGACACTAAGCTGTTAGCAAAAAGGAAGAGATAGTTCCAGGTGAAGTATTTCTACAGAAGAGAAGTGTGGAACAATTGTGGGGGTGTTAGAATAAATTTTGTTTTGTCTTGCATCCTTTGTTAAAGACAGTGACTTTGGGAGCCATTAAAAATACACATGTGTGTGTGTGTGTGTGTGTGTGTGTGTGTGTATGCATGTGTGTGTGTGTTATTGCAATCTCCCGTCCACCTCCATCTGGTCCCCTTACCCAACACA
>NW_022436984.1:8607489-8672383 GCF_009761245.1 Sapajus apella | reverse complement strand
CATTATTTTGTATAATAATAAGTGCTAATATATAATGACTGATTATGCTGCACCAAGCACTAATCTAAATGCTTTAACTATGTTAAATTCCACATCACCTCAATTAGTTATCCAATCTTACAGATTGGAAAACTGAAAAGAATGGGGTTAAGTAACAAGCCTAAGGTCTCACAGGCAGTGAGTAATCCTTACTTCTAAGATTTCTATGTTCTCTTCTAATTTCTTCTGAGATATAGACGAAAAAAGTAAAAGAAAAAGAAAATTTCTACTTTGTTGATTTATATTGTCTCATCTTGCTTCCTAATTTCCCCCTTTGTATTTTTTTGGATGCTACTACTCCCTTTATTTATTTACGCATTTTAAATATATATATATATTAAAGCTCTTTTCAAGTGACTTTAATATCTCAAATCCCCAATCATAAATCCTTCCAGTTATTTAATTTATGGTTGTCTTTCTTAGCATTGCACTTTTCTTATATGTCCATTGGCTATACATATATGTGGTCTAGGAGCTCAACTTCAATGAGGTTAAATCTTCAGTAGTCTCACGTGGTTTGTGTATTGTGGATGCCTTCCAGAGCATGATTTTTATGGTTGTTTTCACCTCTTTCCTAATGGGTTCGCCAATTCCTAAATAACTGAGATTTTTAGACTTAGTTTCTTTACCACGTGGTTTGCACAAAGTTGAGCTCTGAAACTTTGTATCTTGTGCTCAGGGTTTCAATTTTTTGTGACTTCATTTACTCTGACTTCCAGAATACAACCCTAGACCAGTGTTTATATATGAGGACATCGTTTCTTAAAATCCAGTTTCAGACTGGGACCTTTATTCTTACTGCTGAATGTACATAGTCCTTTATTCTTCTTTTGTAGGTGTCTCATTCTCAACCTACAATTTATCTTATATGGTTATTGTACTTTATGTGTTGTTTACCTTTGATTCTTGGTTAGCAAAATTGACATGGGGTGTTTTCTGTTGCTGTTTTCTTTTTTTTTGTATTTAGCAGAGTTAGGCTCTTCCTTTCCAAGTCTATGGACTCAGGTATACTTTTAATAGTTTAAATACATGTAACCTCACATTTTCTATTATTTGGAGAAGCAGAACCTTTTTTATTCTGTTCATTACAATTCAATCCCATGTTACTTTGAAATTTAAATCAGTTGCATAGTAAATGTTCTCTATAGGCACAGATCGCCAAAACTTTCCTGAGTGAATGTCTGTGGTTTTGATCCTTTAACATTAATCTTTCTCCTGAAGAGAAAAGATATATTCATTTTTAATGTGGGAATTTGAGGCTTTTTATTTATTTTTTCAACTCTAAGAAGGAACCAATTATATCTCATATGAGCAATGGGAAAACTATATAGTTGCTCATGATTTTACTGTTTCATGGAAATGTGAATATATACTTCAAAATTTATTTTATTTGGCATTGGCTTAGATAGTAAAGAATCAGTCATGCTGTATTATCTGCAGAAAAGCACACATGAAATGAGTGGCTTTTAGTAAAAGGTGGGTGGAGAATGTTTGTCAGTATTAAATTCTATGTGTGTATATCTATTGAGTAGTAGCGTTTCATTGTGCCAGGCTGAATCTGGGCCTCCGACAACTAAAAAATATTTTCTGAAGTGTTACAATAGCAAAGAAAAAGAAAACTGAGCCAAGTTTTAAAATCTTTAATATTATTTATCTTTATGTCCATCGGCAATCTGCCAAATATATTACATGCAGAATTCAATAGAATTAGAATATTCTTAATTATCTCTTTAATTAAGAAGCTTTTAATAGAGCAGAATGAAATGACAGGGCAGTGTATCCTATCGGAAGTAACCTCAGAATATGAAGATGATTTTTCAGTAGGCAAAAGCTGACAATATTATACAGTTTTAGATTTCCAAGTCTCCAAAAATGATAGTAAATTATTGTATGCCACTTAGATTCAAGATAAAGCCTTTCATTGTTAAGATTCTTCATTTTTAAAAAATTAAAAAGGGACAATTGAAAAATATTAATCAACAAATATACTTCAAGAAGTCCCTGCATGAACACTAAAATAACTTTCTACGCTGGATTTATTTGCTTGTTCAATATTATGGCAAATGTACTTAAAATGTAGAACTGGCTAATCATCAATATAATTTGACAAACACTTATTTAATAGGAACTCTGTGCCAGGAATCTTGATAAATTTTCTAATGAAGAAGATGCAATCCATGCTTTGGAAGAACTCCCACACTTATAGATGATATATAGGAATAAGCAATTAACTTTAAAACAATGTACTAACTGTTATAATAGCAGATTCTACAAATGCCAAATATAGCTGCAGATTAAGTTTGTCTGTTTCAGGGAAATCAAGGTCTAAATGGTAAAGCATATAGAGATCACTTAAGGATGGAAGGATTACATTTTATTTATGACTCCAATATCTAATAATTTTTTGTAGGATTGGAAAAGTAGGCAGTGATTTTTCTACTAGTGAAAATTACTCCCTGTGACCAAATTGCTTTTCTGAAACAGATAGAAGTATATTATATCACCCAGGCATATTGAAGATGCTCCCAAAAATAACTGACTGTGACTTGACTTATTATCTCAATATGAGGGAAGCAGAAACTATGAGAGAAAGGTAGTCAAAGACAAGCAGAAAACCATGGAACCCTTAAATGCACCTGTCCCTGTAATTCATTTACTATTCAACTCTTATTATAGCAGTGTTTAGTTAATTTCCCACTTCATTCAAGTATGTTCATATGCCAACTCAGACATGAACACTTCCTTGATCATTTTATCAAGAGCCATGAAAGAGCAACCTTCATCACTCTTTATTTAATTTACTCCTCTTACTTTTAGCACTACCTGACATACTGTATTTGATTCATTACTTGTTACTTGTCTTCTTCCTACCAGAATATACACTCCCTGAGGTTGGAAATTGTATTTGTTTTGTCTACTGATGTATTTCCAATAATTTAAAAAATGCCTTTATATGGTAAGAGCTCAATGTACTTTCACAGAATGACTGACTTAATTAATTGTATTATAAAGTACCTATTATACATTAGGCATTGTGTTAAAGCTATGAAGGCAGAGATAGTTTTCTGATTTGTAAAACAACTTATTTAGAGACTCTAGTACCAAACAAACAATTGGAATGTTGATTTGCCTGAGAACTTATAAAAAAAGATGTGTGCAATGTTCTTTGGGCATTCAGTGGAACAAATGACCACTAAGCCAGGGAAAATTGGGACTATATCTGAAGAACAATTTATACTGATATTTGATTAATAAGGAATATCAATACATTTAAAAAAAAAAAAAACCACATGCTTAGGAAATAAAAAGTTTAATCCAGAGAAGGACTTTCCCAGAAGACAAAAGTGAAATCGTATTCCTGCTAGAAGTTAATTTCATTCTACCCCAACTTTAATTTAGCCTCCCTGTCTCACCTATGTGTGGAGGGGTATGAGAAGCCATAAACTGTAGGGGAAAGGGCTCAAATGCATTGACTGGAGACCCTAGAAAACACTTGCTGCAGTCACAGAAAGAACTAGAAGATAAAAGGAACCAACCTCTTCTCCCGCAAGAGGGATACTTGTGAAGACCACACTGCTAAGACAAAGGTCAACAGTGCACTCCAATAATTTAGACTTAAAAAGAAGATTAGAGAATGCCCCTCCCCTACATTCTAACACCAGGCTAGTAAGCCTCCAATGGACAGTGGACGTCAGTTAAGAAAGCTGCAAGAGACAAACTTTCTCTGAGGGACAACAAAAAGGGAAGTTCCAAAGCTAATCAAGGAATCAAAAAATGGTCATTATGATATTAAAAATCTCTGGAACACAGAGCTACAAAAAACTGTCAGACAAACCCCCCTTGTAGCCAGATCAACATAATTCCTCATGCAAAAATCCGATTTTCCAAAGAAAAAGAGAGCATTTTAAGGACTTCCAGAAGGAGGGTGGATGACTTTTTTTCTACTCAAGAATGAGAATTAAAACAGACTTTTTGTAACAAATTCTGAAAACAAGGTGTCAGTGGAATAAAATATTTAAGTCTTGGGGGAAAAACCCTGCAAATCCTGCAAATTTAAATTTCTAAATACAATGAAAATATTGTATGTTTGAAACATTGAAAATATTAATCAAATATCAGATGTACTTACCTAATATGTTCAGATATCATATATCAACTATTAAAATATAGAAGTGAATTAAACATTTTCTTCAAGTAACAAAATAGATAACTTATTGTCTTCGTTGCCAGCTCACCAGCCTCAAGAAAAATGCTAAAAGAACTTCTTCAGGCAAAAGAATGATATAGCTAAGACATATGGATTTATATTGAAAAAAAACATAAGAAAAGTTATAAATGAAGGTAAAATATAATATTTTATATCAATTTTTCTTATTTCAAATTTATCTAAAAGATAACTGTTTAAATAATACTATTTTAATATAAATTTTCATTTTACAAAATTACATGTATGATGTAAATAACATAACAATGTATTGGGTACTAAAAGTTATATAAAAGGGAAATAAATTACAACTATGTCACAAGAGATGGGAGGGAGGAACTTGGAGTATTTTATTATAAGGTACTTACATTACAAATGAACACAAGAGTACTATTTTAGGGAGGATTTCAACAACAGTCTACATTATAAATCTTAGAGCAAAACCAATTTTCTCAGTGTACATAAGTTAATAGCTTACACAAAAGGAAAGCATAAAAATTCTCAATGAAAACAGAGAAGGCCAAAAAAGAAAAAAGAAACAACAAACAAATGCAATAAATAGAAAGGAGTCGTAATATTTTAATATAAATATATTTTAAATAATTGTACATGTAAGTAATTAAACAGAGTTAAAGAGAGATTGACAGATTGAATGAAAAGAAGATTCACCTAAATTATGTCTACATAATATTTGTGATAAATTTTTAAAAGGCAGATAGGTGAAAAGCAAAAAGATGAGATAAAATAAAATATACTAACTGTAATCAAAAGAAAGTTGGAATAGCTATAATAATTTCACACAAAGCTGATTTCTGGTCAACAGAGATTATTAGGAATTAAGAAAAACATTACATAATGATAAAGCAATTAATTCTCCAAAAATACATTACAATCCTAAACATGTTGTACTGACCAACTCTTTCAACCATATTAGCTTAGATATGGTATCGTGAAGCCACACACAGATGAAGAGAGAGAAACTGGAAAAAGTTGTATAGTTTCATAGTCTCCACTCAATAGCATAGTAGGTCACACAGAACCACTTGGGTTTCTTCAGAAGGAAAGGACAAGGCTGTTTAAACAGGCTGAGGTTTGGTTAGTTTGAAAAATATCAGTAGGCTTTGGAACACAGAGGCTGTTCCTGTATCTGGTACCTGGCCCTGGGGCAATTAGGGACTGTATACAGTGACTCAGAGAACCCAAGTGGCTGAGAGTATGGACATATCTACTCAAGAAGATGTTGAAGCAGACACTAGCCAGATTCCTCAGAGATCGGTCATGACACATTTTAAAAGACTGTATTATACCAGCAGAGTATCAAAAGACATGAGATAAAAACTGATAAAAAAAAAATAAAAGAATAGACAAAACCAGAACTATAGTGGGAAATTTCAATACCACATAGCAATAACTGATATATCAAGCAGGCAGAAAACCAGTAAGAATATAGATGATCTGAACAGGGTTATTTATCAACCTAATTGACATTTATAGAACACTTCAAACAACAGAATAAAAACACATTTTTTGACGTTCACTCAGAACATACACCAGAATAGACTATGCTAAGGGATATAAAACATAGCTCGACATATGTAAAAGAATAGTTATCACACAATGTAATTTAAGACCACAACAGATTTAAACTTGAAGTTAAAAAGAGAAAGATAGATGAAAAATTTCTAAGTATTTGGAAGTGATCCAGCACATCTGCAAATAACCCAAAATAAGATGTCTAAAGAGAACATAAGACTCCTTTATAACTAATTAAAATTGACAATTTAACATCAAAATATATAGAATGTTGCTAAATCAGGGCTAGAAAGTATATTTTTGTAGCATTAAATGTCTATTTAAAAACTAGAAGAGCATAAAATTAATAGCCTAAGCTTTCATCTTATGACACTGAAGAATGATGAGTACATTAAATTTAAAGAAATAGAACAAGAGGGAAGAAAATTAATGCAGAAATCAATAAAATTGAAAATAATAAGAGCATAAAGAAAATTAGTAAGTCAAAACAGAGTTCTTTGAAAATAAAAATAACCAAGAATAAAAAGAGAGAAGATAAAATTACCAAAAGCACATTTTTAAAAAAGTGATTAGTACAGATCCCCTAGCAATTAGTAAGATTATAAGAGAATACTGTGACCTCCCAAGTCTATAAATTTGATAGCTGAGATGAAATGGACCAATTTATTGGAAGAAGCTAAGTACCAAAGCTCATTCAAGAAGGAACAGATAACCTATTTAACCCTGCAACATAGAGATAATAAGAACTGAATTAGTAAATACATTCCAAACACAGGACAAAACAATAGCAAGAGAACATCAGACCAATACAGTTTTACTGGTGAATAGATGTATAAGATAAAAACATTTTAGAAAGAAATCATAAATAAGAAAGAAATCATACCACCTCTGCATTATCTTTTTCAAAACAATATTGGTGGAGAGAACATTTCCCAACTTATGAGGGCAGCCTTACTTAAATACCATACCAGATAAAAACATTTCAAGAAAATTACAGACCAATATTTCATGAACATAGTCACAAATCTCTTTGAAAGAATAAGAGCAAATCAAAAAGCAATATATAAAAAAGATAATACATGATCAAATGTGGCTAATACTAAGAATGCAAACCTTATTTAACACTCATAAGTCAACGAATGCAATATATCATTACAAGAAAAACGCAAAGGATTTCTGGAAGGCTTACATGGTTGAGGAAACAAGAAATGAAGATCAGCATCTTAAAAAAGAGATAACAGACTTTCAAAGTCTCATTTGAAAGTCCTGAAAAACTACATTATAGAAAGAATTATAAGCTATATTTAGACTGGTTTCACAGCCCTATCAACCTAATCTTCGATGGGATTATTATGATTGTCCTATACCCTAACTTCCTGCCAGAGCGAAATCAATGCTGGAGAAATATAACATTGTCCAAAGGCTTAAATGGTTACTTTAGTTTCTCCTGTACAATCTCCTCAAATAAAACTACTCTATCTTAATTTTTTTAAAAGAAGTATTGAAGAGAGATGATAGCAAAGGAAGCATGTTTTTCATATTAAACCCTAACTCTAATAGACACACCAACAGTAGTAGCAAAACCAAATATTCATGGGTAACATCTACAGCACAACTGGATAGTAAGATGATAAATTGTATTCCGGGGAACTCCAAAATATACGTGGGTGAGAACAAATCACCAACCACTGTAAGAACTGCACATTATCAGCACCTGTGCAAAAGGAAGTAGAAGGAAATATCAGAGAACACCATAATTTAAAAAATATTAATTGGAAAGACCAATGTACTAACTTGAAAAAAGCACCTGAAACTAGAAAGCATTTTACATGTGCCAACAGCAGCTGAACATAAGGTCTCTGTGGAAAGTGTGAAGGAGCTATAGCAATCTGGAAAAACTAAACAACTACACCAAAATTTCCTTCCAAGAAAAATCCCCACCCAAGAAAAGAAATAGCTGGGGATATAATTCAACTTATCATAGAAACAATAAAGGCAACATTAGGTTCAGATAAAAGTGGGAGAGAAGCTAAAAATAACAACACCCTATGATCCAAAAAATACACTCCTAGGTACACATATATTCACCAAAGGGCATGCAGTAAAATCTTCATAGAAACAATATTTGGGCCAAGCTGGAAACTACCCAATTACCACAGAATAGAAAAATAAATTATGGCATAGGCATAATAATCAATTTATATAATTGATTATTTTATGGAATGACAGTGAGTATATAAAC
Source organism: Sapajus apella (assembly GCF_009761245.1). Lineage (NCBI taxonomy): Eukaryota > Metazoa > Chordata > Mammalia > Primates > Cebidae > Sapajus > Sapajus apella. The sequence continues at coordinate 8,664,365 of NW_022436984.1, read as the reverse complement.
AGACAGTCGTGACAGCTTTCCTCATAATTGTCAAAAATGCAAATGATTAATAGGGTATTGGTTAATATTTTTCTCTATAAAATATAAATTATGAAAATCTTTTTTTGATTTTATAGAACTTTAGCACTAAAGAATTCTCATAACATATACATAAAGTTAAATGGCAGGTTTTAAAACACTATTAATTGCAATCCCAATTCTGTTTAAAATTGCTAATTAAAGAGATAAAATGAGAGAATGAGAAATTGAAACTATTAAACTAATAAAATGTCAAAAATGCTTCTTGCTCTCAAAATTATGAATGTTTAAAGATTTTAGAATTTCTAAATGTTTATTGTTTTTGTAATCAGAAATAAAACTTGATGTATCAGTAGTTATTGTGCAAAAAAGTGCAAAAAACCCCCACTTTCCTTAGAGAATCTTAAACCCACAAAATTGTCTACCTCATGAATTTCCATCCATCAGTAGTTCTTTTATCCATGGTAAATTCCAGATATCCTTCATCTTTAAGGAAGAGGTGTGGGTCCCCATATCCTTGTGCGTCCTTTTCTTGTTTTGCTATACCCAGAGAAAGATATGGAAGCTTCTGAAAGCTTCCAACTAGAATACAGCAGAAAAGTGTACATAAATGATTATATTGACACATCAAACTTATCTGGATCTGAAATTTTGCCCTCTGTAAAACTTCACTAACATCATCAAAGAGACACAAATAAGAACACAGGAAAACAGAGTAAGGGAGAGCCATTGCACATGGCTCTCTGAGCTCCACATGTCCTCATTGGATACCCTATCTGCTCCAGGGTAATGGATGAAAATAATCTTGCACAGCAGGAATGTTTTAGGTAATGAAATATATTCATTTTCTACCATAAATAATTGCTTAGTTTATGTGACATTTTCAAGGAAGCTACGCATCATAAATCCATAGATTCTAAGAGTGTTTACAACAATTTATCCTAGATGAGAAATATTCCATTACAAATATTCGACAGATAAGAACTCTTCTTCTAGAAAATATTAGGTCTAGTTTTTTGGAGGTAAATATCAGCATGTTTGCAAGAAAATTAAACAAGTTTATCTCCTTTTTTTTTCTCTTTTGTCAACATCACCCAAGAATCAGTAGAAAAATGTAACAGACCAAGTGTTTTAACTTCTCTTTCCCTGAGTTAGTTTTTAGCTAATGCCTTTCCTCTCTCACTCTGAAAGTTCACATGGAAACTTTTGACCTTAGAGTAAATGTTAAGGCTGTGTCTACAGGCAATGGAGGCTTTTGCTTATCTACCTAGACTGAGAGCTACTTTCCTGGTCCCCTGCTGTTGTAGAAACTGGTACTGTTGTTCTGGCTGTCTCATCCCAACTGTTGCCTATGTGGTCACCATCGAGGGTCTAATCTCAGATGTGGCTACTGCTTACTTCAGGTGTCTTGTGTTAAAGCCTTTCCTTTAGTGCTGTGAGCCTCATCCATATCTCCTTATGAGATCAGAGAGGTAAGCCCTGAATAGGTACTTAGCAGTGTAGAATCCCTAGATGGTATCCCTTACAGCCTGCTTAGTGAGACATTAGAGTTGAAAATGATTCTTTCTTCATGGCCCATCATTTTTTAATGATGCTTTTAAAGAACCCCCCTCCTACACTTTGGAGGGAGAGGCTGACAATGAACAATTCATGGTAATGACAACGATAATAGACATAAATGTATGAGTTAAGAGAGAAATCACTTTGCTCTAGATATCAGGGAAGACTTTCAGTAAATGAAGAATATGCCTTATTTGGTTATGCATTTGTGGGACAAAATTCAACCCCCACCAAACGATGACATCTGGATCTCCTGCTGGAGAGCCAGCTCTCCCGTAGGCTCTCCAGTAGGAGATCCAGATGTCATCGTTTGTTATGGGTTGAATTTTGTCCCACAAAAATATACGTTGGAGTCCTCACCCCAGGTACTTGTGGCTATGACTTTATTTGGAAATAGTTTTTGCAGATATAACCAAATTAAGATGCTGTCATCAGTGTGAATCTATTCCAATATGACTGGTATCCTGGTAAGAGGAAAACAGTGTGTGAAGAAAGACTCACAGGGAGAATACTTTGTGATGATAGAAGCAGAGACTGGAGTGATGTAGCTGCAAGTCCAAGAATGCTAAGGATTGATGACCACCACTAGAGGCTAGGAAGATGCAAGGAAGGGTTCTATTCTATCCACAGTCCTAGAGGGCACAAGGTCCTGACTATACCTGGACTTCAGAGCTCTAGCCTCCAGAAGGTAAAATAATAAGATTCTGTTGTTTAAATCCACCTAACTTGTTTTAATTTGTTATGGCAGTACTAGGAAACTACTACATAAGCTGGTTAGGAACTCTAAGCCTCTCAGACAGCTTTATAATGCTGCATAATAGGAGGAAAGCATCAATAATGACCAGAATTCTGAATGCATGGAGCAAATCAGATACATTAGTACAGTAGTCTGGCTATCCATAATTCTGACAGAAATCAAACTTAAATTAATGAAAGAGGTAATTGGTTGTTAAGAAGGTGGTAAGGGTCAGGTATGGTGGCTCACGCCTGTAATCCCAACACTTTGGGAGGCCAAGGCAGGTGGATCACAAGGTCAGGAGTTCAAGACCAGCCTGGTCAACATTATAAGAAACCCAATTTCTACTAAAAATTCAAAATTAGCTGGGCGTGGTGGCACATTCCTGTAACCCCAGCTACTCGGGAGGCTGAGGCAGGAGAATCACTTGAACCTGGAGGTGAAGGTTGTGGTGAGCCAAGATTGCGCCATTGCACTCCAGCCTGTGCAACAAGAGCAAAACACCATCTCAAAACAAAAACAAAAACAAGGAAGTATGATATGGTTGCTTTAAGGAATAGAAGAGGCATGACTTGGACACAAATCATCCATCCAGTAGGCATACAGCATCTCATATCTTTGAGATAGGATTGTGGTGAAGAGGTTATGTTTGAGACAATAGTGTAGTTTCCAGCAACATATAAAACATCCAGAGGCAAGCTACTTTTCCATTTTCAGGTAACAAGCAAATATTGCCAACTTTCACCAAGTGACATACATGATTCATTCGTATTTTTAAAGGAGGAAAATGCTATGTCCTCCTCACCCTACATATCTGTAATATATGGAAAAAATGAGTTGATAATTATGTCCCAGCAAGCTAAGTGAAACACAGTGACAGGCATGACAAGGTGCTTACCCCGCTCCTCTACGTCACCAAGAGCACTGTCTTTAGTGTCTAGCACTGTGTCTGACATACAGCATCTGCTCGATAAATGTTCACGGACTTAACAGGAACTTCTGCCAGTTCTATCACTGAGCTACTCAACACACACAACATAAGTCTAGCAGAGTAACCTATTGATTTATTTACCCGTATTTTGCCATTTTAAATTAAGTCTAATGCATTCACAGGGAAACTGCACTGACTGTGGCTATCTGATACATGATTCAGATTGATTGCTGCTGCAGTCATTCATGAGTTTAGGCACTGTTTGTATTTTAGTAAGCAAAAGTAAGGGAGTTTAATTTTGGCCATCTATATCAATCTTTATTTGGACAATGAAATGAATCATTATGAAACACAGCAGTGAAAATGGTCAATGTGATATGGTAACACACAGAGTCAGTGATTACCTGGCCTTATATTTCCTCTGAGTTTTTTTTTGCCGTTGATACTATCACCTGCATCTTTTAATTGCAAGTATTTGGGGGCATTGAGCCAGTTCCCATTTCAGTACATAAAGCTGATCTGAGCATCCAGAAACCATAACAATCAGCACTTTTTAGAAAATGAAACTGTTTGCAAGGTCCTGAATGATAGATGGCAATGAGGAAATGCATTTTACTGTGCTTTCAAAGTAAAATTTCAGCAGTAACTTTGCTCATAAATACGGTAACGATACTTACCTGTTTGCCTAGGAAGGTTTTGGGTAATACCAGATGCCTTGTTGTAATTATTGAGAGAATTCACTTTGATCCTCAAATTATCCCTGTGTGATTGTAAATTGTGTGGTCACCACACTTATATTTATCACCTTTATTTTTTTTACTTTAAAAAGCAGACAGATTCTAGCAGCCTGGGAGGAAATACATGTAAATATTTACAGCCCTCCAGAAGTGGCATGGCAGAAAAGATGTAGCATACACAACAAAGGCTCAGCCAAGAAAACAATGGGTCAAGGATAGTAGGGTGGTGGATAGAAGAGTAAGCAAAAAATGCGGAAACAGGAGATATTATGTATCAGAGTAAAAAAGTACCATAGTACAAGAGGGAATAACAGAGTTCAAAAAATGGAATATCAGCAAAATTTGGGTGTAGCAATTACATAAGCTGTTGTTTATTGCACATCTACTATGTACCAGAAACTAGGCTTAATGATTTATGTACAAAAATACATTCAAAACTCCACAAAAACACAGGAAAGACCTTTTGTTGTTGTTTTATACATAAAAATGGAAACAGAAAGTTATGTAAGCTGCTAAATGAGTTAGATCCTGAGATCAATTTTGAAGCCAGATCTGCTTGGCTTTGAAAAGTCTATACTCTTAAATATGATATTTATGACCTTTTTTCAAACTCTAAGATTGACGACTTCTGATTCCAAGGCCTTATGTTTTGCGTTGCATGAAAACTGGAAAAATCTTTCAGGATTTGTGAAAGTCCCAGAGAGGGAGGAAAAAAAAAAGGATGATAACTTTTTCCAAGGCCTAAGTGGGACAGGGCTAGGACTGGGCACGAGTGGTTTTAATTCAATAATACTTCTTGCTAATGATAGAAGATACTCCTCCCCAGCAAAAAATGATAAAAGGAAAGGAATATAAATATGGAATATACATAATTACCTATATTCATTTATTTAATCATGACTTCAGAATTTTGTTGAAATTTTCATAAAACAGTATAGTCCTTGCCAATAATTTATGTTTCTACTGGAGAATTTCTGTTACTCATAAGTTTTATATTTATTTTTGAGTATTGGTTTATGCTTACTTTATACATTGTTTTAAAAATTATGTTTATAATTTTTTTCCAAAAGAGTAAAAACATAAATTCTCTCATGGTCATTTATTCCTTCATCATTTTGAATGGCGAAATGTCACTCAGTGACAAATTGTCTTTGAAGTTGCCTCATATTCCCAGGACTCATTTGGGATCTGCTTTCACTCAGTTCCTGATTAATTTAGCGAACTTCCCTTGCTCTGCTAAATCCACAGTTGTCTTGTAAGTAGTACAAAAGTCACCTCCCATAAGCATCTCTACTTTAAAATTTTCACTAAATAAAACTCAGAATTCTGTCATGAAGAAAAGCTTGTGGAATAAAATTCCATAGCTCTAGTACAGTTTTGAGAATGAAGGATGCAAGAGAGATCCAAGATGGCTGATCACTAGCACCTCGGGATTGTAGCTCCCAGTGAAAGTGCAGAGAATGAGAGGACGCCACACTTTCAGACAAATTTTTGTTGCTCACGCACCAGGAGATTCCCAGCAGAGGAGCCCCTCGGGTCACCAGCGTGACTCTTGTGGCTGGCGAGGTGGTTTTGCCGCTGCCTTGGTGCGGTGGCTCTTGGTGCAGAGTCAGAAAAGCACCATCAATCATAACGCCGCTGTTTTGGCTGGTGCAGTGGGTTGCTCAGATTTTAGCACTGGGAATCAACAAGTTGGACGTCCACTCAGAAACCCAATTACAAAGACGGTAATTATAAAGACCACAGATGGATAAATTTATAACGAAGGGAAGAAAACAGCCTAAAAAGGCTGAAAATACCCAAAATCAGAACTCCTCTCCCTCTACAGGGGATCACAGTTCCTTATCAGCAATGGAACAAGGCCTGATGGAGAACAAGTGTGTTCCATTAGCAGAAGCAGGCTTCGAAAGGTGGATAAGAAACTTCTGTGAATTAAAAGAACTTGTTCTAACCCAATGCAAAGAAACTAAGAACTTTGAAAAAAGGTTTGACGAAATGTTAACAAGAATACACAATTTAGAGAGGAATATAAGTGAATTAATGGAGTTGAAAAACAACACGAGAACTTCACGAACTATGCACAAGTTTTAACAGCTGAATCGATCAAGCAGAAGAAAAGATATCAGAAGTCGAAGACCAATTTAATGAAATAAAATGAGAAGACAAGATTAGAGAGAAAAGGATAAAAAGGAATGAGCAAAGTCTCCAAGAAATATGGGACTATGTGAAAAGACCTAATCTGCGCTTGATAGGTGTACCTGAATGTGACAAAGAGAATCAATCCAAGCTGGAAAATACGCTTCAGGATATTATTCAGGAAAACTTTCCCAACCTAGCAAGGCAGGACAATATTCAACTCCAGGTAATACAGAGAACACCACAAAGATATTCCTCAAGAAGACCAACCTCAAGGCACATAATCGCCAAATACACCAGTGTTGAAAAGGAGAAAACACTGAGGGCAGCCAGAGAGTAAGGTCAGGTTACCCATAAAGGGAAGCCTATCAGACTCACAGCAGATCTCTCAGCAGAAACCCTACAAGCTAGAAGAGAGTGGGGGCCAATATTCAACATTCTTAAAGAAAAGATCTTTCAACCCAGAATTTTACATCCAGCCAAACTAAGCTTCATAAGTGAAGGAAAAATAAAATCTTTTGTGAACAAGCAAGCACTCAGAGATTTCATCACCACCAGGCCTGCTTTATAAGAGCTTCCGAAAGAACCACTACACATAGAAAGGAACAACCAGTATCAGCCTTTCTAAAAAATACCAAAAAGTAAAGAGTATCAACATAATCAAGAATTTACATCAACTAATAGGCAAAACAGCCAGCTAACATTAAATGGCAGTATTAAACTCACATATATTACTATTAATTCTAAATTTAAATTGACTAAATCCCCCAATCCAAAGACACAGACTGGCAAAAAAAGCCAAAACCCATCCGTATGCTACATCCAGACCCATCTTGCATGCAAGGATACACAAAGACTCAAAACAAAGGGATGGAGAAAGATTTACCAACCAAATGGAGAGCAAAAATAAATAAATAAAAAGCAGTAGTTGCTCTAAAGTAACAAATATCAAAAGAAGCAAAGAAGGATATTACATAATGATAAAAGGATCAATGCAGCAAGAAGAGCTAAAGATCCTAAATATATATGCACCCAATACAGTAATACCCAGATATATAAGACTTATAAAGAGACTTAGACTCCTGCACAATAATAGTGGGAGACTTCAACATCAATATTAGACAGATCAATGAGACAGAAAATTAACAACGATATCCAGGATTTGAACTCAGATCTGGAACAAGTAAACTTAACATTTATAGAACTCTCCACTTTAAATACACAAAATATACACTCTTATCAGTGCATCACATCTATTTACAGGTTTAAATGAAATATTGGTTGGCTGCTTGTTTGTTATTTTCTTCCCTCATTTTTTTTTTTCATGTCTCTGTTATTAAGCACAATTATAGGCATACCCATTTTTAGACTGCATTCTAGCCCGGGCAATAAAGCAACACCCCTGTTCTCTCTCCCTCTTCCTCTTTCTCTTTCTTCCTCTCCTTCATTCTTTTTTTTTCTTTCTTTCTTTCTTCTTTTTTTTTTTTTTTTTTAGAAAAAAAATAAGAAATCCCATGGCTATTCCTCACTGGGCCTGCCTGACCCCACCAGCTCACCCCACCTTTGCTATAACATCATGAGCTAAAATCACCTTCCCTTTACAGATTAAAAAAAAAAACAAACAAAAACAAAACAAAAAAAAGACAATGAAGGATGCTCTCACTGAAGAAAATCACACTTCTACTTAACAAGCAGCAATGCTTATTAACTTTGTACCGTCTTGTACCGTCTTTGGAGCACGCAAAAATGATCATAGAATCTACTGCGGTGTGATGTTTAATATGAAGTGTCAACTTGATTGGATTGAAGGATACAAAGTATTGTTCCTGCGTGTGTCTGTGAGGATGTTGCCAAAGGAAATTAACATTTCAGTTAGTGGACTAAGAGAGGCAGACCCACCCTCAATCTAGATGGGCACCATCTAATCAGCTCCTAAGGTGGCTCATATAAAAGCAGGCAGAGGAACATGGAAGAACAAGACTGGCTAGGTCTTCTGGCCTCCATCTTTCTTCTGTGCTGGGTTCTTTCTGCCCTTAAACATTGGACTCTAAGTTCTTCAGCTTTTGTACTCTTGGACCTATACCAGTGATTTGCCAGGGGCTCCCAGCTCCCCGGCCACAGATTGAAGGCTGCACTGTCACCTTCTCTACTTTTGAGGTTTCAGGACTCAGATTCGCCTCCTTACTTCTGAGCTTGCAGGCAGCCTATTGTGGGTCTTCACCTTGTGATTTCGAGTCAACACTGCTTAATAAACTCCCTTTCATTTATGCATCTATCCTATTAGCCCTGTCCCTCTAAGAGAACCCTGATTAATACATGTGGGAACATTTCCTTTCCTCTAAAAATTTAGAAATCACATTCTCTAAAATTCTCAGCCATTAAGAGGTACTGCTGACTATTTTAATGAAGGCTTTAGTCTTCTTGTATGTGACAGAACCATTCCTATTTTTTTCTTTTATTTGTTGCTACAAATGACTACTGAACTAATCTTATCACATCTATCTCACTCAACACCATCACCATACTTGACGGAAGCATTGCAACAATCCCTGCATTAGTCTTCCTGCTTTTATATTTTCTTCTTTAAAGTCAACAAACTTTCTATAAAAGACCAGATAGTAAGAATTTTTGGTTTTACAGAGCATCCATTCCCAATCACAGCTATTCAAATCTGCTGTAATAATGAGAAAGCAGCCATCCATCACGTAAATTAATAGATGTGGTTGTATTCCAATGAGTGTTCCAATAAAACTTTATTTACAAAAAAAGAATGAAAACAAAAAGAAAAACAGGAAAACAGCCAGGGAGTTTGATTACCTTCACACTGTATCAGGTTACATATTATATTAGGTTTGTCTCTTCTTAGGAAAAGAAAAAGCAAATAGTATTTTGTGGCTTAAAACAAAGTTTCATATTAGGTGCATATTGCTCTGTGTAGCTCTTTGAGGTTTATTCATAATAGATCTTATCTGTCTCATACCCTGACACTCTCACCCAGGCAAACTATGTTCCAATTACTCTTCACTGCTGATTATTGTGTAAACATAGATGTTTATTTTTTAAAAGAACTTTCAAATGCTTCTCCTCCTGCTGTAATGAATACATACTAAGATATCTAGAGGATGGAACCAAAGTATAAACACAAAATTTTCTTTATGTTTCATATATATTTTATACACATAAGCTGAAGGTAATTCTATATAATATTTTAAATAATTCTGTGTATGAAACAAAGTTTGTGTACATTAAACCATCAGAAAGTAGAGGTATCTCTGTCTTGGGCATCCAAGTCAGCACTCAAAAAGTTTCAGATTTGGAACATTCTGGATTTTGACTTTTCAGATTAGGGACGTTCAACCTGTACTTCAACCACCAACAGCAGAGCTCACATCCTCCTCATGCTCACATAAAAAAATTCACCAAGATAGACCACATTCTGGGCCAAAAACTACACTTTAACAAATATAAAAGTAGAAAATATTATGTAAAATATACTCAGACCAAATGAAATTTCACTAGAAATCAATACCAGAAAGATAGCTGGAAATTTCCAAAATGTTTGTAGATTAAACAGCATGCTTCTATATGGCATATAGGTGAAAGAAAAAAAAAGTTAAAAGAAAATTTAAAACTATTTTGAACTAAATGTAAATGAAGATACAATTTTTCAAAATTTGGGAGACTCTGTGAAATTACTAGAGGGAAATTTATAGCATTGAATGCATATATAAGAAAAGAAGAAAAATCTAAAATTGATCATTTCAACTTGCTTCTTAGAAAACTAAAGAAAGAAGAAAAATTTAATCCTAAATTGACCAAAAGGAAATAAATTACAGAAATCAGCACAGAAATTAACAAGATTAAAAACAGTAAAGCAATGGAGAAAATCAACGAAACCAAAGCTTATTTGTTGAAAATATCAATAAAATTTGCAAACTTCTATATAGGCTAAGCAAAAAAAGAGAGAAAAGATACAAATTATGAATATTATAAATAAAAGAAGAGTCATGATTACTGATTTCACTGACATTATAGAAGTAATATTATATATATATCTCTGTAGACATAGTTGGAACATTGTTGGAACACACCCTTCCATAAAATTTTCAGAGGAAGTATGGCCCTACCAGGAATTTTATTTCAGACTTCTAGGATTTATACTTGTGAGAAAATAAATTTCTGCTAATATGGGCTACCCAGTTTGTGTTATATTATTATGCAAACCCTAATAAATAAATATAAACAACAAGGAACAATTGAAATTTAAAATTAAACATACAACCCCTTTTACCTTAGTACAAAAAAATACTTAGGTACAAATTTAACAAAAATTTCACAAGATCTATGTAGGAAAAACTTTAAGACTCTAAGAGAAAAAAAAAAACACAAAGATCTAAATGAATGGAGCAATTCTCCATATTCATGTATGAGAAGATGTCAGTTCTCAGATTGACTATAGACTTAATGTGATCCACGTTAAAATTCTAGCAAGCTGTTTTATAAATATGAAAAACTGATTCTAAAAAAGATACAGAAAGGCAAAAGACACAAAATAGTCCATAGGAAGTAGAACAAAGTTAGAAGACAGCTATTACTCAACTTCAAGACTTACTGTAAAACTGCAGTGATCCAGACAATGTCGATTTGTGAAAGAACAGACAGACATCACCTTAACAGAGAGTCCAGAAATAAATCCCCACAAATCTTGTTAACTGATTTTTGACAAAGAAGAAAAGAAAATCCAAGAGAAAAAAAAAATGTCTTTTTGACAAATGGTAGCTGGAACAGATGGACATCCAGATGCTAAAAAAAAGAAAATCTAAACACATACCTTAGGTTTTTCACAAAAAATTAATCAAAAATGGAACTTAAGTTAAAATCAAAACAATAAAATGCTTGGAAGGGCCAGGTGCCATTGCTCATACCTGTAATGCCAGCATTTTGGGAGGTCAAGGTGGGCAGATCATCTTAGGCCAGGAGTTGGAGACCAGCCTGACCAACATGGAGAAACCCTCGTGTCTACTAAAATTATGAAATTAGCCGGGCATGGTGACATATGCCTATAATCCCAGCTATTCAGGAGGTTGAGGCAGGAGAATTGCTTGAACCCAGGAGGTGGAGGTTGCAGTGAAACAAGATCACGCCACTGCACACTAGCCTGGGCAAGAAGAGCGAAACTCCATCTCAAAAAATAAAAAAAAAAAAGGCCTAGAATGTAACTTGGAGAATATTGAAGTGACCTTGGGTTTGCAAAGAGTTTTAAGATATAATACCAAAAGAATGATTTATAAAGAAAAATTGATAGGTGGACTTCATTAAAATAAAAACTGTTCTGCAAAAGAAATTGGTAAAAGAATAAAAGGAAAAGCAGAGGACTGGAAGAAAATGTAAAAAAGACGCATATCTGATAAACAACTTGTAAAAAAAAACATAGAAAGAACTCAAACCTCAACAGTAAGAAAACAACCTAATTACAAAGTGGCTAAAACATCTGACAGAAACCTCTCCAAAGATACACAAATGACAAATAAGCCTATTTAAAAAATGCTTACTATCATATGTCATCAGGGAATCCAAAATTTAAACAATGACATGTCCTTACATACCTATTTGAGTTGCTAAAATTGAAAACACTGCAACACCACATACTGGCAAGAATGTCAAACAACAAGAACTCATATTCATTTCTAGTGGAAATGCAAAAAGCACATCCACTTCAGAAGACAGTTTGACAATTTTTTTTTTTTAAATTGTACTTTAGATTCTGAGGTACATGTGCAGGTCATGTAAGATTATTGCATAGGTACATTCATGGCAAGGTGGTTTGCTGTCTCCATCTCCCCATCACCCATACCTGACATTTCTCCCCAAGTTATCCTTCCCCCACCCTCCCTCCCACTATCCCTCCCCTAGCCCCCACCAATGGACCCCGGTATGTGATGCCCCCCTTTCTGTGTCCATATGTTCTCATTGTTCAACACCCACCTATAAGTGAGAACATGCGGTGTTTGATTTTCTATTCTTGTGTCAGTTTGCTGAGAATGATGGTTTCCAGGTTCAACCATGTCCCTACAAAGGACATGGTGTATATGTGCCACATTTTCCTTGTCCAGTCTACCATTGATCCTTTGGGTATATACCCAATAATCGGATTACTGGGTCAAATGGAATTTCTGTTTTAGATCCTTGAGGAATCACCACACTGCCTTCCACAATGGTTGAACTAATTTACACTCCCACCAGCAGTATAAAAGTGTTCCTGTTTCTCCACATCCTCTCCAGCATCTGTTGTCTCCAGATTTTTGACTGATTGCCGTTTTAACTGGCATGAGGTGGTATCTCAATGTGGTTTTGCTTTGCATTTCTCTAATGACCAGTGATGATAAGCATTATTTCATATATGAAGAAAATTTCTTAAAAATTAAACAAAGGATTAATGTATGATTCAGCCATCACTCTTAGTCTATTCTCATGCTGCTAATAAACACATACCCAAGACTGGGTAATTTGTAAAAGAAAGAGGTTTAATGGACTCATAGTTCCACAAGGCTGGGAGGACTTAAAATCATAGAGGAAGGTGGAGGAAGAGCAAAAGCACGTCTTACGTGGCAGCAGGCAAGAGCACATGAGTAGAGAACTCTCCTTTATAAAACCATCAGATCTTGTGAGACTTATTCACTGTTACAAGAATGATTCAATTACTTCCCACTTGGTCTCTCCCACAACACATGGGGATTATGGGAGCTACAAGTCAAGATTATATTGGTTGTGGACATAGACAAACCATATCATTCTGCTCCTGGCCCCTCCCAAGTCTCACGCCCTCACATTTGCCCTCACATTTTAAAACACAATTATGCTCTTCCCAACAGTCCAACAAAGTCTTAACTCATTTCAGCATTAACTGAAAAGTCCGCAGTCCAAATTCTTATCTGAGACAAGGCAATTTCCTTCCACCTATCAGCCTGTAAAATCAAAAGCAAAATTAATTCCTTCCTAGATACAGTGAGGGTATGAACAATGGGTAAATACACCCATTCTAAATGGGAGAAATTGGCCAAAATGAAGGGGCTAGAGGCCCCGTGCAAGTCCAAACTTGACTGTGGGGCAGTTAAATTTTGAAGCTTCAAAATGATCTCTTTTGACTCCAGGTTCTCATATACAGGTCACATTGATATAATAGGTAGGTTTCCATGGTCTTGGGCAGCTCTGCTTCTGTGGCTTTGCAGGGCACATCTCCCCTCCTGGATGTTTTCGTGGGCTGGCATTGAGGGTCTGAAGCTTTCTCAGGCACACAGTGCAAGCTGTCAGTGGATCTACCATTCTGGGCTGGAGAACAGTGACCCTCTTCTCACAGCTCCATTAAGCAGTGCCCCGTCGGAGACTCATTGTGGGGACTCCAACCACACATTTCTTTTCTGCACTGCCCTAGCACAGGATCTCCATGAGGGCTATGCCCCTGCGGCAAACTTGCCTGGATATGCAGGCATTTCTATATATTCTCTGAAATCTAGGCAGAGGTTCCCAAACCTCAGCTTTTGATTTCTGTGCACCACAGGCTCAACATCATGTGAAAGCCACCAAGTCTTGGGGCTTGTTCCCTCTGAAGCAATGGCCTGAGCTCTACATTGGCCCCATTTAGCCACAGTCAAAGCAGCTGGGACAGAGGACACCAGGTCCCTAGGCTGCATACAGCAGTGGGGCCCTGGGGCCAGCCTAGGAAATCATTTTTTCCTCCTAGGCCTCAGAACCTGTAATGGGAGGGGCTGCCATGAAGGTCTCTGACATGCCCTGGAGACATTTTCCCCATTGTCTTAGTAATTAGCTTTGTTTCTTGGTTACTTATGCAAATTTCTGCAGCAAGCTTGAATTTCTCCCCAGAAAACTGGTTTTCTTTTCCACTGCAATTTTTTTCAAACTTTTATGATCTGCTTCCACTTGAATGCATTGTTGCATAGAGATTTCTCCCACCAGATATTCTAAATCATCTCTCAAGCTCAAAACTTCACAGATCTCTAGGGCAGGGGAAAAATGCCACCAGTCTCTTTGTATAGCAAGAGTGACCTTTACTCCATTTCCCAACAAGTTCCTCATCTCCATCTGAGACCACCTCAGCCTGGACTTTATTGTCCATATCGCTATAAGCATTTTGTTCAGAACCATTCAACAAGTCTCTAGGAAGTTCCAAACTTTCCTATATTTTTCTGCCTACTTTGGAGCCCTGCAAACTTTTCCAAGCTCTGCCTGTTACCCAGTTCCAAAGTTGCTTCCAAATTTTTGGGTGACTGTACATCAGTGTCCCACTACCTGGTACCAATTTGCTGTATTAGTCCATTCTCATGCTACTTATTAGACATACCTGAGACTGGGTAATTTATAAAGGAAAGCAGTATAATGAACTCATAGTTCCACATGGCTGGGGAGGCCTCGCAATCATGGCAGAGGGTGAAGGAAGAACAAAAGCACAACTTACATGGTAGGAGACAAGAGAGCATGTGCAGGGGAACTCCATTTTATAAAATCGTCAGGTCTTGTGAGATTTATTCACTGTCACAAGAACAGCAAGGAAAACACCAGCCCCATGAATCAATTACCTCCCACTGGGTACCTCCCAGGACAAGTGGGAATTATGGGAGCTACAATTCAATATGACAATTGGGTGGGGACACAGCCAAACCATATCAACTCTCCTAGCTGTTTAACCAAAATAGTTGAATAATTATGTTCATATGAAAATCTGTACATTAATGTTATAGCAGCTTCACCTATAATTCAGAAAATTTGAAAGTAATTAAGATGTCTTATAACAGATGAATATATAATCCAACAGTAATATGCCCATGCAATCAAGTATTGTTCTGTGATAAAAAGAAATATGCTATCAGCTACAAAAAGAATATGTACACTATGGAATTTAGTGAGTAATAATGGATCAATGGTGGCTCATCAATCATGAAAATGCACTATACTAATGCAAGAAGGTAACAGTAGGAGACATTTTGTACAAACATGGGGATAAGGGAGTATATGGAAATTCTATACTTTCAACACAATTTTACTGTAAACCTAAAACTGCTCTATAAAATAAAGTCTAATTAAAAAAACAAAAACTGCTTTATAAAATAAAGCCTAATCAAGAGAAACAAAAATCTTTTAAAATCTTAGAAATCATAGTGATCAGTATAATCATCAGTATTTTTTAGTCTAGAATTTCCTCCATATTTGAGAAATTTAGAAAGATAAATATTTTAATATAATTGTTTCAATCTATATTATAACACAATATTCCTTATAACATTAGAAGTTTTTATGATTTTACAGCTCTTTCTCAAACTGAGTAATAGTCTCTCATTATTACTACTTGAAGATATAGGATCATTATAGAGAACAACACAAATGTAAATCTGGTTGGTTGAAACTATATATATAGTATATATGTGTGTCATATATGTATATACATATATATTACACATGTAAAAACACTATTTTGATTGCCTACCATATTGCCAATAAAAAAAAGAATGGTGTCACTGTGGAAATGTTTGGGGAAAAAGCTAATCAAAATTTTTTTCAATTAACAATAATATTAAGTAACATGATTCAACCTTTATTATATATTAAGCATCAGAACAAGTCCTTTAAGTATTATATGATTTAATCATAATAGTTTTATTTGAAAAGTGCTAGTATTATCTTCTTTCATGCATGAGAAAACTGAGTCTCAGTAACTTTTTTTACTGTCATATAAAAACTTAATGAAAAAGCTAAAACTCAGTCTAGCTTAAGATCTTGTTTATCACCAGTATTTTCTATTGCTTCAAATCACTGAATGGGCCTCATATGTGGCTGTGGGAAAATTATCACTATTGTTATTTCTTTCATAGAATTGTCCAGTAAATTGTCCATTTTAGAGGACCAATAAATTAATGCGTTTAGTCAGTAAAATGTCATTTGTATGGTAGGCTACAGACTTACAGTAATGTATCTGTCACATTTACTCTTTAACTAGATGATGTGAGATATAATTATAGAGTAAATTTTGTTCAAATTAATTATGAATGAACAAAGGAGATAAAAGGGAAAAAGTGACAGAGAAAAGAAGAATAAAGGAGTAATTGATTTTTTAAATTCTGAAGATTCAATGTATATTTGAAAGCTTCTACCTATAGATTTACACTTAAAGGATCTATCAAGAATTCAGAAAAAAAAAAAAAAATAGCAGAAGCGAGCAAAACCAATGGAGAGAAGTCAAGAAAACTCCCCACAAAATAAATACATTTTAAAAAACGAATTTCTAGTGTAAGTTTTATCTCAAAGTAAAATGAAATATATCTCCTTTCTTCCCTTATGTAAATTTCACTATGCTTTCAAAGTTATCTTTAATGTGTTATTTGGGATAATTTTATAAATCCAATACTTAGTAATGCTAAAGAAGAAAAACAAATTTAAACAAATTCTGAATCAACATTCATGATGTATGGAAAAATAAGCAAAATTAAAAATCCCTAAAAAATTTAAGTTGCAATTTACCATATTTTGGTTTAAGATTTCCTTGGGAGATTTTTTAAATGCATTTTATATTTCTCAATATGTTCTATCTGCTACAGTGCTTTCAAACTGTTACAGTACAGTTGTAGAGAGAATGCCTTGGATCTTTTTAATATGTGACTTACACCCTGGTAGGAAATTACCTTGTTGCTATGGTTCACTTGGTAGCACTCAGTGGGCCAACGGGTCATGGTCTAAGGACTTATGCCATAGTGATCATTCATAACCAGTTCTCATTGCACTTCAGCATGGTTCTGGGTCAAAAACACCATTATCCTTCACTTCAAGTTCACACATGTTTTGACCCATCACTATTACTTTGATAAATCTTCTCTTGAGAATAGAAAATGCTGTTTGTCTTGACAAGATACATCCAGGACTATAGACAGTGGATAAGAAATAGTATATTGAAATACTCCTAAAGTTTTTTAAATGTAGTCAATTTAGTACACACACACACACACACACACACACACACACACACACACACACAGAAACACACACACATTCTCAAACACACCCTCAGGAATGCAAAATATATGGGAGACTATGGATAGTAGCTGAGAGCAACAATTTGCATCCCCATGTTTGCTAATAGTTATATAATGTCTTCTCTTGATTAAAGTTTTGCTCTTACCAACCCTTCTCAAGTAATGACACTGTATCATACTTTAGTTAGTAAATAAGAGTACCCAAAGAGACACTGTCTTTCTTTTGCCTGTGTTAATGCACATGTTTTCTTTTTTCACTCTTCTATAGGACAAGAAAGCCGCTTGTTCCTGTCAGTGCAAAATTCCAGGGCTTGAGTAACGAATATCAAATCCTCATCACTCACCTTACAAGGACTTCAATCTTACACGTATTCCCTTTGCTTTTGTCATGAATTTTCTCTGTTTCTCTTCGATTCTTCTTAAAGTTGATAATTTCTGATGCCTTGAAAGTCAATACATAAAAATAAAAACACATCAATAAACAAACATAACCAATTTAGTTATTCTGTCTCATCTACTACTATGTTGGTGTTCTTTTAGAGAAAAGGAAAAAAAAAAAAAGAAAGAAAGAGTGGCCTCTCTTTTCTGACTCCAATCTGTGCTCTCACACTTATATTTTAAACTAATGTGGAAAGTAAAACAATACAAATTCTAGATTATAACATAGTCATAGAAATAGAAATAGCTTCAAGACCTTGAAGAATATAAAGATTGCTTAAACAGCAATCACGTAAAACTATGATAGAAATATTGATAAACTGGACTATACTGAAGTTGAAGATGTGTGTTCATAAGGAATCTCTTATTCTAAGAGTGTTCTATGACACTCTTAGAATGGAAAGGGAAACTACAGAATGTGAGGATATATTTCCAAGTAATAAATCTGAAAATTTAGTTGTATCCAGAGCATATTGAAATAAGGAAATGAATAAGAAAAAGACAGCCTAATAAAATTGGGCGAAATACATAGACACTTCACTAAAGAAACTATTCAAATGTAAAATAGTCACAGGAACATGAAGATTTGCTTCAAATTTATTACTAATCAGAAAGCTAAAGTTTAAACAACTGTGTAATACCAACACCGCTGATTCTTAGCGAGGAGACCTAAAACTAGAAGTATTGACAAAGGTAAGGAGCTATATGAACTGTAGTACATTGCTAGTGGGAATATATATATATATATATATATATATATGTATATAGTCACTTTATTTATCTATTTTTTTGGTACCTTTAAGTTTAGGGGTACATGTATAGATTTCTTACATGGGAAAATTGCATGGCAATGAAGCTTGCTGTACAAGTGATTCCATCACCAAGGTAATGGGTATATTACCCAATAGGTAGCCTTCCAGCCCATGTCTCTCTCCTGTCTTCCCACCTCAAGCAGTCCTTAGTGTCTATTGCTCTTATTTTTATGCCCATGTGTATTCAGTGTTTAGTTTTCACTTAAGTGAAACATGAAGTGTTTTGATTTCTGTTCCTGTGTTAGTTCAGTTAGGATATTAGCTTCCAGCTTCATTATTGTTACTGCAAAGTATATTATTTTATTCTTTTTTATGGCTGTGTATAATTTTCTTTATCCATTTTACCATTGATGGGAATCTTGGTTGATTCCATGTCTTTTAACTTTAGAAAACTGACATTATTTCTTAAAGTTCAACCTACTATGCCTAAATATATGCTGAAAATAAATGTGCCAAAATGTATGCAAAAAGTATATACAGAAGCATTACTTTAAATTTGAAAGAACTCAAGTATATATCAATTAGAAAGAACGAGTAAATCAATTTTATTATATTCATTCAGTAAACACTGTAATGAAAATTATGTTATATATACATTTCTCGATGTTGATGAAAGTAGTGATAGAAGCCAGAAATCTAACAATACATGCATATGACTCCAATTATATTTAATTATAAAAGGCAAGTACTTTGTGAACCTCAAACATAAATTTGTCTCATATAAATCATAATATAAACTCTGGGCATTATTATAAATTGAACATATTTGTGTGATTACCATCCAGGTCAAGGTTCCTTAATGTTCCACCCCAAACATTATGTCTATGTTGCAAGTCTCCCAACTTTATCAACAACTGAAGCAAGCAGCTAAAATTGCATATTCTAAAGGCAAAGTCATTGATATGCAAATGGCATGTATTATGGTAGACATATAAATGTGTCTACTATGTTAACCTCAAAAATCTTTATAAAGAGCATGAAAGGGGACCTCGTGAGCAGGAGAACCACTTTAGATTTAATGTGATTCTCTGTCTGTGATGGTTATTCTAACCTTCTATTCCCATTCATTCTGTCAAACAAAAGTCACTCAAAATTATGTGTCCAAATGTTTTAGTGTTACTAACATCCAGACAGGTGGCAACAATAAAATATATTTGCAAATGCATGTAGCTTTTTCTGTTTTCAATATTTTGCATGATGTAGGCTTACTTCCAGTGGTTAATAAATAGCACCTTGGCCTCCCATCTGAACCTAGCGAGGAGTTATGGGGACAGTGTCCTGGAGTACTTCCTTAATATGTACCTGTAGTTATAATATACTACTCCCATTTTAAAAGTGATACAACTGAGATTCAGTAAGATTTATAGCAAGTAAATGTTATTTTATTTTAAAACGTTGTTTCTTATTTTAATGCTTATACTGCTAATTATTATAAGCCATTTTAATTACTGTGCATTTTCTTTCTGATCTCACCTTTATATAGACATAAGATTATTCTGATAATTATGTTTCACAAAATGTCTATTAATTTATCCCATCAATATTTATTGAGCACAGTTTGCAGACATTTTTCTAGATGTTGAAGACTCAAAAGTAATATTTTTGCATGCTTGCAGTTTATATTGCAGTGGGGAGTGTTGAAAGGAGAAAAATCTTCGGTCTAATTCAAGTTCATTTGCTCCCCTTGGACATTAGTTCATCATTTGACATTGGATCATGAATTTTCGGCCCATTCCCCTGTTTCGAGACTCCCTTTCTAACTAATCCAAATTGTTTCTATCTGAATCATTACATGAAGATAATCTAGCTACAGCTTATCTTCCAATACAGAGTAGACTACTCATCCAATTGGGAGTCTGAGAAAATTGATTATCTCGGTTTCAAACTTTGCTCAGAGCATCAAACCATAGCAGAGAGTCACAAGTAGTAAGGCAATAGCAGAATTGTGTGAAAAAATTACTTTTCTAGGAAGAAGAGACATGATGTATGTATATATGTGGCTAAAGAGGCAGAATAAGAAGAAAAGGGAGAAATTTTTGTATTGAGTTTAGAAATGGGGTGACCTTATAGAGGCTTCAACTTATTCCAATTACAGAGGCACGCAGATATAAGTGCATTTAACCTGGCTCACAGATAGTGATGCACTCAAGCTTGATATTGCTTAGTACATATCACATAGGTCAGCCAAAATGCTTTGGCTATGCCTTAACTGAATTTTTAAAAACATCTTTAATGAGCAAAATTTCTTCTTCTGTCTTTTTCATTTTCCAGGTCAAATTATGGTCTATAAAATGATGATAACTCAGAGGTTAATTTTTGAGTAATTAATTAAAGGAAGAGATTATAAATATATTTTAAAAGTGTGTAATGGGAGATAAATATTAAGAATTAAAGTCAACAAGGAAAGGTATAGTTCTATGACTAATTTTATTATGGCCGTAGGCCTTATTTTAATTTAAAGAGTTTTTCAATTTAAATGAAAATGTTCTAAATCATAAATTTTCCCCTATGCTAGTTATTTGTTAAAAAACTAAATGAAATTTTAGCTACATTCTACAAAGCTTAATCAACACAACAGTTGTAAATCACCAGGCTGAAGCCTGGACATTAGTTTTTCAAGGCCTCTTCTATTACTGTTTTTATAATTTTATTTCCAAAATATATATACAGATTTCATTACATTGTCAATTATTTCTATTTGTTTCATGTCCGCTGAAAACAGAGTATCATTACAAAATTTTAGGTTCATCTTTTTTAAAATTGAAAACTAGTGAAATTATCTGAGTGTTTTAAAGACTATGCTATTTTTATTTTTGTATTTTTGTTGGTTATTGTCAATATTTAAGTTATATTTATTATTGATTAGTTAGTGAAATTCATTTAAAAATAATCAAAAGCCATTTCCTATTTTACCAACAAATGGAATAGCCATATATTTACTGGAAACATTTAAGAAAATGTTGTAGATCCATTGAATGTAACATTTTTCAATCTACTTCTCTAGTCATATGTTCTCTTAGAGGATAATATCCAGAATTTATATTCAATAGTGCATACTACACCTAACTTTATTACAACCTGAACAGTTTTACAAACAGGAAAGAAAAACTGGCTTCATATAATTCATAAGACAAAATGCAGACTCAGCTTAAAGGATATAAAACACAAAGTGTGAAATAAAGCAATTGCTTTCATTTGCAAAAAGAGAAACTACCAATCTGATTGTTCTAAACTTATCAACTTTCAAATGGAAAAAAAAAAAACATGCTGGTGAAAATCATAAAAAATAAAATACAGAAGAAGGAGAGCTTAAATGTAGCACAGACATTTTTAAAATGAGGATAATTCCTACTTTTTTTTTATCTGGGGTGTTTATTTTTACTCTAGTAATTTGTATGGCAAATAAAGTACAATGGAATGTATCACGTGAATACATGCATTTCAAACAAAAGGATACTACTTTGCCCACTGACATTATTTAACAGAAAACTGTTCCAGTCCTTTTGAAAAGAAAAGAAAAATATATCTAAAAAAAACTTTTCTTCTGGACATTTCAATCTCCATGATAGCCTGAGTATCATATTTTCTTTGTCATTTTTTCCTTTCCCATGGTTGGTCAATTACATCTTTCTGAACTGCACATTAACTTTAACTAGGGAAGTGAATGAAAAATAGGAGTTCAGATCAGTTGTAGTATTGTTTCATTATAAGCTAGAGTATTACTGTGATAACTGATTTACAGAATAGGTTAGATACTTGACAATGAATTAGATGAAGCAGTGACATGTCATCCCATTGTGTGTAACAATTGCTGTAGAAAAAAAAATACCTTGTTTACATTCTAGGCATATTTTCTTGAGGGTTCGTAACTTAAAATAGATTAGGTAATAGGGAAAAGAAACATTTACCTATCACTAATGGGTGTTTTCATTTTTAGCAATAGGGACATGTCTGTACTTTTCAGTAATAACACAATCTATCTCCAATGGTCAGTGTCAAGAAAAAAATGTCATTCATATAAAATTCATAGAAATAAAGGGGTTCCTGTCATAACGCATTCGAGAGAGCACTGTCAAATCTCTCTAAGCCTTTAGTTTAAATGTCATTTCTAGTCAACTGTGGAGATTTTTAAAGTGTTTCAGAACTGGCATTTTTCCTAGGGGTATATTGGATATTTCAGAGAGAGAGAGAGAGAGAGAGAGAGAGAGAGAGAGAGAGAGTGTGTGTGTGGTTTTGTAAAAGACACTCTATTGCCAATTTTTGTAAAATTCCTTCCCACATTGTGTCATTGGTAAATTACTCATGGAAGAAAATATGTAGAAATTTTTAACTAGTTTGCAAGTGGTAGAAAATAGACAAAAATTGCCAGGATAAGGGCTTCATTAATTATACAGTAAATCATATAGGAAAATTAGAGTGGGATGACCCTCTCTTCTTAGTCCCCATAAGGAAGGGTTAATTGTGAGTCAAAATTGTCCTGGGACTCCTCCAAAGGGATTCTATTATGAAAGATGAAAATGCCTCATTACTACACTAGATACACAAAAAAATGCCATCCAGTTACGGTAAGACGAAAACTACCTCAAAGGGAAATTCTAATATCTTAATCTCTTTCGGTAACACTTTCTAGTACAAATATCCATATAAATTTGGGCTATTGTCTTTCTCGCTTGACAAGTTATAACTCTTTATGTCTTTTGTAGATGTGTGTCACAAAAGAGGTCTTTTCTTTCTTTCCAAAATACTTTGGAGTGGTTTCTTCTACTGGGCTTGGCCTTAGGTAGATTATCGTCTTGTAAGCAAAACATTTATGAAGTCATTTTTTGTCACCTACCAATTCAAAAACAAAGTTGCCTTTTTAAATGAGTGAAAATATCCACAATAGTAGTCCCTTCTATATATGTCAGTTAGTATGTGTATTTCAGCTTATTTATTAACTTTCACAATTCTTGTTGTAAGTTATTTAATAGCTACCAAAGCAGATCAAGTGAATTAAATGAATGCCATGTAAATAAAAAGAAATGTTTTGAAACTGAAATCAAATAGAGATAATGATTCTATGGTTGTTATATATATGTCTGAGTCCAATCTAAAAACAGAAACCACACACTAGTTTAAATGAAGAAAGCTTAATACAAAACATTATTAAGCTATGATAGAGTAACTATGAAACTATCGAGAACTTTAAAGAATTTACTAGGGCTAAAGAAGAGTATTCAAGGGGGAACAAAGTTGAAAGGGAGCCTCCTCCTCTGGGCTGGGGTTCAGACTTCATTGGAGAGAATATGGTTGTCTCCCATTGGATGGTAAAGTTCACATGGTTGTAGCAGAGTTTCCAGGAAAACAGGAAACAACTTTCTGGGGTACAGATGACAAAGGCTGTGAGCAGTCATGCAGAGGGACTCAGAGTGCCAGGGTAGTAATGAGTACTGTATAGTACATGGTACAAGGGAGAAAAGCCCCTTCTTCCTGAAATGACTCCCCAGCATCTTTTACTGACTTCTTTACAGTATTGTTCTCATTGTAAAGAAGTACTTAAATTGTGCAATCATATAATGAAAGAGATACTGAAGAATGAACTTTGTGCTAAGAGGCAACATATTGATAAACTGGCATGCTAAGATACTGAACACTTTTATGTTTTGTCTTAAATAAAAAAATTCTATTTTTCACAATATTTTAAAAAAGCAAATCTCTGATTTTGGTTTTCTGCTTTGCTATTTTGAATTGAATTATTTCCAATAGGTAATGCAATGAAAGTTGAGACATTTGGCAAACTACTAAATTAGTAAATTGGTGTTTCAGTGAATGCAATGCTTGTATAAGAACCATTAAATATAAAACATTAAAAAATACCTATTTCCTCTTGTATAATTTCTCAGAAGTTGTCTCAGAGAAAAAGAGAGTATAGTGAGATAAGCCTAGAAATAACATCTAACTTCTAGTACAGGGCTTTTTTTCTTTAACATCACTTGATTCAAATCATGGGTTGCTTGAAAGTTAATATTTGTTAGTATGTTGACTCACCTTGCATATCCAAACACGTAAGGAATGGGAAGATGATTAACTGAAAAACCATTCAGCATGCATTATCAATGCAATAAATTTAAATAGATAATATGAAATTCCAACATATGCACTGAGACTAAGTGATATAGAGGAAATAGAGTTATTTTTGAAGATGATATCTGATTGCATTCCAGTTATTCCATTTCTTGGCTGTTTAATCTAGAGCATGTTTTATTCCATTATGTGATATGTGAAAGGCAAAAAATCTTACTTACGTATTTTTAAAAATAGTAGCAGGTGTAACTCATGACTCTAGGAAGTAGAATATTAATAGGGCCAGTGAAGAAACCTGTGAGCTCCATTTCCATCCCTTTTACTTTCCTTTTTAAAATTACCATAATACAGTTTCTACTTCTTTTGAATATTGCCTCATTCACTCATTATTATATCTCTAAGATTCAACTATACTAGTATATAACAGTTCATTTTTTTCTTGAGTGAAATTGAGTGAATCTGAAACTATATATACACACTTCTATGAATGTTCATAGTTGTTTTTAATTCATTGTGAATACTCTTCTACATATTCCTCAGTGAAAAGGGAAAGATTCCAAATACTTTATTTACCTATTGTGGGCAATACCACGTTGTAGGCTATGTGCATGTTATAATTTCAAAGAAATTGTACCAATACACACTTTTATGAATGGGTATAAGTATCCCATTATTCCACATTGTCCAGACACCAGATATTTTATGAATCTAATGGATATGAAAATATGGTTCACTACTAGACCTAATGTTTTTATTATAGTTTCCTGATTATGTATTCATCTATTTATTTGCTTTTATGTTTTCTCTTATGTGAAATTCCTGTTATATTTCTGGTCTACTGCTCTACTTGTTTATTGATCTAGTTTTTATTTATTCAATTTTAATTATTCAATTTATTCAATCTCCCAGTCTTGGGCTTCTTCTCAGGAAATAATGGATTCTTTTAGATAAATTGAAATATGTAATTTTCGTTGAATGTATCAATATTTTCTATTCCAATTATTGTGTGTTTTGTAAAAACTGTCTTCTCTTTGTAAGGTCACACAGCTTTTAATTTTCTTTTGAAAATTTTAACATTAATTTTACACATAAAATTCAGTTAATATCAAATTTTATTTACTATATTTTGTCTATATGGATAACTAATTGGCTCTGCATTATTTTTTGTGGGATTCAGCCTTTCTCAGGAATATGTAATGTATCTTTATACAAGTTCTAATTGAACCTGTTTCTTAGCTATTTATACTGTTTTATTGATAAGTTTTACTATTTTTTCACCTGTGCCATGGGATATAAATTACTGTAACTTCATAATGTTTCACTAAATGTTATAATAAATACATAGTCTTAATATTCTTTTTCTTGGTTTACTTTGTTCTAAGCTTTGCCCTTTTCTTCCACTTGCATTTTAGCAGTAGCTGGTCAGTTTCCTTTAAATACCGAAATTTTTACTGGAATTACATAGAATCTGTAACTCATTTTCAGCAAAATCAACTATCTTAACGTAATAAGTCTTTCTTTCAATGAAGAACATATCTGTGTTCACTTATTTAAGTATTTTTAACTTTCTTTTAATATGTTTTAGCATTATCGATGCAGATCCAAGATGGTAGAATAGGAATCACTCTGGAGTACAGTTCCCGGCAAGAACAACCCAGAGGGTGAGTGATCACCACATTTCCAAAAGAGTTCTCCCTTCCCACAGACCAGGAGATTCCCAGGCCGAAAAGCTCCATGAGTTTCCAGCATGGCTGTTTCAGCTGGTGCCCCGGGTTGGTGCACAGAAACTCACACAAAACTGGGCAGACATTTCAACTGGCCCCCGGAATGCCTGGGAGACAGAGCCACCCATTCCACTGAAAGGGAGGGGGCTGAGAGAAGGAGTCAGGCGAACTGGCTCAGAGATTACCACCCCCACAAAACAAGCAATCTGAAATGCTCTGGATTGAGAGTTTCCCAGCAAGCGCAGCTGGACCGGGTCGTCCCGATCAAGCTCAGTGGAAGGAAGGGTGTCCACCACTACCAAGGCAGTTCTAACTGTACCTCTATAAACAACACCTCAAGGAAGTTCATACAGCAGCTGGGCAGAGCTGATGGCAGCTTTGCGACATCTCTCCTGGCAGACTTTGACTAGACTATCTCCCTGCTGGGCAGGGAATCTATAAAAAAAGGCAGCAGCATGTTGGGAACATATAAATAAAGCCCAAACTTCCTAGG
Source organism: Sapajus apella (assembly GCF_009761245.1). Lineage (NCBI taxonomy): Eukaryota > Metazoa > Chordata > Mammalia > Primates > Cebidae > Sapajus > Sapajus apella. Next base: position 8,637,678 of record NW_022436984.1, on the reverse strand, counting down.
ACAGAGCATCTTGGAAAACAGGCAGTTATGAGTTCTGCTGCAGCAGACTTAAACGTACTTGCCCAGCAGCTCTGCATGAAACAATGGAGCTCCCAGCACAGCACTTATCTCCTATAAGGGACAGACTGTCTCCTCAAGCAGCTCCCCAACCCCCTTATACCCAATGACACCTCATAAAGGAGAGCTCAGGCCGACATCTGGTGGATACCCTTCTGAAAAAGAAGATAACAGAAGACACTGGCAGCAACCCTTACTGTTCTGCAGCCCCCATGGGTGATCCCCAGGCAAGCAGGGTCTGGAGTGGACCTCCAGCAGTTCTGCAGCAGAGGGGCCTGACTGTTAGAAGGAAAACTAAGAAACAGAAAGACTGAACCCCTCCCCCTGCAAAAAAAAAAAAAAAAAGAAAAAGAAAAAAATAAATGAAACAGAAAGAAATAGCTACAACATCAACATAAAGGATGTCCACTCAGAGACCCCCATCCAAAAGTCACCAACTACAAAGATCATAGGTAGATAAAGCCATGAAGATGGGAAGAAATCAGCACAAAAAGGATGAAAATGGCAAAAACCAGAATGCCTCTCCTGCTCCAAGGGATCACAACTCCTCACCAGCTAGGGAACAAGGCTGGATGGAGAATGAGCCTGATGAATTGACAGAAACAGGCTTCAGAAGGTGGATAATAACAAACTTCTCTGAGCTAAAAGAACAGGTGCTAACCCAATGCAAAGAAACTAAGAACCCTGAAAAAAACATTAGATGAAATGCTGACTAGAATAAACAGCTTAGAGAGGAATATAAACAACTTGATGGAGCTGAAAAACTCAGCATGAGAACTTCCTGAAGCATATACAAGTTTCAATAGCTGAATTGACGAAGCAGAAGAAAGGATATCAGAGATTGAGAAATAAAATGAGAAGGCAAGATTAGAGAAAAAAGAGTGAAAAGAAATGAACAAAGCCTCCAAGAAATATAGGATTATGTGAAAAGACCTAATCTACGTTTGACAGGTATACCTGAATGTGATGGAGAGAATGAATCCAAGCTGGAAAACACTCTTCAGGAGAACTTCCCCAAACAAGCAAGCCAGGCCACCATTCAAGTCCAGGAAATTCAGAGAACACCACAAAGATATTCCTCAAGAATAGCAACCCCAAGGCACATAATCATCAGATTAACCAGGGTTGAAATGAAAGAAAAAGTGCTAAGAGCAGCCAGAAAGAGAGGTCAGGTTACCCATAAAGGGAAGCCATTCAGACATACAGTGGATCTCTCCACAGAAACCGTACAAGCCAGAAGAGAGTGGAGGCCAATATTCAACATCCTTAAAATAACTTTCAACCTAGAATTTTATATGCAGCCCAACTACGCTTCATAAGCAAATGAGAAATAAAATCCTTTATGGACAAGCAATTGCTGAGAGATTTCATCACCATCAGGTCTGCCTTACAGCAGCTCCTGAAAGAGGCACTAAACATGGAAAGGAACAACCACTACCAGCCACTCCAAAAACATACCAAATGGTAAAGGCAATAGACACAATAAAGAAAGTGTGTCAAATAAAGGAAAAAAATCCAGCTGGCATCAAAATGGCAGGATCAAATTCATACATAACAATATTAACCCTAAATATAAATGGGCTAAATACCCCAATCAAAAGACACAGACTGGAAAATTGGATAAAATGTCAAGACCCATCAGTGTGTTATATTCAGGAAACCCATCTCACGTGCAAGGACACACATAGGATAAAAATAAAGGGATGGAGGAAGATTTATCAAGCCAATGGAGAGCAAAAAAAAAGCAGGAGTTACAATCCTGGTCTCTGATAAAATGGACTTTAAATCAACAAAGATCAAAAGAGACAAAGAAGGGCATTACATAATGGTAAAAGAATCAACGCAAGAAGAAGAGCTAATGATCCTAAATATACATGCACCCAATACAGGAGCACCCAGATACATAAAGCAGCTTCTTAATGACCTACAAAGAGACTTAGACTCCCATACAGTAACAGTAGGGAGACTTTAACACTCCACTGTCAATATTAGGCCCCTGAATGTGGACTGGATAAACAATGAAATGAAGGCAGAAATAAAGATGTTCTTTGAAAGCAATGTGAATGAAGACAAAACATACCAGAATCTCTGGGACACACTTAAAACAGTGTCTAGAGGAAAATTTATAGCAATAAATGCCCACTGAGAAGAAAGGAATGATCTAAAATTGACAAGCTATTGTCAAAATTGAAAGAGCTAGAGGAGCAACATCAAAAAACTCAAAAGCTAGCAGAAGACAAGATATAACTAAGATCAGAGCAGAACTGAAGGAGATAGAGACACAAAAAACCCTTCAAAAAAATCAAAAAATCCAGGAGCTGGTTTTTTGAAAAGATCAACAAAATAGACAGACCAGTAGCCAGATAAATAAAAAAGAAAAGAGAGAATAGATGCAATTAAAAACATTAAAGGGGATATCACCACCAATTCCACAGAAATACAAACTACCATCAGAGATTACTACAAACAACTCTATGCACATAAACCAGTAAACCTGGAAGAAATGGATAAATTCCTGTACACTTGCACCCTCCCAAGACTAAACCAGGAAGAAGTTGAAACGCTGAACAGACCAATAACAAGGGCTGAAGTTGAGCCAGCAATTAATAGCCTACCAAACAAAAAAGTCCAGATCCAGACTGGTTCACAGCCAAATTCTACCAGATGTACAAAGAGGAGCTGGTACCATTCCTTCTGAAACTATTCCAAACATTACAAAAAGAGGGAATCCTTCCCAAATCATTTTATGAGATCAACCTCATCCTTATACCAAAACCTGACAGGGACTCAACAAAAAAGAAAACTTCAGGTCAATATCCATGATGAACATAGATACAAAAATCTTCTGGCAAAAAAAATATTGACAAACCAATTGTGACAGCACATCAAAAAGCTTATCCATCACGATCAAGTAGGCTTCATCCAGGGGATGCAAACATGGTTCAACATATGCAACTCTAAAAATGTAATCCAACACATAAACAGAACCAAAGACAAAAACCACATGATTATCTCAATAGATGCAGAGAAGGCTTTCAACAAAATTCAGCAGCCCTTTATGCTAAAATCTCTCAATAAACTAGGTATCGAAGGAGTGTATCTCAAAATAAAAAAGCTATTTACAACAAACCTACAGCCAATATCATACTGAATGGGTAAAAACTGGAAGCTGGCACTAGACAGGGATGCCCTCTGTCACCATTCCTATTCAGCATAGTATGGAAATTCTAGCCAGATCAATTAGGGAAGAAAAAAAAAATAAAGGGTATTCAGTTAGGAAAGGAGGAAGACAAATTGTCTCTATTTGCAGACCACATGATTGTATGACACTATCATCTCAGCCCCAAATCTCCTGAAGCTGATAAGCAACTTCAGCAAAGTCAATATGCAGAAATCACAAGTATTCCTATACACCAATAACAGACAAACAGAGAGCCAAATCATGAGCGAACTCCCATTCACAATTGCTACAAAGAGAATAAAATACCTAGGAATACAACTAACAAGGGACGTAAAGGACCTCTTCAAGGAGAACTACAAACCACTGCTCAGGGACATAAGAGAGGACACAAACAGATGGAGAAACATTCCATGCTCATGGTTAGGAAAAATCAATATCGTGAAAATGGCCATACTGCCCAAAGTTGTTTATAGATTCAATGTTATACCATCAAGCAACCAACGACCTACTTCATAGAACTGGAAAAAAACACCTTAAACTTCATATGGGACCAAAAGAGAGCCACATACCCCAGAAAGTCCTAAGCAAAAAGAACAAAGACAGAGGCATCACACTACTTGACCTCAAACTATACTACAAGGCTACAGTAATCAAAACAGCATGGTACTGGTACCAAAACAGGGATATAAAGCAATGGAACAGAACAGAGGCTTAGAGGCAATGCCACACATCTACAACCATCTGATCTTTGACAAACCTGACAAAAACAAGCAGTGAGGAAAGGATTCCCTGTTTAATAAATGGTGTTGGAAAAACTGGCTAGCCACGTGCAGAAAGCAGAAACTGGACCCCTTCCTGACACCTTACAATAAAATTAACTCCAGATGGATTAAAGACGTAAACATAAGACCTAACACCATAAAAACCCTAGAAGAACACATAGGCAAAGCCATTCAGGACATAGGTGTAAGCAAGGACTTCATGACCAAAACACCAAAAGCATTGGCAACAAAAGCCAAAATAGACAAATGGGACCTAATTAGACTCCAGAGCTTCTGTACAGCAAAAGAAACAATCATTAGAATGAACCAGCAACCAACAGAATGCGAAAAAATTTTTGCAAACTACCCATCTGACAAAAGGCTAATATCCATAATCTACAAAGAACTAAAACAGATTTACAAGAAAAAAATCAAATAAACCCATTCAAAAGTGGGCAAAGGGTATGAACCGTCACTTTTCAAAAGAAGACATATATGAGGCCAACAAACATATGAAAAAATGCTCATCATCACTGGTCATTAGAGAAATGCAAATCAAAACCACATTGAGATACCATCTCATGCTAGTTAGAACGGCAATCATTAAAAAAATCTGGAGACAACAGATGCTGGAGAGGATGTGGAGAAATAGGAACACTTTTACACTGTTGGTGTGAGTGTAAATTAGTTCAACCACTGTGGAAGGCAGTGTGGCAATTCCTCAAGGACCTGGAAATAGAAATTCCTTTTGACCCAGTAATCCCATTAGTGGGTATATACCCAAAGGACTACAAATCATTGTATTATAAAGACACGTGCAGACACATGTTCATCGTGGCACTGTTTACAATAGCAAAGACTTGGAAGCAACCCAAATGCCCATCAATGATAGACTGGACAAGAAAATGTGGCACATATACACTATGGAATACTATGCAGCCATAAAAAATGATGAGTCTGCGTCCTTTGTAGGGACATGGATGAATCTGGAAACTATCAATCTCAGCAAACTGACAGAAGAACAGAAAATGAAACACCACATGTTCTCACTCATAGGTGGGTGTTGAACAATGAGAGCACACGGACACAAGAAGGATAGCATCACACACTGGGGTCTGTTGGGGGAACGAGGGGAAGGACAGTGGGGGAGGTGGGCAGGTTGAGGAGGGATAACATGGGGAGAAATGCCAGATATAGGTGATGGAGGCAACAAACCACACTGCCATGTATGCACCTATGCAATAATCCTGCATGATCTGCAGATGGACTCCAGAACCTAAAGTACAATAAAAAATAATATAAAATAAAAAATAAATTTAGCATTATCTAAATTTATATTTTAAATATATTTTGTTAAAATTATCTTTTATTTGTTAAAATCATGTTTTATTTTTCATCTTCTTTTTATGGATGTATAGTTGATTTCTATATATTGATTATAGAAATATCCACCTGGCAAATCTCTAGCATTAGTTCTAACCATCTGCCTTTACATAGATTTTAAAATGTCCTCTAAACAGTTTATATCTTTTCTTTCCAAATTTTTCATGTTTTTTGTTTGTTTACCTACATTAGAGAAGATTTTCAAAATATTGAATAAGAGATTTAATTTTGAAAATTCTTCCTGATTTTTTAAAAGATGTTTCTTGTGTTTGATCATGCAAATATTTGTAAGGTTTTCTAGATACTACTCAAGGATTATTGATACAGTCAGGCTTTCTGTTTCTACCCAAATCTCATCTTGAATTGTAATCTCCATAATTACCATGTGTCAAGGGAAAGACCAGGTGGAGATAACTGAATTATGGGCAGTTTACCCATATGCTGTTCTCGTTCTATGAGTGAGTTTTCACGAGATTTGATGGTTTTATAAGGGGCTCTTCCCCCTTCACTCTGTACTACTCCTTCCTGCTGCCTTGTGAAGAAAGTACCTTATTCCTCTCTGCCTTTCACCATGATTGTAAGTTTCCTGAGGCTTCCCCAGCCATGCAGAGCTGTGAGTCAATTAAACCTCCTTTGCTTGGAAATTACTTAGTCTTGGCCAGTTGTTTATAGCAATGTGAAAATGGACCCATACTCTTATCTACAAAGAGAGTAGATAATTTCATTCCCAGTTTACTAAGGATTTTTAAAACATACATTTATGTTCTTATTTTAAATGTTACTTGAGAGTTCTATCTTTTTCATGAACAAATTTCTAGAGGTTTATTTATACTATTAGTTTCCTTGAAATACTGAATTCTGTTTTTGTTAAACCTATGTTTATATATTCTATTTATTAAATATTATTCCTATCTTATCAACATTTTTATTTCTTCCTTCTAATTTTTTATTCTGTTGTTATACAGTTGAAAACATACCTTAATAATTATAATCACATATCATTTTCTAAGTGTTTACAAGAATATACATATTTATCAAACTATTGCATTTTCTGTGTTTCACAGTTTTTATCTATAGCTTTTAAATTATGATTTTGTTACATTATTATTTTCATCATGATTTAGTATACTAAAGTGTACCACAGGACTCCAGTTGAATTCCACCTACCCACCCTCCTTTTTGGATACTGTCTCCATGCAGTTAGCCCTCAAATTTTAGAGTTCACCCATTTCTTCTCGCTCAGGGATTGCTGGCTTCGATTGCTATGTGCCCAAAGTCTTGAAGATTGTTGTGTGAAGTGGAAGAAAACCTGATCCCTTATACTCCATATTTTCTAGAATCACATGTCATGTCATAATGTTTTAATATATTTAAAACACACCAGAAAGATGATAATTTAGAGACTGCTAAAGGAATTTGAAAAAGAAAATAATTAGTCCCTCAGTGTAAAATTTAAAAAACTAAGTTTGCTTTTATCCTGAGAGTAGTAGTAAAATAAAGTTGGAACTGCTATAGTTGAAGACGTTTTTTAAAAATGTTTGAATTTTTAACAAATGTCTAAAGACCAAGTACAGTCTAGCATACTAGTTTTAGGAACCCTAAGAGAGCTACCTAAAGTTACATTTGTAAAAGTTACAATCTGACCATATTCTCTCTATAAGAAAAACATTTTAAATATAAAGATACAGATACCTGAGAGTAAATGGATGGAAAAAAGACATACCATACACATTGTAATAATAAAATAAGAAAGCAAAAAGGGGTATAAATTACATAAAATAGATTTCAAGGCAAAAAGTACTACATAGACACAGTAAGAATTTCATTTAGATAAAAATGTGAATTCATAAGGAAGAAATAAATGTGTGTGGGTTAATAAATAGGTGCTTCATGAAACATGCCATAAAATAATAAAATTAAATGGAGAAACAGGAAACCACAAAATTATGATTAAAGATGTTACCAACTATGGTAGACAAAATTCTAAAAATGTTCCAACATGATTTCTATCATCTGATATATCAGTCAATCACTAATTTAATTATTGCTACAAAGTTACTTTGCAAAAGTAATTAGGTTACTACATAGCTGACCTTAAAGTAGGGAGATCATCCTAGACTACCTAGGTGGGCCCAGTACAGTCACATAAGACCTAAAAAGCAGAAGAGGAAGGCAGAAAAGTAAGCCAGGAAAAAGAATAAGAAGAGGAAGAAAGAAAGTAAGAGATGAGGATAAGGCTCAAGGGAGGTCAGAAAGACCTCTTTGAAGCATGAAGAAAACACAAACTGTTATTACTGGATTCTGAGATGGAGGAAAGAAATAATGAACTACTGAATGACTAAAAACAACTCCTCACCAGCAGCCAGGAAGCAAATGGGGAACCTCATTTCTGCAACAGCATGAAAATGAATTCTTCTAACGACCTAACTGAACTTGGAAGTGGATTCACACTAAGAAGACCCGGAAAGGAGTACAGTCCTGCAGACAACTTCCTGTGGCCTATGATAGCTGAGCCATGCTTTGCCTGGACTAAGGACCTACAGAGTTGTGAGTTAATAAATAGGAATTGTTTTAAAGTCACTAAATATGTGACAATTTTTGACACCATCAGTACAAAGCTAATTCAATAGAACGATACATCCAAAACTTGTAACATGCTTGTTCTTTTTGGATACACATGGGCTATTTTCTAAGATAGACCATATTGTGGCCCATAAAAAAAATAATAACCTGGAAAAGATTAAAATCAAATCAGAGAACACAATGGAATTAAAATTGACACCAATTGCAGTAAGACAACTAGGGAAACCCCAATTATTTGGAAATTAAAAATATAATTCTAGACAATCCATGAGTCAAAGAGGAAATAAGAAAAATAAAAACATTTTTATAACAATACAAATAAGAAAATATCAATGATTAAAGGGAAATGTATAATGATGAATGTTTAAAGTAGAAGAAATTTTTAAAATCAATTATCTAATGATACAACTTTCTCCCTCAAGAAACAAGAAAGCAAATTAAACACGATGGAAAAAAAAAGGAATATAATAAAAAATAGAGAATGTTAATGAAATTAAATGATTAGTGGTAAAGATCAATATAATTAATTGGCCTCTAACTAGACTGATAAATATACAAAATCTAAAATACAAATTACCAATATAAGTAATGCAAGAGAATGTCATGACAAACCCAGCAGGTCAAATTGTACAATATAGAATAATGAAAAAGACTGGATAATATGAGAATATTATGAATAAATTATACCAACAAATTTGAGAATCTGGATGAAACAGGAAAATGTTGGAAAGAAACACAGATTCAGAAGGAGATAACACATAGGAGTCTAAATGTCTATGCCATTTAAATAAATTAAATTGTGATAAAACCCTCCTAACAAGTAGAAAACAAAGTCCCAGCCCAGATTGTTTCACTGATGAACTCTTATCAAATATTTAACAAATAAATAATATCACCCTCAAAAGGATTTTAGAAAATATAGTTAGAGGGAATATTTTCCAGTTCATTTTGTTAGGTCAGCATTACTCTGATACCAATGTCAAACAAAGACATTAACAGAAATGGAAACAGAGTTTTATGATATCCTTATAAAATGTTAACAAATGAATTGCAGCAGGTACTTTAAAAAGATAATGCATCAGAATCAAATATGGTGGTGTATTTCAAATATTGAATATATTCTACTAACTTCAGAAAATTTATTACCATATTTAACCATATTAATAAAGTGATATGTAAATGAATGCCCAATAAATATTTGATGTAATTCAAAATCTATTCAAGACAACACCTCAGCATACTAGTAATTGAAGATAACTTTATCAATGGAAAGGTATCTACAAATAAAAACCATACATAATCATTCTTAGTAGTTAAAATCTGAATCCTACAGGTCAGGGGGAAAACTGCAAAAATGTTTGTTCTACTCTTACTCAGCATTTAATCGTAATTGTTAGCCGGTGGAATAAAGTAAGGTAATAAAGAAATGTCAGCTGGGTGCAATGGCTCACACCTGTAATCCTAGCACTTTGGGAGACTGAAGTGGAGGGATCACCTGAGGTCAGGAGTTGGAAACCAACCTAGCCAACATGGTGAAACACTACCTCCACTGAAAACACAAAAATTAGCTGGGCATGGTGGCACATGCCTGTAATCCCAGCTACTCGGGAGGATGAGGCAGGAGAATAGCTTGAATCTCGGATCCCAGGATGCAGAGGTTGCAGTGAAAAAATGTTATAGACTGTATAACTGTTCCTGTAAAAAATACTAAGAAATTTACACAAAAGCCACCATCTCTATTATATGCATGTACAAATATTTTTAGATAGATGATTAGCATTCAAAATACAAAGTTTCACTGAATTCAAATGATAAAAAATATTAAAAGTTTAATTATTATTAGTATCTAGAAAAATATACTAGTAATAAACAACAAAAAGTGTATAAAATTGGTAAATGGAAAGCTAATAAACATTGCAAAGAGAAATAGAAAAAAAGTAAATGGAGTAAATACATTGTGTTTGGGAACCGAAAGATTCATTATTGCTGAAAATGGCCATTCTGTCCAAATTGACCTGTAGATGGAATTCAATCCCACTTAAAATTCTAGTAGGCTTTTTTGTGAGAGGCTGATAAGCTGATTTAAAAATTTACATATTAGGAAATGGTTTAGAAAAGTCAAAAAACCTTTGAAAAGCGGAACAATTTAGAAGACATTTCAAAGTGTAGTAATCAAAACAATTAAAGCCAGACAAGGCATTGGCCTAGTAGGGAAATGGAAAAAATAAAATCCAGAAATAAATCTACATTTACATGGTCAATTAATTATTTGCAAAGTTGTGAAGACAATTTACCGGATAAAAGAAACTTTTTCAACAAGTGGTATTGGGATAACTGAATATCCGTTTGAGAAGAAAGAATAAACGTCAACTTTGTCTCTAAGTCATCCATTTAAAAAACCTCAAAATAAACTATTCATCTATACCTAATAACTAAAATTGTTATGTTCTATATGAAAATATGAAAAAACATTTTGTATTTGTCCATTCTCATACTTCTATAAAGACATACACAAGACTGGGTAATCTATAAAGAAAAAAGTTTTAATGAACTCACAGTTCCACATGGCTGGGGTGGCCTCAGAATCATAGCAGAAGGTGAAGGAGAAGCAAAGTCCTGTCTTACGTTGTGGCAGGCGAGGCAGGTTGTGCAGGGGAACTCCCATTTATAAATTATCAGATCTCCTGAGACTTATTCACTACCACGAGAACAGTATGGGTGAAACCGCCCCTATGACTCAATTATCTCCACCTGGCCCTGCCTTTGACACCTGAGGATTATTACAATTCAAAGTGAGATTGGGGAGAGGATGCAGCCAAACAGTATCAAAAATTTTTTGGTTTTCAGATAGGCAAACGACATTTCTTAAATAGGGAACAACAAGTACAAACTATTTAAAAATACATAAATTTTACTAAAATTAAAAACTTTTTCTGAAGACAGCTAATAAAATGGAAAGAGAAGTCATTATTGGGGGAAGTTACTTACAAACATACATCATAGAAAAGGCTGATATATAGAATACATGAAAAACATTTACAAAACAGTTCAATAAAAGGGCAATCAACTTGAAGAGACATGTCACAAAAAAAATCTATATGGACAGTAAGCACATGAAAAGTTACTCAACATCATTAGTTACCAGGGAAATGCAAATTATGACCATATGACTATGTCAGGGGAAGCAAAATAACTATTCAACCAAATTTGATATTTATGAATAATAAAAGCTGCTCAACACACTGGGGTAGAAGAAAATGTATTCAGTTTCATGAGCGGAATCTATCGATACCTACAGCTAACAGATTACCTAACAGTGAAATAATAAGAAATTGGAAAAAGGCAAGGATATTTGTTAATACCACTTGATACTTGAAGTCTTAGCCAGTACAATAGGCAAGAAAAAAAAAAGAAAATGAATATAGATTAAAATGAAAAAGGTTAAACTATTTTACTTGTAACATAATTGCATGTATATGATATTCTAAAAACTTACTAGACTAAATTAGGAATACTGCAGGATACAAAGTCAATATAAAAATGAATTCTCTTTCTATGTGATCAAAATGAATGACTGGAAAATAAAATTAAATATATATCATTTACTATATTATCCACAGTAATAAAATATATCTTTCTTATTTACCTAAACTGATTAATGTGCCATTACTTTGGATTTTGTTTAACACTCATTTCCAGGAAAAGACGTTTTAGGCTTGGAGAGTGCTAGCATCTCCAATGTAAAATGTTAAGCTGTATGAGGGTTATAAATCCATAGAGGGGTAGTATTTACTTATTTCTAATAGAGTGTTCTGGATTATTTCCCAGGGACTCTAACCCTGACATTCTGTCCCTTTGCTTGGCACTTGTGGAAACTCATCAGCCTGACATCAGGTGTCACCTGAATTACCCTGTTATAAGTGTTCCACACAGACAGAAATTGCAGTGTTGTAGCAAAAACACTCAGGAAATCTAAATCTTAACCCGTGACTAATAAGAATGATAAAATGCACTTTGCAAAACAGATTAATCAAGCAAAATCAAAGTCTAAACATGAAGAAAAACCTGCCATTTCTTAAAATTTCTCTTTCACTACGTGAAAAAGAAATATAGAAATTTTAGCTACTGTAAATTTATGATTGGTACCTAATTCACACAAACGTACTTCATGCATCTGATTTATTTCAGCAATATGTATATTATATATATTTTTACTTGTAACATATATTTTATTCATAGAGTAAATATATTTTATATAATAAAGTGAAATATATATTTTACTTGTAAAGTAAAATATATGTTTTATATTTTATGTATGTAAAGTAATATATAAATATAAAATATATGTAAAGTAAAAAATATATTTTACTTTACAAGTAAAATATATATTTTACTTTATTATATAAAATATAATATATTACATATATTATATATATGCTATATATATTATGTCCTTATATATAATATATACTTACATATATTATATATAAATTTACTTTGAAGAATTGTTTTACACACCTTTACTCATCAGCAAATGAGCAGTCAAGATAAGCAAACAAGTCTGAAAAGATCCAAGAGACATACTTGGGGAACTTCAAATTTACATATATTCAGATGAGGTAATAGTCACTTATATGTATAAGAATATAAGTATACTTAGTTTCTGGAAGCACAAACACAGAAAACTCTCAGGTATACTTGTCTCAGCATTGTTGACTTTTTCTGCCTATACAAAAAATGTTCTGATAACTGAGTGCAAGGTGAGGAGATTAGGAGTAGATTTACTCTGAAGAACTCTTTTACACACCTTTACTCATCAGCAAATGAGCAGTCAAGATAAGCAAAGAAGTCTGAAAAGAACTAAGAGGCATCCTTGGGGAACTAGAGAGAGAGAAAGAGAGAGAATGTATATATAAGTATAAATATATATATATATTAGTATATATATAAATGTATATAAGTATATATGTATATATACACAAACGCACATACTATATATAAAAAGAGAGAGAGAGAATTTCTTTTCTGCTTGATAGTATTAATTTGATCAATTTAAGACCATCAGGCCACAGAATAGTTTCACCCTTGTGGTATGCTAAGATCAACAGGAGAAAGAGTACCACCTGAGGCCAGCAGCTTCACTGTCTACTCCCATCATATTTGTTCTGAGTCACAGTGGTTGTTATTACCTAGTAGCATTGGTGTCAAGGGGAGGTCATCCTTCTTCATTACATCAGTCTTTGAAAGTTAATCCGCAGCCACTGAACAGCTTGTTTCTGGGAGCGCATGCACACACACACACACACACACAAACCCTTCACGAATACTTGTCTTGGCATTGTTGACTTTTTCTGCCTATACAAATAAATTTTCTGATAACTGAATGCAAGGTGAGGCGATTAGGAATAGATTTACTCTGAAGAATTGTTTTACACACCTTTACTCATCAGCAAATGAGCAGTCAAGATAAGCAAACAAATCCGAAAAGATCTAAGAGTCGTCCTTGGGAAACTTCAAATTCACATATATTCAGAGGAGGTAACAGTCAAGAGCAAATCCAACAAATTTAGCAATCCTCTTAATTGCAGTTTTTATATAATATTTTGTACATGCTTATTATAATTATACTTTAAATATATAAATATATGACATGTTAATATGCTTTATAAATAAAATGTGTATCATTGTCTCACTATTATAAAATTTTTCTCTATTTTTTCTTGATTTCTCTCTTTTTTGGACATGTAAAATGGTAGTCGTCAAATAGTAACAATAGGCATTTCTTTGTTATGCATATAGGGATGTTTTTAACTCTGTTAATTGTATTTTTATATTGTTAAATATTTTACAATGCCTATGTATATTTTTTCTGAAGAAAAATAATGCCATTATTCTTAAAAATAAATATATAAAATTAAAGCAGAGTAGATCTACAACCAATAATATTTTTATTCTAAAAAATCAGCAGCAATAACAAAAATAACCAGTAACGGCAGCAATAATGCATAGGAGTAAAGTTTTAAATAGATTTTTATCTGAGAACACTCATTAAAAAGCAAATGATAGGCTTGTCATGAACAATGAATGGATGCAGAATGACAGAGTCTGATTTATTGACTATATTAATAGTTTACAGAACAGACTATATAGATTTTATAGTCTAAAATATATTTCTGCCAGATATTTATTGGCACAGTAAGCATATACAAGAAGGTAAGGAGTTTCAAAAATGAGCCTCAACTCTGTCATTAACAAGTGTATAATTAAATAGAAAAGTGAAGGTCTATTCAATAGTAATATAAACAAAGTAGGTAGAGTGCAGGGAAGGGTAAAATTATATATTACTGAAGAAATTAGGAATGAACAGAATCTAGATGTCCTGGGATAAGTCATGGAATGCTAATAACTAAAATTATGCCTATATATGGCAAATACTATGTATATATATTACACATATAATCTCTACAACTAGTTAATATTGTTATAATCTGTCTTTTAATTGCTGCTGTGACAAATTACCTTCTATTTGAGGCTTAAAGCAACACAAATGTATTATTTTAGAGTTCTGTATGTTAGTTGTCTGGGGTGGGTTTCACGGTGTCAGCAGGAATGCATTCTTTTCTGAAGGCTCCAGGGGTGAATCCATTTCCTTGTCTTTTCTAGCTTCTAGAAGCCACCCATAATCTTTGGCTCAGGCCATCCTTCTTTCATTTTTAAAGCCAGCAGCACTGAATTTCTCTGACTATTCTTCCATAATCATATGTCCCTCTGACTCCAGCCAGGAGAAGGTCTTTGATTTTAAGGTGTCATATTATTAGACTGAGACCACTAAAATAATCCAGAATAAGCTCCCTCACTCAATTTCCTTAACCTAATCATGTTTGGAAACTATATCATGCTTAGTAAGAAACACATTTCCAGATATTGGGGATTCAAACAAGGATATTATTCGGGATCCTTATTCTTCCAGTCATACTTTGGCCCCCAAAGATTCATGTCAATTCCACATGAAAAATGTATTCTATCCCAAGGTTTCCAAAATGTATTCTATCCCAAGGTTTCTCAATCATTACAACTTAAGTCTAAAATCTTATCTAAATTTCACCAGCTAAACAGCCTCACATCTCATTATCTAAATTATCTAAATCAGATATGTCAAGTGTGAGTGAGACTTTGGGTGTGATCCATCCTGAGACCCAATTTGTGAACCTATGAAACTCAAATACAAGTTAGCTCTTTCCAAAATGCAGTGATGGGACAGTCATAGCATATTAGTGATAGATATTTTGGATCAGATAATCTATATTTTCTTTTGTCAAAAAATAAATTTCCCTTAAATTGTGTTTCATATTTTTAAACTTAATATTTATCTGCTCTCCCAATACAGGCCATCGATGAAAACTCAAATATCAGCCTTTCTTTTGAAAAAGCAATAATATCTTGGCATAAGTTATTTTGTATGCCAAGAACCCATAAAAACAACCAATTGCTACATGAGGTTTTAAACAAGAAAATTCTTTTCTAGTTTTGGAATCAAAATGGAAAAGCAAGCATGCCTCCTTTTGTTTCTTCAGATGCCTCCTAATATTTCTTCTAGCCCCATTTGTTTCTGTTAGGGTCATGCAAGGAAGGTAAAACTGAAGAAGATGCTGTTATATGGCTGTAACAGAATACAGAGATTTTGACTTATATAAATCTTAGCCAGATTTAATCCTTTTGGAACGAGGCTTGAGAAATTGCTTCCTCTGCTCCCATGATAGTTGTAGCAATAACGAAATCAATAAACCTTTTTCAGATGCAGTAAGCCAACTGTCTTCTTTGTTACCTCAGAATGCTGAAGTACTGCAGGTGTGGAACACACACGTACTAATAAACAATATAAATTAGATAATAATGTTATATTTTATACCTTTATATGTAACAGATCTCATCCTGCCCCTTTTTGCTTACTGTTGAACACTTTATTTAAAATAATAGTAATAATAAATGTTCAAACACATAAGATTAGTGTATAATTTATAGCAATATATTATATATACATATATATTTATGTATTTATTTATTTATTTTAGAAGGAGAAATAAGACAAAATATCTTAACAGTGAAGAATCTACAGCCAGAGATGGTACCCTACATATACTATTGCTGGAGAAGATTGCCCTCTGCTGTTAAAAATTTGTGACATTCAGTTGAGTTGATTGGCATCTTTCTTGAAAATTTTTATCTTTATTTTTCATAAATTTGCCCCAAAAATAATCTTCCTCAGAACAGAAACATGTTACTATTGAATATAAAATATTAGATAATGATTAATCTCCCTTATTCAACCTTAAGAATATTATAGTATCTCTTATTTCAAGCATGAGGTTTCACTGAACTCTAAGGAATGTAAATTTCCAATCACATTGCTAATTATTGCTAAGGAAAATATAAATGCCAGATATAGGTGATGGGGGGATGGAGGCAGCAAACCACATTGCTGTGTATGTACTTATGTAACACTCCTGCATGATCTGCACATGTACCCCAGAACCTAAAGTACAATTAAAAAAATCTGATTTGATATTGGTATTTGATGTTGATATTTTATATTGAACCAATCTAATATATATATACTGAAGTTTCAGTTTTGGTCTTTGTTAGATAATTCTACCAAGCTATGTGTGAAGAGGGTAAGAGATTCTAAATTTAATATAGAAAACATCCAAGTTGTTAAGTTTTCTCTCTGCTTCTATTGCCATCAGAAATACAAAATTGCTTGACTTTTGATAGATACTGTTACAAATTTATAGGAAAATATAATTTCTCACTGATAAATAAGGAAATGATAGTTAAACATGTAAGAATAAATCTTTCTGTGGCCATGCTGCAATGACTTTGAGGTTGATTGAGCTTGCTTGGTTATGTGGCAGTAGGGGAAATGTAAATGGGATGTGACTTCCAATAGTAATTAACCAGAATGATTACAAATGTCTAAATGATGGAACATTAGAGTTGACATGTTTTTGAACACAACATGACATAGAGTCATGAAGAGTTGTCCTGAGTTGACATCAAACTTTAATAGAAGCTGCCAGAATAGACACAAGTGTGGCATATCTGCTCATTGAGCAATCCTCAGCCTTTATGTCAAGTGCATTGGCCTTACCAGGTGTGTCACAACGTCAAATGTGAAGACATCCATAATTAAATTATTTTTTACTACATACATTTGGAACTCTAGTATAGTCATTTCTTGACAATTAGAAGAAATGGATAAGATTTATTTCCCAACGCTGTATTTTGAAGATAGATTTTGAATCCATTTGTTTTCCAAATTTTCTAAGAAAAAAACATTTCAAAAGATGGCGTAGGGAATTGACTTGCTTTCATTCTCTGTGTGCTCGGGTCCACACTGTAACAACAAGAAGTCTTTAATGTGAAAATACTTTAAGTTTGGATTTTTAACCTAAAGATATCTGATGAATTAGTCATAATAGTGTACATTTTTTAGTTTAGGAAAAAGATGAATAGAAATTGTTTTAAGGTCACAGAAAATAAGTAGTATAGCTAGGTTAGAAAATCGGGTTTCCTGTTTCACACAGTTCTCTTGATTCTGAAAGTCTTTCTATAGTTTTGATGTAAAATTGTTAGAGTGGCGATCATTAAAAAATCAGCAGAAAACAAATATTGGAGAGGATGTGGAGAAATAGGAATGCTTTTACACTGTTGGTAGGAGTTTAAGTTAATTCAACTATTGTGGAAGACAGTGTGGCAATTCCTTAAGGATCTAGAAATAGAAATACCATTTGACCCAGCAATCCTATTACTGGGTATATACATAAAGGATTGTAAATTATTCTATTATAAAGACACATGTACATGTATGTTTATTGCTGCACTGTTTGCAATAGCAAAGACTTGGAGCCAATGTAAATGCCCATCAGTGATAGACTGGATAAAGAAAATGTGGCACATATACACCATGGAATACTATGCAGCCATTAAAAAGGATAAGTTCATGTCCTTTGCAGGGACATGGACGAAACTGGAAACCATCATTTTCAGCCGACTGACACAAGAACAGAAAACCAAATACCACATGTTCTCACTCATAAGTGGGTGTTGAATAATGAGAACACATGGACACAGGGAGGGGAACATCACACATTGGGCTCTGGGGGGTGGGGAGCTAGAGGAGGAATAGCAGGGGTGGGGGGGATTGGGGAGGGATAACATTAGGAGAAATACCTAATGTAGATGACGGGGCAATGGATGCAACAAACCACCGCCATGGTACATGTATACCTATGTAACAAACCTGCATAATCTGCACATGTACCCCTGAACTTAAAGTATAATAAACAAATTTTTTAAAAAAGAAAATAAATAAAAAGAAAGATGTTAATACTTGTTTGACTGGTATTTTATTTCAAAATTCAGTTATCACTGGCAAGGAAGTATGACATTTTTCTGAGTGTTGTTAAAAATTATTAAAATATTCAGAGAAAAAAATATTTTTTTCAGTTTTTATGTTTTCAGTATTTTATGTCTTCTACATAAGTAAAGATGAAAAGTTATATTGTGCTTTTAGAAATAAATTCAATATTTATTATAATTTAACAATAATTTATTGAATACACATTTTTAGTATCAGAGAAAAATAACTAAAATGTGAAAGAAAATCTATGTTCAGCAATAGATTACAATTTCACTGTGGCAACAGAGCATAATAGGGAAAAATGAACATGAGTAACATTTAAACCCAATAATAGACATATATATGAATAAACGTTTAAAATAAAAATACAAAGCAATGTTTTTTCAGCTGTATTGCAATAAAATTGTGATATAAACTGTACATAATTAATGTATACAATTTGCTGAGTTTGAACATGTGTATTCAGTTTACCATCACTGCACAGTATTAAATATATCCATCACTTCCAAAAGTTTCCTTTAGTGTCTCTTTGTTTGTGGTAAGAACATTAAAGGTAAGATGTACCTCTTTAACAATTTTTAAGTGTAAAATACTTTATCATTGTCTATAGGTGATATGTTGTACAGCAAATCACGAGAATTGACTCACCTTGTATAACCAACTTTATACCCATGAACTACATTTACACATAGCCCCCTTTCTTCACTCCCTGGTAACTCCCAATCTATTATCTACTTCTAGATGTCTCATATAAGAGGAATCCTGCAGTATCTGGGCTTCTGTGACTGAATTATTTCACTAAGTAACATCCTCCACATTCATCTAGGTTGTATCAAATAGTACAATCTCCTTTTTTAAGGCTTAATAATATTTCATTTCCTTCTATAACGTCAGAAATATTTACAAATTTCTAAATATTTTGGTTGGATATCTTGCTTTTAAGAGTACAGCTTTATTCATTTTGTAGATGTTAACAAAAAAAGAAGGCTTTCGATAAAAAGTTTATGTTTATAAATATGCATATATTATATACATACAAATGATAAATATATATCATATAAGCTGAAATATAATTCATATACATAAGTTTACTGTATAAACTTCATTATATATACACATACATATATATGTAAATATATACATATATATAGATATATATATATAGAGAGAGAGAGAGAGAGAGATCAGGTTTCTAGCAATTTTGAGGCTCTCTGTCAGAAACCGTCTTGTTTTCTACAATTGTTGGAAACTGCATTTTTAAATTTATACAAATAAAATTGTCACTGCTCCTAATAGTCACTCTAAAGTACTATGTATTTTAAATTTATTTCAAAACACTCTACAAATTCCATTCCATGCCTTACACCAGACAGACAGACATACATGCCAGTGAAAGTCATAAAGCCCTCCCAAAAAGATGGCGCCATTGTTAAAGGAGGTTTCTCAGATAATAATATATAAGCTTGTCTTTTTATTCGCCCCTCAATGCACTATAGAAGATCCAAGATGAGTAAGATTCACGCTTTTCTTCATAAGTGGGAAAAGACAATAATGAAAAAGAGGGTATGAAAAGAGAATCAATATGAATCTCAGCTAAAGTAAAGAACTTGCTTCATTGAATAAGAAATATAGTTAGCAAGGTCCATTGTGCTTTTACTTATGGAAGGCAACGATTAAAATTTATCTTATAGAATAACACTTGAGTAAGCTTTGGACCACCTGTTTTCTAATCACCCAGGAGTAATATTTAAAAAGCAATTTTGGCCAAACAGTCTTTTCAAACAGAATATCTAGAGTTGTTTCTAGGTGCCTAATACCTGCTTTTAATTAAAGTGCTCAGGTGATGTTTATATAATATACAAATGCTGAACCACTTATATAAGTGTTTGGAAATACTGAAGGTTTTTGAGCATGGAAGAATGCTTATGACATGGATGTTTTGAGATTAGAAAACTGATTATAGACCTAATGGATGGATAAAAGGTTGGAAAGTAAGAAAACCAGTTGGTCATGTGCAAAGGTTGTACCTAAACTAGAGTTTTGTCAGGATCAATGCAAAAGGTGAGATGAAGTGGAAAAATATTTCATTAGATGAATCAACTGGACCAGAAGGAATGTATCATTTAGCTGAATCAAGGGAGATTTTTTAGGCTTAACATCTGAGTGACTACAAGGTTATGATGGCATTTGTGGAAGGAGGACCATCATTACTAAGAAATAATGAGGTTCTTTGTTTATCTGGTCAATATTTATCCACATAATCTAATTTTCTTATTTTATTTCTGCTTGAACTTTAGACTCTAATAATTTAATCATTTAATTATTCATACTTGATTATTTCAAATTCAATTTATCCCATTTATGTTTCTCATAACAGAAAAAAAAACTAACAACTGAAAACTATTAGTTAATACATATTACCTAAAACAAATCAGAATACTGGATTAAAGATTATTTTGCATGCTGTTGTATATAAAAACTGCATTTTTCTAGTCTGCAAAAGTAAAAGAAGTAAGGGTATGTAACTAGCTTTCCCTGGTACAATAAGAAATGCATCATTCATCCTTCCTTCTAAATCTGTTACCATTGGATTTGGCCTTTCACTGACCTTAATTTATCTGGGAACAGGCTCTTGTGAAAATGCTTCATGTCATGTTTGCTCAGGAGACAAGTGAGAAAAAAAAAGTTGTAATAAAGGTTTTAGTAAGGAACTAACTCACATTAAAACAACTTATTCACTTCAAAATCTTCATTATTGGCAAGAAAGTTCAGAAAAATATTAGAAAATAATGTAAAAGTTGATAGTAGGGAAAAGAAAGGAATAAAATGATGAAGACTCATTTTCATTCTTTAATTTTTTTTAACTCAAGATGATCAGTAAACTCTGGGTAAAGAAATACTCTATATAAGAATTCATTTCCTCCAAACTTGAGTGTGAATATGTATAAGGTTAGCTTTATAAATAAAGTATGATCAGTCTGTCTTACCTTTAAGATCTTCAATTTGCTGTCAACATTTTTTGTTATTTTAGGAAAGTATCAATATGCTGAATAAGCACTAAATCCATCCTATTGCAGTGCTTCCCAAGTGTCCCTGTGTCACCCTGGAACACTTGACAGAAGGTATTAAAATGCCACTAGGCATAAAATATATTCATATGAATTTTACATATTGTAAAGCATATATGATCACAAGAGAGAAAATGATGCCCATGTAAGAGTAGTCAAGGGACTCAACAAAGGCAGAGTTTCAAGAAATTAGGATCAAAAAAACTTTTCACCTGCCCTCCCCCATCCTCTGCCTCCTTCATATACATGCATACTTTATAATCTAGGTGTAGTCATGACTATTAATCAGCATACTGGGGTTAATTTCCAAATTCTGAGTACAATAGAGGATGTAGAATATATTTATTGGGAGAAATAAAACTGGTAAGAAAAGAAAGAAAAAAGAGGATTATTATAACTGACAATGACACAGCATCCAGGAATGGGAAAACATTAAAAAGGGTTGGTTTATCATGCCACTTTATGCTTTCATATTAATGTGCCTGAGCTGTGATAGAAATACTTGGAGATAGAGAGTCCAGAAATAGTAAAGACCAAGTATAATTGCTCTCTGAGGCTTACATGTGAGGAGGGTACCATTGGCCCAAAATAGAGATTCCAAACAGATCTGATGCTAAAACATGAATCAAATTTAGGCCAGGAATTCTATCCCAAATCTTTCAATTTGGAGGTAGCAAATGGAAACACAGGTCTCTATCCAAGTGGTAAAAATATTCAAGGCAAGAGTTTTAATGTTCAAAATGGTTCATACAATAAGGTCTCAAAAAGTTGAGACACAAGAGATCAGTCCCTGGGTCTTTCTGGTCCCTGTTCCTGGGAAAGGGACTGGT
Organism: Sapajus apella; assembly: GCF_009761245.1. Taxonomy (NCBI): domain Eukaryota; kingdom Metazoa; phylum Chordata; class Mammalia; order Primates; family Cebidae; genus Sapajus; species Sapajus apella. The sequence goes on along the minus strand of NW_022436984.1, from coordinate 8,615,395 downwards.
GAAGTTGAAACTTTTGTTTCAAATTCAATTACTGTCTCCAGGAAGGAGGCTAACAGAGCTCGACCAGTACCTGGAAACCGGACCATGAGATGTCAGAGAATTAATATCACATCTTACTCTCATGTATATATTCAGTACCTGGAACACAGCACTTTCTGCCAAAATGTTTAAAAGAAAAAAATCATGAAGCAAAGAAAGAAATAAATTAAGGTGTGTAGACCAGGCCTACATGTGAATGATTACAATAAAAAATGAAGATTAATATATATGCTTACAGTTTATGCTTACCCATGCACAGTGTGATTTGCAAATTAGCCTTAGTAGCTGAAGACAACAGGATAAATTTCAGAATCCACTGAATTGAGAGACGGAGCTTCCTTGCATAACTTCTTCTGTAGTCAATATGCAGAGTAGAAGTTCTCAGATGCAAACAGATAAGCTAGTTGGAGAATCATGGACTGACTTAAATCCTAGGACTTTCTTGATTTACTCTGGTACTTACTTTTCTTTATTTTCTGGATCCATGTGGCTATCCATCAATGTACATCCATCAGAATCTGCCAGAAATAACTACTTTTGAATAAATCATTAGGAAAGGATTTTTCTTGTATCCAAAATTATTCTTTAGGAAAAAAAAATTGCCTTACAGAGCCCCTCAAGAAATAGAAAGTTTTATTAACTGGTTTATTTTCAACAACACACTACTGTTTGAGTTAGATCTTGCAGGCCACTCCTTGCTACTCATTGTGGACCTTTCAGATCCTAGTATTAGTATCATTCAAGAACCAATGGGATTGCAGCATTCCCAGGCCCACTCCAGACCTACTGAGTGAGGATTTGCATTTTCTTAAGATCCTCAGAGAGTCACAGGGACGTTAAACTTGGAAAAGCAATGGCCTAAATAGGCTTAGAATTGTATAGAGGTTTTCTAACTAAATCAAGTAGGATGCCAAGAAACTTAACAGAGATTTAGTTATTTTTCTTTCTTAGTGTTGTAGCTTCACAATTGAAATCCTTCATGTCAGTCTGTGTGTGTGTGTGTGTGTGTGTGTGTGTGTGTTTGTGTGTGTGTGTGTTGCGGGCACGGTTATGTGTGTATAATTTTTCTCTTAATCATACTGTTTGAACAAATGCGTAAGAGTAAAGACTCAATCATAAAAGGAAATTCACACCCTTGTTCAGTGTAGTGGAAACAACAGCAAGCAGAAGGGCTGTAACTAACTGGAGATCTGGAGACTCCAAGCTCCATCTCTAGGAAGCTAAAGCTACTGGCACAGCCCATTCGAATTGGAGCAATCTAAGAAGGCGGCTCCAGAGTTGCAAATCTTGAGATTTTTTAACGTATAAAAACAAATTATTTCATGCAAAATTGTTAACTTGTATTAACATTTAATTAAACGTTAATTAAAGAAGAAAATAAAAACTATTCAGGTCAACAATTTATGGACCATAAACATAGTCCAAACTTCAGGTTACTATTTTTAATCTGTTTTAGTATTATTGAGCACATACTTATTTGAAAATCCATACTGTGTATTGATGTTGATATTTCCCGAGATTTTTTAAAGTCTTCCCTTAAAATAGTACCCAAACCTATTCTTAGGAAACCTAAATTTAAAGTCTTTGGTGTCAATAAGCTTTATACTAATATTTGCAGGCTCTGTTTCACAAATAATCAGTATATACCTATAAACCTGTATTGCCATTTGTGTTTCTGTGAAACTGCTTACACAAAAAAAATTTCAGAATTTTATTTATTGCAAGCTTGCTGTATGTCAGTCACTCTTTTGTCACTTTATAAACTCAGTTAATCTTAAAAACAACCCTGAGTAAGTAGTATTGTCTTCTCTATTTCACATTTGATTGATTCAAGGTCTGGGCTGAAGGGAAAGTACTCAGAAAAAAAGAAAAAAAATACTTCCTTCCTTTTAACTCGGGACAGCTGAAGTCTCCAGGCTACTACGCAGTTTCTAACTTCCAGAGTTGCCAGAGGTCATCTTCCTACCTAGGCCAGCTTAACTCCTAGAGCCAGTCAAATCTTTCTGGCAGCTAGATTGCTGCCAGAGAATTTCAGTCTTTCTTTTTTTGAAGGGAGAAAAGGTATCACACATTTTCCCATCGTAAGAGTCATGTCTGACACTCCTGTAACAAAAGTAAAGTGAAAAGCGTAACATACTTAATCAAAAGTTTTGATTTATTTAATAAAAAGTTTATAGCAGCCTTCAGAATGAAGACACAAAGATACTGGGAAAACTACTTATTTTAACGCTTAGTTTCAGTGAAGAATGGATAGCCATGTAGAAATATGATTGGACAAAAAGGGTTTGATCTGATGCTAGTATTGAGGGGTAAACCCAACAGTGTCTTTCTGTTCAGATTCTTCTTGGCCTGTCTGTAGCATTCCTTCCTCCCATGAATGGGGAAGAGCCGCTTGGAAATGAGGGTCTTATGACCTGCTAGTGGAAAAAGATTACTAGTAAAACTGCAGACAAATACAAACAGCACTTTGTGAGGATTTAAAGAAGTAAATCAAACCAGAAAAAATTGAAGAAGTGACTCATATGATTGTGTTTCCTAGTTTATATTTGTTGCTGTTGTTTGGTTCTATTTTAACTCCCTGATATGATGTTGCATCAAGTAGAAGGGAGCTTCAATGGAAGGAAAAACTCCAAGAGAAAGTTTTCTTCTTGTCCAGAAGGTGAAGAAAGGGAGTACTTGGAAGAAGCCATATATGGGAAAATCTTCCAGTTTTCATTTTTTTTTTTTTTTTTTGCTTTTCTTTTTTATTTGAATTTACAGTTTGGCCCTAGAGGCAGTTCAGAATTTTGAAGTTGCAGCTGCCATAGCAGCATAGAAAACTAAAGTCCCAGGAGAAATCCATAGTGTGTGGGGAGAGAAGAGGTAAAGGGACCTCATAAGAAAGAGCATGAAGAATGTTCCTTATAAAAGAGAGCTGAAGATAAAACATCCCCTATCTTTGCATGAGACGACCAAAGTCTCATGCTCAGGATATGTCCAAAACCTGCAGGATATAACTACATCAGCATAGCAAAGGCCTGAAAAGTAAACAATCATATAAACTCCTGCTCAAAGTCCCGACAGTGCTATGTGTGTGGAGCAAAGTCAAATTAGCATAGAATAGGTTTTGAAAACTGAACTGGGGCTAGTACTGCTGTCCACAGAAAGAAAACAAAACTGTGGTCTAAAACCAACTGGATTAATTGCCTGCTAAAACAAGACTAAACAGAATGAAACAAGAAATGTTAATATTTTTCAGAGATTTTTAACAGGACCTAGAATCTCACAGTTTAATATTCAAAATGTTTGAAATACTACCTAAAGTTATTTACACACAAAGAATTATGACAATGTCAGAAGAGGGAAAGGGAAAAGTAGCCATTTCTCAAAGAAAAGCCAATTAATTGAAGCCAACTTTGAGATGCTTCAGGCGTGGCAATTATCAAGGACTCTAAAGCAGCTATTACAGCTGTGCTCCGCATAGTACAGTTATAATCCTGAAATAGATAAAGAGATAGATGTCCTCAAAGAGAAATAGAAACTTAAATAGACTAGGAGGATCCAAGATGGCCGTTTAGGAGCAGCTCAGGATTGCAGCTCCCAGTGAAAGCGCAGAGGGTGAGTGGACGCCACATTTTTATTGCCCACAGACTAGGAAATTCCCAGGCGGAGAAACTCCACAGGTCACCAGCGCGGCTGTTTCGGCCAGCATGGCTATGCCGGCCAGTGCCGCTGCTTTGCCCCGCGCGGCTGCTTTGTCGGCGCCCCAGAGCTGCGGTTCTCCGTACAAAATACACCGGTCTGGGTGCCCTTTTGGCTGGTGATTGGAGCCATGGGAAGTCACCCATTCGTCTGTTTAAAAAGGGGACTGAGCAGGGAACCAGGACAGTAGATTCCAGGGGAAAAAAAAAAAAAAAAGGTGCCAGAAACCTCAGTGCCGCTGTTTAAGCCAGCGCAGTGAGTGGCCGCAGGGGAAAGCAAACAGGACCCGGCGCCTCTTCAACAGGCGACTGGAACACAAACTTAAAAAAGGCTCTGAGGCAGGGAGCCGGGCGATCAGGCTCGGCTGGCCCCACCCCCACAAAAGAACAGCAACCAGAAACTCTGGATTGAGAGTTTCACAGCAAGCGCAGCTGAACCCAGGACGCTCCAGCTCTGTGGGAGAGGGGCGTCTGCCATTGCCGAGGCAGCCCACCACAACGGAGGTAGTTGACCAATGCTGAGGCAGCCCGCCGTTGCCAAGGCAACCCGCCATTGCTGAGGCAGCCCACTGTTCCCAAGGCAACCCGCCATTGCTGAGGCAGCCCACCATTGCCAAGGCAACCCGCCATTGCTGAGGCAGCCCACCGTTGCCAAGGCAACCCGCCACAGCAGAGAGACTCCGCCTGAGGCAGGCCACCATTGCCAAAGCAGTTCGATTTTTTTTTTTTATTTGAGACGGAGTTTCACTCATGTTACCCAGGCTGGAGTGCAATGGCGCCATCTCGGCTCACCGCAACCTCCACCTCCTGGGTTCAGGCAATTCTCCTGCCTCAGCCTCCTGAGTAGCTGGGATTACAGGCACGCACCACCATGCCCAGCTAATTTTTTGTATTTTTGGTAGAGACAGGGTTTCACCATGTTGACCAGGATGGTCTCGATCTCTTGACCTCGTGATCCATCCACCTCGGCCTCCCAAAGTGCTGGGATTACAGGCTTGAGCCACTGTGCCCGGCCACCAAAGCAGTTCTAACTACACCCATATAAACAGGACTGCAGGGAAGTTCACTCGGCAGTGGGGCGGAGCCCACAGCAGCTCAGCAAAGCCTCTATAGGCCGACAGTGACTAGGCTGCCTCCTTGCTGGGCAGGGCAGGTCTGAAGGAAAAGAAAAAGAAGGCAGCAGCATAACGGAAACTCATAAATAAAGCCCTAAATCCCTGGGACAGAGCACCTGGGAACAAAAAGCAGTTTATGAGTTCTGCTGCAGCAGACCTAAACGTACCTGTCCAGCAGTTCTGAATGAACAACAGAGCTCACAGCTCACCATTTGAGCTCCTATAAAGACCGTCTCCACAAGCAGCTCCCTGACCCCTATATATCCAAAGAGACACCTCATAAAGGAGAGATCAGATTGACACTAGGCAGGTATCCTTCTGGGACAAAGATAGCAGAAGAAGAAAACTGGTAACAACCCTTACTGTTCAGCAGCTGCTGCAGGTAAACCCCAGGCAAGCAGGGCCTGGAGTTAACCTCAGCAGACCTACAGCAGAGGGGCCAGACTGTCAGAAGGAAAACCAAGAAACATAAATAACCTCATCATCAACAAACAACGTCAATCTGAAAGATTTGAGACCCAACCTGAAAGCCAGCAACTACAAAGTCAACAGGTGGATAAATCCTTAAAGATGGGAAGAAACCAGCGCAAAAAGGATGAAAACACCCAAAACCAGAACACCTCTCCTACTACAAGGGATCACAACTCCTCACCACCAAGGGAACAAGGTTGGACGGAGAACGAGTGTGATGAAATGACAGAATCAGACTTCAGAAGGTGGGTAGTAAGAAACTTCTGTGAACTTAAAGAACATGTTCTAACCAAATGCAAAGAAACTAAGAACCTTGAAAAAAGATTTGACGAAATGCTAATGAGAATGGACAAAATAGAAAGGAATATAAGTGAATTGATGGAGCTGAAAAACGCAACACGAGAACTTCGCAAAACATGCACAAGTATCAACAGCCGAATTGACCAAGCAGAAGAAAGGATATCAGAGGTCAAAGATCAACTCAATGAAATAAAACAGGAAGGGAAGACTGGAGAAAAAAGCGTAAAAAGGAATGAACAAAATCTCCAAGAAATGTGGGACTATGTGAAAAGACCTAATCTACATTTGATAGGCGTACCTGAATGCGACGAAGAGAATGAATCCAAGTTGGAAAATACCCTTCAGGATATTATCCAGGAAAACTTCCCCAACCTAGCAAGGCAGGCAAACATTCAAGTCCAGGAAATACAGAGAACACCACAAAGATATTCGTCAAGAAGAGCAACCCCAAGGCACATAATCGTCAGATTCACCAAGGTTGAAATGAAGGAGAAATTACTAAGGGCAGCCAGAGAGAAAGGTCGGGTTACCCACAAAGGGAAGCCCATCAAACTCACAGCAAATCTCTCAGCAGAAACCCTACAAGCCAGAAGAGAGTGGGGGCCAATATTCAACATCCTTAAAAAAAAGAACTTTCAACCCAGAATCTCCTATCCAGCCAAACTAAGCTTCATAAGTGAAGGAAAAATAAAATGCTTTGGGAACATGCAAGTACTCAGAGATTTCATCACCACCAGGCCAGCTCTACAAGAGCTCCTGGAAGAGGCTCTACATACATAAAGGAACAACAAGTACCAGCTCAACTAAAGGGCAAAACAGCCAGCTAGCACCAAAATGGCAGTATCAAATTCACACATAACAATATTAACCCTAAATGTAAATGGACTAAATGCCCCAATCAAAAGACACAGACTGGCAAATTGGATAAAAAGACAAAACCCATCGGTGTGCTGTATCCAGGAAACCCATCTCACATGCAAGGATACACAAAGGCTCAAAATAAAGGGATGGAGGAAGATTTACCAAGCAAATGGAGAGCAAAAAAAAGCAGGAGTTGCAATTCTCGTCTTTGATAAATTAGACTTTAAAGCAACAAAGATCATAAGAGACAAAGACGGACATTACATAATGGTAAAAGGATCAATGCAACAAGAAGAGCTAACGAGACTTAGACTCCCACACAATAATAGTGGGAGACTTCAACACCCCATTGTCAATATTAGACAGATCACCCAGACAGAAAATTAACAAGGATATCCAGGACTTGAACTCAGATTTGGATGAAGCAAACCTAATAGACATTTACAGAACTCTCCACCCCAAAGCCACAGAATATACATTCTTCTCAGCACCACATCACACCTACTCTAAAATTGACCACATAAATGGGAGTAAATCACTCCTCAGCAAATGCAAAAGAACAGAAATCATAATAAACAGCCTCTCAGACCACAGTGCAATCAAGTTAGAACTCAGAATTCAAAAACTAACCCAGAACCGCACAGCTTCATGGAAACTGAACAACTTGCTCTTGAATGTTGACTGGATAAACAATGAAATGAAGACAGAAATAAAGATGTTCTTCGAAACCAACGAGAATGAAGACACAACATACCAGAATCTCTGGGACACATTTAAAGCAGTCTCTAGAGGAAAATATATAGCAATAAGTGCCCACATGAGAAGCAAGGAGAGATCAAAAATTGACACCCTATCGTCAAAACTGAAAGAGCTAGAGGAGCAAGATCAAAAAAACTCAAAGTCTAGCAGAAGACAAGAAATAGCTAAGATCAGAGCAGAACTGAAGGAGATAGAGACACAAAAAACCCTTCAAAAAAATCAATAAATCCAGGAGCTGGTTTTTTGAAAAGATCAACAAAATAGACAGACCACTAGCCAGATTAGTAAAAAAGAAAAGAGAGAATTATCAAATTGATGCAATAAAAAACGATAAAGGGGATATCACCACAGATTCCACAGAAATTCAAACCATCATCAGAGATTATTACAAACAACTCTATGCACCTAAACTAATAAACCTGGAAGAAATGGATAAATTCCTGGACACTTGCCTCCTCCCAAGCCTAAACCAGGAAGAAGCCAAAACCCTGAACAGACCCATAACAAGGTCTGAAGTTGAGGCAGCAATTAAGAGCTTACCACCCAAAAAAAGCCCAGGTCCAGATGGGTTCACAGTTAAATTCTACCAGACATACAAAGAGGAGCTGGTACCATTCCTTCTGAAACTATTCCAAACAATACAAAAAGAGGGAATTCTTCCCAAATCATTTTATGAGACCA
>NW_022436984.1:8605644-8607389 GCF_009761245.1 Sapajus apella | reverse complement strand
GAGACCAACATCGTCCTGATTCCAAAACGCGGCAGAGACTCAACAAGAAAAGAAAACTTCAGGCCAATATCCTTGATGAACATAGATGCAAAAATCTTCAATAAAATACTGACAAGCCGATTGCAACAGCACATCAAAAAGCTTATCCACCATGATCAAGTAGGCTTCATCCCAGGGATGCAAGTCTGGTTCAACATACGCAAGTCTATAAACATAATTCACCATATAAACAGAACCAAAGACAAAAACCACATGATTATCTCAATTGATGCAGAGAAGGCCTTTGACAAAATTCAACAGCCCTTTATGCTAAAAACCCTCAATAAGCTAGGTATCGATGGAACGTATCTCAAAATAATAAAAGCTATTTATGACAAACCAACAGCCAATATCATACTGAATGGGCAAAAACTGGAAGCATTCCCCTTGAAATGTGGCACCTGACAAGGATGCCCTCTCTCACCACTGCTATTCAATATAGTATTAGAAGTTCTAGCCAGAGCAATCAGGCAAGAAAAAGAACTAAAGGGCATTCAAATAGGAAAGGAGGAAGTCAGATTGTCTCTATTTGCAGACGACATGATTGTACATCTAGAAGACCCCATCGTCTCAGCCCCAAATCTCCTGAAACTGATAAGCAACTTCAGCAAAGTCTCAGGATACAAAATCAATGTGCAAAAATCACATGCATTCCTATACACCAATAACAGACTTAAAGATAGCCAAATCAAGAACAAACTTCCGTTCACAATTGCCACAAAGAGAATAAAATACCTAGGAATACAACTAACAAGGAACGTAAAGGACCTCTTCAAGGAGAACTACAAAACATTGCTCAATGAAATAAGAGAGGACACAAACAGATGGAGAAACATTCCATGTTTATGGTTAGGAAAAATCAATATCGTGAAAATGGCCATACTGCCCAAAGTAATTTACAGATTCAGTGGTATCCCCATCAAGCTACCAATGACCTTCTTCGCAGAACTGGAAAAAAACACCTTAAACTTCATTTGGAACCAAAAGAGAGTCCGCATAGCCAAGTCAATTCTAAGCAAAAAGAACAAAGCGGGAGGCATCACACTACTGGACTTGAAACTATACTACAGGGCTACAGTAATCAAAACAGCATGGTACTGGTACCAAAACAGAGATATACACAAATGGAACAGAACAGAGGCCTCGGAGGCAACACAACATATCTACAACCATCTGATCTTTGACAAATCAGACAAAAACAAGCAATGGGGAATGGATTCCCTGTTCAATAAATGATGTTGGGAAAGCTGGCTAGCCATGTGCAGAAAGCAGAAACTGGATCCCTTCCTGACACCTTACATTAAAATTAACTCCAGATGGATTAAAGACTTAAACATAAGACCTAACACCATAAAAACCCCAGAAGAAAATCTAGGCAAAACCATTCAGGACGTAGGTGTAGGCAAGGACTTCATGACCAAAACACCAAAAGCATTGACAACAAAAGCCAAAATAGACAAATGGGACCTAATCAAACTCCACAGCTTCTGCACAGCAAAAGAAACAATCATTAGAGTGAATCGGCAACCAACAGATTGGGAAAAAATTTTTGCAGTTTACCCATCTGACAAAGGGCTGATATCCAGAATTTACAAAGAACTAAAACAGATTTACAAGAAAAAAACTAACAAGCCCATTCAAAAGTGGGCAAAGGATATGAACAGACACTTTACAAAAGAAGACATACATGAGGCCAACAAACATAT
>NW_022436984.1:8604835-8605244 GCF_009761245.1 Sapajus apella | reverse complement strand
TAAAAAAGAAAAGAGAGAATAACCAAATTGATGCAATAAAAAACGATAAAGGGGATATCACCACAGATTCCACAGAAATTCAAACCATCATCAGAGATTATTACAAACAACTCTATGCACCTAAACTAATAAACCTGGAAGAAATGGATAAATTCCTGGACACTTGCCTCCTCCCAAGCCTAAACCAGGAAGAAGCCAAAACCCTGAACAGACCCATAACAAGGTCTGAAGTTGAGGCAGCAATTAAGAGCTTACCACCCAAAAAAAGCCCAGGTCCAGATGGGTTCACAGTTAAATTCTACCAGACATACAAAGAGGAGCTGGTACCATTCCTTCTGAAACTATTCCAAACAATACAAAAAGAGGGAATTCTTCCCAAATCATTTTATGAGACCAACATCGTCCTGAT
>NW_022436984.1:8527294-8604735 GCF_009761245.1 Sapajus apella | reverse complement strand
GAGACCAACATCGTCCTGATTCCAAAACGCGGCAGAGACTCAACAAGAAAAGAAAACTTCAGGCCAATATCCTTGATGAACATAGATGCAAAAATCTTCAATAAAATACTGACAAGCCGATTGCAACAGCACATCAAAAAGCTTATCCACCATGATCAAGTAGGCTTCATCCCAGGGATGCAAGTCTGGTTCAACATACGCAAGTCTATAAACATAATTCACCATATAAACAGAACCAAAGACAAAAACCACATGATTATCTCAATTGATGCAGAGAAGGCCTTTGACAAAATTCAACAGCCCTTTATGCTAAAAACCCTCAATAAGCTAGGTATCGATGGAACGTATCTCAAAATAATAAAAGCTATTTATGACAAACCAACAGCCAATATCATACTGAATGGGCAAAAACTGGAAGCATTCCCCTTGAAATGTGGCACCTGACAAGGATGCCCTCTCTCACCACTGCTATTCAATATAGTATTAGAAGTTCTAGCCAGAGCAATCAGGCAAGAAAAAGAACTAAAGGGCATTCAAATAGGAAAGGAGGAAGTCAGATTGTCTCTATTTGCAGACGACATGATTGTACATCTAGAAGACCCCATCGTCTCAGCCCCAAATCTCCTGAAACTGATAAGCAACTTCAGCAAAGTCTCAGGATACAAAATCAATGTGCAAAAATCACATGCATTCCTATACACCAATAACAGACTTAAAGATAGCCAAATCAAGAACAAACTTCCGTTCACAATTGCCACAAAGAGAATAAAATACCTAGGAATACAACTAACAAGGAACGTAAAGGACCTCTTCAAGGAGAACTACAAAACATTGCTCAATGAAATAAGAGAGGACACAAACAGATGGAGAAACATTCCATGTTTATGGTTAGGAAAAATCAATATCGTGAAAATGGCCATACTGCCCAAAGTAATTTACAGATTCAGTGGTATCCCCATCAAGCTACCAATGACCTTCTTCGCAGAACTGGAAAAAAACACCTTAAACTTCATTTGGAACCAAAAGAGAGTCCGCATAGCCAAGTCAATTCTAAGCAAAAAGAACAAAGCGGGAGGCATCACACTACTGGACTTGAAACTATACTACAGGGCTACAGTAATCAAAACAGCATGGTACTGGTACCAAAACAGAGATATACACAAATGGAACAGAACAGAGGCCTCGGAGGCAACACAACATATCTACAACCATCTGATCTTTGACAAATCAGACAAAAACAAGCAATGGGGAATGGATTCCCTGTTCAATAAATGATGTTGGGAAAGCTGGCTAGCCATGTGCAGAAAGCAGAAACTGGATCCCTTCCTGACACCTTACATTAAAATTAACTCCAGATGGATTAAAGACTTAAACATAAGACCTAACACCATAAAAACCCCAGAAGAAAATCTAGGCAAAACCATTCAGGACGTAGGTGTAGGCAAGGACTTCATGACCAAAACACCAAAAGCATTGACAACAAAAGCCAAAATAGACAAATGGGACTTAATCAAACTCCACAGCTTCTGCACAGCAAAAGAAACAGTCAGTAGAACGAATCGGCAACCAACAGAATGGGAAAAAATTTTTGCAGTTTACCCATCTGACAAAGGGCTGATATCCAGAATTTACAAAGAACTAAAACAGATTTACAAGAAAAAAACTAACAAGCCCATTCAAAAGTGGGCAAAGGATATGAACAGACACTTTACAAAGAAGACATACATGAGGCCAACAAACATATGAAAAAATGCTCATCATCACTGGTCATCAGAGACATGCAAATCAAAACAGCATTGAGATACCATCTCACGCCAGTTAGAATGGCGATCATTAAAAAATCTGGAGACAACAGATGCTGGAGAGGATGTGGAGAAATAGGAACACTTTTGCGCTGTTGGTGGGAGTGTAAATTAGTTCAACCATTGTGGAAGACAGTGTGGCGACTCCTCAAGGACCTAGAAATAGAAATTCCATTTGACCCAGCAATCCCATTACTGGGTATATATCCAAAGGATTACAAATCATTCTACTATAAGGACACGTGCACACGAATGTTCATTGCAGCACTGTTTACAACAGCAAAGACCTGGAACCAACCCAAATGCCCATCGACGATAGACTGGATAGGGAAAATGTGGCACATATACACCATGGAATATTATGCAGCCATCAAAAACGATGAGTTTGTGTCCTTTGTAGGGACATGGATGAACCTGGAAACCATCATTCTCAGCAAACTGACAGAAGAGCAGAAGATCAAACACTGCATGTTCTCACTCACAGGCAGGTGTTGAACAATGAGAACACATGGACACAGGGAGGGAAGCACTACACACTGGGGTCAGTTGGGGGGAAATAGGGGAGGGGCGGTGGGGGGTGGGGAGCTGGGGAGAGATAGCAAGGGGAGAAATGCCAGATGTAGGTGATGGGGAGGAAGGCAGCAAATCACACTGCCACGTGTGTACCTATGCAACAATTTTGCATGTTAGTCACATGTACCCCAAAACCTAAAATGCAATAAAATAAATAAAGGGGGGAAAAAAAGAAACTTAAATAGAACCAAATGCTGGTTTTGACATAAAATATACAATATTGGAAATATTGGATACTCCTAATGACACAATAAAGAAGACAGGGGAGAGATGTAGCTTTAGGATAGAGAAGCAGAAATTATTTTATGTAAAGCACAGAGAGAATGAAGGCAAATAAAACTGAGTCTTGGATCTGTGGGACAATATTAACAGCTCTAACAATCATGACTATGGAGTCCCAGAAGGAAAGAAGATTGAATTGATTCAGAAAATTTATATGACAAAATAGTGACTAAAAATTCTAAAATTTTCTGAAAAATATAAATTCACCATGTCAGGAAGCTTAAAAACTTCATTAGTAAAAACTCTAGAAAAACATGGTCAGAAAAGTACTATGAAAGGCTGAAAACCAAAGCAAAATGGAAGTATTCAGATAAAAATTACATATTATATGCCATGAAATAAAAATACAAATAACTATGATTTTTTCATCAGTAACCATGGAGGCAAGGAGACAGTGGAACTTCTCTAAAGTACTGAAAAGCACTGTCAACCTAGAATTCTAAAGCTGGCAAAAATATTCCTCAGGAGTGAGACAAAATAAATACATTCTTAAATAAAGGAAAACTGAAAATTTTTCAGCAGCAAACATGCAAAAGAAGAAATGCTAAAACAAGTTCTTTATGCTGAAGTGAAATGCTACCACAAGGAAACAGAACTTCAAGAGGAAAATAAAGAAATAAAAAGTAGTAAAATCTGGGTTAACAGTTTTTCTTCTAATTTTTTAAAAATATACATGACTACTGAAATCACAAAAATCGTGTGGTGGAACGTCAATGATTGTAGATATAATACATAGGAAAATTATCACATCAATAGGGGAAGGTAAAGGGAGATATGGTTTTAAGTCTTCTACATTTTAATTGACATGGCATAATATTAAGACTAAGCAGTCTGTGAAAGGTTTTATATATATGTGTGTGTGTGTGTATATATATATATATATATACACACATACATATTTAATTCCTAAGACCACTTAAAAAATAATAAATGTTAAAATCAAATACTAAATAAAACATTAAGATATTCTAAAGGGAAATAAGTAAACAAGGTTTTTCATTCAAATATTTTTATATCTTTAATATCTGTATTTAAATAGGGACTGTTTAAGAGGATTGTACATTATGCATAATTTCCAAAATTACTTGACTATGCAAACTAAATGCTTAGAGGAATATAGGTGTGCTATAATCATAATTTATTATTCTAGTGCAGGAAGAAAACTGTTTGTATGAGATATTCAGTTCTACTGAAAAGATGATAGCTAAGTTTTTATTCAGTTTTATTTTCATGCTTCCGCACATGCAAATGAAGATAGAATAAATTAATTATAAATAGCTGGCACAGAACTTGACTGGTGGATATTGGTCCAATATATAGAGAGTGTTTTTTTGAGTGCCAACAGTTTATCTATACATGGGGATACAAACAACAATGCCATCAAAGCTCCTGCCCTTGAAGGCAATTACTTCCAGAATTACGAGATAGAAAATATACTTATATATAATTTAAAAATTAAAATGTGTATGATAGTGCAGGTATTTACTCAGGGTGGTGGCAAAAATATTAAGGGAAAAACATTGGAGAAAGTTATAGAATATAGTCTCAAACCCTTTTGGAAGGCCTAAGGGTTTTTTCTATATTTCTTGGCTGAAGACAGCCAGAGTCTCTTTGCAGGAGCCAGAGAGATTAGGGCACAAAGACAAAGGAATGTGAGTAGTTTACCTAACTAACTTTTTTACTAATTAACCTTTGATCATTCCGGATGGCTCTCTCTGGAGGAAGGTTGGCCAGGGATATCAGCCACTAATGGTGTTTGCTTTAGGGCTCAGAACCTGTCCTTTAATCTCTTCACTCTAGTGGTGTTGACTCAAGCCTTTGTCAATGAAACTGTACTGAATAAATGTGAGTCTCACTGGCTGCTCAAGGCCAGCTGTTGCAACTGTTTATAGCACTGTCCAGAAAGTCTGTACCCAGCCACAGATGCCCAGCCCACTCATTCACTGTATTCTGTGTGTAGGTGAATTTATTTGTCCGTCGCTAAGTCAGGGTCTGTAGGACAGACTGCTACAGGTGGTGAGCCTGACAGATAGTATTAAGTTATGTGAAGAAAATAAAATTGAGCAATATTGTAGAGAGTGATGTTGAATGGTAACACATGATACCAGAAATGAAGGATGAAAAGAAGGCAGAAATATATGGGGAAAGTCATACCAGGGAAAGAAAATACAAAATTTTAAAGTTTGGTAGAGGAGGAGAACTGAACAAAAGATAAGGAAAAAATGAACCCTGAAGTGGGAAGATTTGTTGTTATTCAAATGAATAAAATAAATTATTTCAAAAAAAAGAGTGGTAAATCATATTAGATGCTGCTGACATATTTCCTGGGAAAGATCAGGACATTTTCATTGGCTTTGGTATAGGGTAATCATGGGTGACCTTGAAGAGCATTTCAATAACATTGCGGCTATTAAAGTTTGACTCAAGTTGGTTGTAAAACAACTGGGAGATGAGTAAGTAAATACGGCAAGTACAGAAATTTGGAAGATCTTTGTAATTAGGCTAAACAGAGAAACAGGAAAGTAGCTGGATAGAAATATGATGGCATGATTTAGTATTTTTTTAAATGAAAGCATGTTTTTGATCTGATAGGACAATACTAAGGCAATAGGGAGGTAACATGATAATCACAGCAAAGACAGCATTGCCAAGAGCAAAGTCCTAAATGGTATGGATTCAAAACAAAAAATGGAAGTACTGGAGGAGGAATAGGAATGAAAATATCAGTCTAGGTATAGGAAAATCCTAATATATATCATTCAGGGTACTTAGATACAGAAAACAAAAATTAGCTTTAATGATTTAAGAAAAAGAGCAAAATAATAAAATTGTATTGGGTAGCTCAAGGTATTGCTTGAATCCTGGAAATCTGGATTTAGGGATATGTAGGCAAGTATAATACAAAAACAACCTTGAATAATTGATCCAGAGAAGATGCTGCTTTCAAATAATACCAAATGCTATTAACAGAGGTAGAATTAAACATTATATGCAGTGTAGCATTCCTGAAACTTCAGCAAGAATTCAGTCTTTTCTTAAATTTTGACCCTCCACTGTGAGAGTTCTTTGTAGATGCCTTGGCCCTAGAATGGGGGTATTTGATTGGTAAAACAAATGACACAAGCTCAATATAGAGGTTTTTATGTAAATATATGATATTCATTTCAGTTATGTTCTACAAGCAATCAGTTATGAAATAGAAATGTGCATTTCTAGGAGCTTACCTATTATTACATCAGAAAGGCCACTCTCCAGGCCCAGCTACTACACTTCATAATATTTTTACCAATTTTTCTGTATAATATACAATGTTGAGCAATTTTCTTTAGAAATGCTAAATATGATAATTAAACCTCCTACTCTCACATTTCTTCAATATTATAATTGGAGTTACCAGAGTTAATAAAGTTCCTTACTAGTCGATGAAGTAAGGTGAGTAAAAAGAAAAAAAAAACAAAACTGTAGATTACAGGGCAAACAAAGAAAACAATTATTACTTGTGGTTAATAAGATTATAGTAAATAAGAAATCTTAGGAATCAACAGCTAAATGATTACAATAATAAAAATGTATTCCACTAAGTGTATATATACATATAATAAGTGCATATGTGTGTGTGTGTGTGTGTGTGTGTGTGTGTGTATCATATGTAAGCGTCTGTGGCTGCTTACAGACTTTCTGGAGAATGATATAAACAGTTGCAACAGCTGACGTTGAGCAACCAGTGAGACTCACATTTATTCAGTAAAGTTTAATTGACAAAGGCTTGAGTCAGTCAACACCTCTAGAGTGAAGAGATTAAAGAACAGTTTCCAAGCCCTAAAGCAAACACCATTAGTGGGTAATATCCCTGGTCAGCCTCCCCCAGAGAGAGCCATCTGGATGAAATACATCACTACTAAAAATATTAATTGTATCTAAACTAATTTAGGTGTTCAATTAAATGCCAATAAAAATTCCAATATGATTTTAAACACTGTTCTAAAATGTATATGAAACTGCAAACAAGAATAGCTAAAATAATCTTTAAGAAGAAGATATATACTTTGGTAAAAGCAATGCAGAATTGCACAATAATAGCCATATAGATCACTTTAACACAATAGATGTTAGAAAAAGAACTGCTCTATATGGACAACTTATATGCCATTTGAAGTTTTATATACCCCATGACCCAGTAAGTATGCTCCTAGTTAAAGTCCTATAATTTTATGAGAATAAGAAGAATATATGGCAGATTTATTCATAATATCCCCATCAGGAAATGTTTCAAATATCTATCGAGCAGAATTGTTAAGTGAAATGTGGTACATGAATGCAATGGAGTACTATACTCCATTACACTACTATATTTCATTATCCAGTGAAATACATTAATTAACTTCATCTTCAATATCCAATGAAAATTAACTAACTGCATCTTCAAGAATCAATGTGTATGTGATTTACAATATAATACTGAGTAACCAAACTAATGAAGGAATACATAATTATTCTGAAAAGTTAATAAACAGGGAATTTTTTTTAATCTGATTTTTTTTTCCTTCAAAGTTAGACAGGGGAATATGATCATGAAGGAGCACACAGGGAGACTAAGTTATTGGCAATATGATGGTTTATTTTATGTGTCCACTTGCCTGGACATAGGATTCCCAGATAACTGATCAAACATTATGTGGATGTGTCTGTTGAGGATGTTTTTGGATGAGATTAACACAGAAGACCAACTATCACAGATTGCCTTCCCTGGTGTAGGCATGCCACCTGCAATTATTTGAAGGCCTGAATAGAACAAAAAGGCTGACTTGCTAGAGTTAAGAAGAATATCCTTCTGCTTGACTGCCTTTCAATCTAGGACATAGGTTTTATTCTGTCTTCAAACTCAAACTGAAACATTGGCTCTTCCTTGGTCTGAAGCTGTATATATGCATACATATTTTTGTGTACATATCAATAAACAAACAACATTAAAACATATTACTTAATATTATTTTATTTTTAAAATATTTAAACTTTTATTTTAGATACAGGGGATATATGTGCAGCTTTGTTACATGGGTATATTGTACCCATGTGCTTAGCATAATACCCAATGGATATTTTTTCAGCCCACATCCCACCTTCCTCTTCCCTCTAGTAGTCTGCAGTGTCTATTGCTCCCCTGTGTATGTTCATGTATGATCAGCGATTAGCTCCCACTTAGAAATGAGACCATGTAGTATATTATTTACTATCCCTGCATTAGTTCACTTAAGATTATGGCCTCCAGCTCCATCCAGGCTACTGCAAAATACATGATTTCATTCTTTCTTATGGCTATGTAGTATTCCATGGTGTATATGAACAATATTTTCTGTATCCAATCCATCATTGATGGGTACCTGGGCTGATCCCATGCCTTTGCTATTATGAATAGTGCAGTGATGAAACATGAGTGCATGTGTCTTTTGGGTATACTGATTTATTTTTCTTTGGGTGTATACCCCAGAATGGGAATGCTGGGTCAGATGGTAGCTCTATTCTAAGTTCTTCTAGATAACTTCAAACTGCTTTCCACAGTCGCTCAACTAGTTTACATTTCACCAACGGTGCATAAGAATTCCCTTTTATCTGCGGCCTTAAAAGCATCTTTTGTTTTGTTTTGTTTTTTACTTTTTACAAATAGCCATTTGGTGTGAGATATTATCTCATTGTGGTTTTAATTTGCATTTCTCTAATGATTATTATTATTATTGGTGAGCATTTTTCGTGTTTGTTGGCTACTTGCATGTCTTATTATCTGTGCATATTCTTTGCTAATTTTTAAATAGGGTTATTTGTTTATTGCTTTTTATTTAAGTTCCTGATAGGTTCTGAATATTAGACCTTTATCAGAATCATAGTTTGCAAATATTTTCTTCCATTCTGTAGCTTGTCTGTTTACTCTGTTGGTAATTCCCTTACTGTGAAGAAGCTCTTTAGTTAAATTATGGCCCTCTTGTCATTTTTTTCTTTGTTTGTTTCAATTGCTTTTGGGGACTTAGCCAAAAATTATTTGTCAAGGTCAATGTCAAGAAGGGTATATCCTAGGTTTCTTCTAGGATCTTTATAGTTTGTGGTCTTACCTTTAAATTTTTAATCCATCTCAAGTTAATTTTTATACATGCTGAAAAGAAAGGGAGTAGTTTCATTCTTAAAAATATAATTCCAGGTATCTCAGCACTATTTACTGAATTGGGAGTTCTTTCTCCATTACTTATTTTTGTCATTCTTACCAAAGATCAGATGGTTGTATGTTATCAGCTTTATTTATGAGTGTTCTATTCTGTTCCATTGGTCTATGTGTCTGTTTTTTTACTTGTACCATGCTGTTTTGGTTACTGTAGACTTATAGTGCAGTTTGAAGTCTGGTAGTGTGATGCCTCTGGCTTTGGTCTTTTTACATAGGATTGCTTTGACTATTTGGGGTCTTTCTTGTTTCCATGTAAATTTTAGAATAGTTTTTTTCTAGTTCTATGAAGAATGACATTTGTAACTTGATAAGAACAGCATTGAATCTATAGCTTGCTTTGGGGATTGTGGCAATTTTAACAATATGATTCTTCTGATTTATGAGCATGGAATGTTTCTGAATGTATTTGCATCATCTCTAATTTCTTTCAGCAGTGTTTTGTAGTTCGCCTTGTAGAGATCATTCATCTGCTTGTTAAAATATCTTCATAAGTATTTCATTGTCTTTGTGGCTATTGTAATTGAAATTGTGCCCTTCATTTGACTCTCAGCCTGAATTTTATTAGTATACACAAACGCTACTGATTTTTGTACATTTATTTTGTATCCGGAAACCCGGCTAAATTTTTTTTTTTGATCAGTTCTAGTAGCCTTGGGCAGAGTCTGTAGGGTTTTCTAAGTATAGAATCACATAATAAGCAAAGAGAGATAGTTTGAGTTCTTCTCTTCCTATTTTACTGCGTTTCGTTTCTTTCTCTTGCCTGATTACTCTAGATAAGACTTCCAATTCTAAGTTTAATAGGAGTGGTGAGAATGGGCATCCTTCTCTTGTTTCAGTTTTCAAGGGGAACATAATAAGAGGTATAATTTATATGACTATCCTAAATATATACATGCCCGGAATTGGAGGAGCCAGATTTATAAAGCAAGCTCTTCTTGGCATATGAAAAGACTTAGACAACCACATGATAAAGTGGAAGACCTCAACACCCACTGGCAGGTTTAGACAGATCCTTGAGACAGAAAACTAACAAAGAACTATGAACTTAAACTCAACACTTGATTAACTGAATGTAATGGATATCTACAGGTTGCTCCTCCAGCAACTACGGTACACACACACACACACACACACACACACACACATACACACATATATTCTTCTCATCTTCACATAGTCACATACTCAGTCATGAAGTAAGTCTCAATGAATTAAAAAAACATGAAATCATAGCAAGCACACTCTCGAACCACAGTGTAATAAAAATACAAATTAATATCAAGAAGAACTCTCAAAACTACACAAATACATGGAAATTAAATAACTTGCTCCTGAGTAACTCCTGGGTGAACACTGTAATTAAGGCAGAAATAAAAAATTATTTGAAATTAATGAAAATAGAGGCACAACTTACCCAACTTTCTAGAATGCAGCTGAAGTAGCATTAGAAGGTAAGTTTATAGCCCTAAATGCCTTCACCAAGAAGTTGATGAACTACAATCCTAAAGTTGTACCTAAACTAACTAGAAGAAAAAGAAAAAAGAAAGGCCAAAGGTAACAGAAGAAAATAAAATTAGAGAATTTAAAGAATTGAGATGCAAAAATCCTTACAAATAATTAATGAAACCAAAAGTATCCTCTTTGAAAAAATAAGCAAGTTCAATAGACCTCTAGCTGGAATAATTTTTTCATTATGCCTTTAGAGTCAAGTGCATATTACTACAGTTTATATATTGAAAATGCTGTTCATTAGGCAGAAACACTTAAGAAACCAAAAGAATGAACTATAGTACTCTGATTTTGATAAAAATATATACTTTACAGAGTCCTGTAACATGTTTGTGCAATTTAGCCATGTTTTGACATTTCATGCAGGAAAGTAGATGCAATGTACATTCCCAATTACTGATGTAATTATTTTTGTGCTGCAGTATTCTTTTGGAAAGTAAAGTGGCACGCTGGGCAGCCATATGACATATGTCAAGTAAAAAAGAGATACTTTAGTAATTTGAAGCATTTGTTTTTCAGTCTGTATAATCATCTATCCTGTGAACCAAGAAATAATATAATTGATACAAGATTGACTGTCCTGCATACTTTCTATTCATTTCCATACTCAAGTCAAACATATAACCCAGTGCTCTTATACACATATCTTACAGGAGTTTAACTACATTATGATCACTTCTGAGGGACAGAAATTATAACAAGATTTGTCATGTTCCATAATTAACACTTACATCTGTCACCCATTATCAATCCTAATCTAATATTCTATTAGTAATTCAAACACCATATTTAAAAATAGTATGGAGTAACTAGCACTTCCAGATCATTGAAATAGTGGCTTATTATGACAGTTTGAGATACCTTTGAGAATATGATGGAATCCATATAATTTTTGACCAGAAATATACTATACACATAATTTTGCTCACATTACAGAGTTTAAAGATGCTCTGAAGCCACTGTAGTAATGGGAGTCCATCTGCCCACTGAGATTTCAGATATGTGTTGAATTTACCAGTGAAATAATGTGTCAGATACATGTTTCTCTCAGAAAGTTTCATCTTATCTTAAACTAAAATTAAACTATGAACTTTGATGGTTTCCCTTTCTTTTGCCACTTACATTTGTTTAGAAGAAACACACACAAAAAACAGATATTTACATATCAATGTTTTATAAGAATTAAAACTCACTATCTAGATTACTGTAGATAAAAATAAATGAATATTTTAAAATAAAGAAGTGTAAAATATGTGATGAAAATTAAAAGTTTAACTCCTAAGGAAGAATTTTATTATGGGGTAGCCATTTCTGTATGAAGCAGATTGTATGACAGACTCCAGAAGAAAAGAAGGTGATAGAGAATTTATGTTTACTTTTTAAGAAACATTGGCAACTATTTCTTTTGTTTATATGTCTCATGTTTTTATTGTGGATTATACAATACATAAGAGAAAATAAAATGTATATATAGATTTTGAAGAATAATTTATGAGGTCACAATTCTTACAAGTATTTTCTTTCTTTCTTTTTTTTGAGACAACTTTCGCTCTCGTCGCCCAGGCTGCAGTGCCTTGGCACGATCTCAGCTCGCTGCAACCTCTGCCTCCCAGGTTCAAAAGATTCTCCTGCCTCAGCCTTCCTAGTAGCTGGGATTACATCTTACAAGTATTTCTAAAGTAACATATTGATTGTTGCCTATGATAGTCTGGGTTTTCCAGAGAAACAAAACCAGTAAGATGTATCATGTAAAGAAAAAAAAATGATAAAGAATTAGTTCAACAATTATGGAGGCTTACACATCCCAAAATCTCCAGTCAGCAAACAGGAGACAAATATATATATATGCATATATATTTCTGAAGATAAATGTGTTTACATGAGCTAAAAAGAACAAAACATCTCTATATGTTTATATATATATATATATATACATAAATGTGTATGAATATAAGTATATTTAATCATTAATTATAAACTAGAATCTCCAGGAATAAGTATAGAAGCTCTAAATAATACTTTAAGTTACTAGGGTATTGAAAATTATTGTACACACTCTATTGATGAACATTCATAATGTTAGATTCTTTACTCAAAGTCCTCAATTATTTCAGAGGTAATTATATATTTTCAAGACTTTAACATTAAAATAAAAAGTACTTCATTCTAAAACTCTAATAAAAATTCGCTTTTTATAACCTTGATGACATTACAATATCAATACTTCTAATTAACTATATTTGCACATATAACTTTTTCTTATAAATGCAGATGTATTGAGTAATAGTTCCACACTCCACAATGCTGACGATTACCCTATATGGTACACACCAGAACTAAGGCATATACAATGACACAAAAAACCACAAAAAACATGTAAATCAAATAGTCTTTATTTTAGTTTGTTAAAATAATAACCTTTGACTTTTTTTTTTTTGAGACGGAGTCTACCTCTGTCTCCCAGGCTGGAGTGCAGTGGCCCAGGCTGGAGTGCAGTGGCATGATCCTGGCTCACTGCAACCTCCTTTTCCCGAAGTCAAGCCATTCTCTTGCCTCAGCCTCCCAAGTAGCTGGAATTACAGGCGCCTGCCACCACACCCAGCTAATTTTTGTATTTTTAGTAGAGACAAGGTTTCATTGTGTTGGCCAGGCTGGTCACGAACTCCTTACCTCGTGATCTGCCCACGTCGGCCTCCCAAAGTGCTGGGATTACAAACAGCTGGCCACCCTTTGACATTTTTATTTTGCCTTTAAATGTTCATTACAGACACTTATAAGCTTAAAGGGAAAGTACCTGTATACATCATCATTTTTATATAAATTTTCTCTTTTGTGAATAGACTTTAAAATGCTAAAGAGAAACTGCCCTTTAATAGTAACAAATTGATCAAGTTTTAGTTAAATTTGAAAAAAATTATGTTAAATAAGACAAATGATCCATGGAAGACTAGGGAAACAAAAACATCATTTTATGTCACTTGAAGTATGAAGCTCATAGGTCTTTATAGTCTCACTGAGATAAATGATTTCAGTGAAAAGACAAGACCTACTTTCCATGAAAATGGCAGACATCATGGGATTAATTTCATTTTATGTAAATATATTGTTAAAAATTATATCCTGTGTAAAAGCTAAAACCCCACATTTATTTCTAAACATAAAACTAAATAATAAATAAACAAGTAACTAAAGATTCTAGATTTATAACGTTCTCATTTTACAGTTAGAATGGCAATTTAAAATGTTTACAAAGAATGACCTCGAAGTCTATGTTTGTAGTTGATTACAATTATAAAAATACCAATACCAAGGTTCCTCAGGTCATTAAGCAGGAGCTAGAAAGGAAGATACAGTGAAAATAAAGATCAGCTTAAAGGGAATGATATATCTAAATGTTTTTAACCACTTGAAAGTTAGACGGAAGATAATATTTGTTTCATTTTGATGCAATAAAATTTTTCTTTGCAAGGTCAAAAGAATTGGCTGTACCCATGAACACTCTATTATTATAGCATGTGCTACCTATTTTCTTATGACAGAAACAATTGCATCAAATATTTGTCTCTACATAAAATTATTTATGGCACGTTTGATACCAGTTATTTGGTTACATATAGAAGTGGAAGTACCATTGAAATATTTTGTTGTTATCCCAAGAAGACATAAGACAATTCCTCTATATATGAGACAAAGGTGGCAGGAATGGAATAAAGAAATATAGTTTTAATTCTCATTTAAGATAGAATTTAATAAAATAGAATGTCACAAAAATTATAATTAGAAACATATAATAATGTTTTTATAAGTTAAATGACTACATATTATCAGCCAGGTAAACTTTAAAGCATATTGTGAAATAAAATATAGAGATTAAAAAGTAGAGTTAATTTTAATTTTTCAGAAGAAAGTTTAATAAAAATATAAATTAAAAAGTAAATATTTAAAATGATACAAAGACAACGAATAGACTAAAATTTGAAATGTCCAATGTTTACTCAGAGCAGTCTGTCAACTTAAGAATTTAAGATTTTGTTGAACTTTAATGTCTTTTTCTAAAATCGATTGATTGTATTTCAATACTCATTAAATAAATGTTGCTAAAATTGCAATAATGATAAGACATATACAGTCTAATTTGGAGGAGTATTTTTGAAAATATTTGTTGTGGAAGTTTATAACTTGCCATAACATTTTGCTCCTTTCGATGGTGCTAAATTTTCCAACTATCAATTTCTTCTCACATTTTCATTGTAATTTGTTCTTTATCAAAACAGAAAAAGTACTTCGTAGATATTCCATTCATATAACCTGTTTACCAGTATGTTTGTGTTAATGTTTGCATGTGTATGTGTGTGTATTCTGATAATAGATGAAAGTGGCATGTCCCATCCCAAAGACATAGTGCTTGCTCAACAGGAACAGAATCTTAGGTTCTATAATGATGAAATGTTAATGATTGTTTAGGTTTTCTCTGGAAAACAAGAAAGCAAGTAGGATGAATGTTTGCTCTCATTGTCCCTGAAGTTGAACCATGTAGTGATTGACTGCCTTGCTCACACTTCTCAAAATAGCAAAAATATATATATATATAATAATAATAATAATAACATAAACCTTAGCATTCCAGAGCCAAGATTTAGATCACTTAGACAAATAAAAGGTTTTCCACATCTAATGGCCCTGTATCAACCTAAATTTTTCACAATATTAAAAATTTTTTAAAATATACTGGCAGGATTCAATTTTTAAAAAGTCAAGGATGGTCCTAGTAGCTAAATATCTTAAATATTAAAACATATCTAATTCTTAAGTGCAACAAAATTGTTGCACTTGAAATTGTTAATTTTCATTATTTCTTGAGCTTTTAGCTATGGTTTTGTTTGTATGGCATTTTTGCCATAAAACACTTCTGATTCATGGTGTGCTGCTATCTTTAAAACTATTCTTTAAACAACACTGCAATTTTATTTTTCTTAATTACAATTTTCGTTGAGCAGAATTACCTCTAAGTGATTTTTGACTGTTTCCAAAATTTAAATTCATCCATCAATAGCAAAGATTCTCTATTATCATGAACATAAAAAGGAAGCAGCAATCCCCAACAGTGCTATAAAATTGTTTTCATACAATGATAGCATGCTTCCAAGGTTACTGTTAGAAATGGACCAGTGCTTTTGGAAATGTCCAAGTTCTATAATATTTTTAAGGCAGTTTTATTTTATAGTGACTAATAGTAACTAAAATTGCAAATAAGAAAGTACAAATTATAATTACTCTCAAACATTTCTTGTAATAGTTAAAATAATTTGTATCTTAAAAGTCAGCAATTCAATTCTCCTGAATTGGAACTGCTGAGATTTAATCTAGATTGAGTTTATGTTTACTGTTGTACTTAAAAAAAAAAAGTGTTAAAATGCACTGGAGCATACAAAATTTCAAGAGGCATCTTTAGCATAGGTAAAAGAAATTATTTAATAACCTTAACAGCATTATGGTTAATTAAAGCATTGCTCATCTTAGGGTGAAAAAAGTCTTTAAAGGATTTATCTAATTAAAAATTATTTTATCCACAAGATTTTAAAATAAATATGCTTGTTTTTTTTAAATGTTGGCTTTATTTGGAATACCTACACTTTCCAAGTGTAATTAATATATTGACAGATATATACATATATACGCATATATATACACATTTATATACATGTATATATTTGTATGTGTATATATATGCAACCACATATATACAATTATAATACTTTCTCCTCTAAAGCTAAATATATACATTTCTACTGGAAGTGAAATAGCCACAAAAATCAGGAGCAGGAGCAGAAGCATCATCTCTCAATAGGGCACCTTTTAGAGATGTTAAGGAGGGGTGGTACCTGGCAGCAACTGCATAAATACAAGGTAAGTCCTAGCTGGAATCATTAAGTTTAACCTTGGCTGTGCCACTTAACCTTTGCTACTTTGAGCTAAATAATCGCGATCATGAAAAACTGACACAAACAACTGATACACCTATACACTTACTGGAATATGTTTGGAGACATCCATAATCCTCTTAAGCCCAGCATGACATCAACAAAGCCACATCCTCATCCAGGGCATAAAGAAGAGTTTGTGCTCTTGAACAATGCCACTGCTTTCAGCTTTGTAGAATTATGGAAAGTTCGTTTCTTCAGAAGCTATGATTTTAACTGAATTGTTCTGATTCTGAATTTGGTCTAATGATCCTAATCCTTTTATATACATGGACATTCTCAAATGTAAAAGATTAGCTTCAATTTCAATATTTATAATTCTTCATCACTTTTTAGGCCTAGAAATGTCATATTGGCCAATTTAAACTGTATTTTTATTACTTTAAAAGTGGCTATGTAAGGTGGAACTGATATACTTACCAGTAAAATATGACAATTTGTGTCACGTTGGTGGTCAATTCCAAATCAATAAATTGTTTAGCAGGTAGTCATTTTTCTTGAAATGCTAATTTCATTTTTCTGCAGTTTTGTGGGCCTCTTACCATAACCCCAAATTATAAATTTTCACCACTTGAAAATGAAAATAAGCTTTTTGTTATAAAAATAGTTTTTGACAAGGATATTGAAATAATGATTGTAGGAGTTTGTACTCCTTTTTGAATTCATCTTGTAGTTACTCTATGCATTTCCAATGGTATAAAATATTATTTTATACATTTTAGACTTTCAAACTGATAAAAAGTCTTTGAAGGAATAAAATTTATTACAAGGTTACCTGACTACAGTTCTTTACAGCGGACCTCAATCCAAAATACTTAATAAAAATTTGTGCAAACTAACGTCAAATATTTTCACAGTTCGGTAACAGTGCTACTAGTGTTAACAATAGTAATGAAGTAATAGATAATTTTGATAAATTTATATTATTTTCTATGTCTAAATTAGGAATTCATAATTTATGTGTGAGGTTAGTCCCTCCGGGGACAGTGAATGGTTTTGAGGGATTGGTAAACCTAAAAATTGTGTGTGTGGATATTTGCAAATGTGAATATACACATGTTCTTTTTCTGTTAAGGCGCTTCATTCAATGTACAACTGTACATTTGGCCCAGGAAGGACTAAAAGGGTAAGAATGACTTTATACTTGGATATAATATGTGGCATTCCCACGAGATATATGATGAAAAATAAAAATACCTATTTCATATTATTTGCTTGACTAACTTTATAGTCAGAATGACCATGTATCCTGTGTATAGAGCAGTCCTAGTGTACACACATTGTGCCTTCTTAATTATTAGTAAAGATTGCTTTGCTCCCCAAAGTGTTCCATTTTGGAAGATAAATTATAGCGTTACATTTATAAGCATAGAGTTTGAAACCAAACTATCTGGAATCAAATGTCAGCTCTGCCAGTTCCTTGCTTTGTGACCTGGCACAACTTAGTTAAACATTTGACATATTCATCTAAACAAAGCCATTAACATCTGCTCATAGGACTGGGATAATTATAAGCAGATTAATGTTTCTAAAATGTTAAGAACTGGTATACGCAAGTAACATGTATACTTGTTAAATAACTCATTTCAAAGAGAATAAATTATTTTATATTATTGTTATTAAGAGAAACCCTCCAATTTTCTATGTTCAAGTTATTCCTCATTGCATTTCTTTTGAAACCCCATGTCTTTTATCTGCTTGTCCAATTTCCATTTTCCTTTAACTCAAATCCACTTCCTGCATAAATTGTTCCTTAATCCTTGTGTGACTTCCTTTGAAATTTTCTGTAACTCTCTACATCTATTGGTAAACCAATTGAAAGAAAATCTCTTTTGATATTCCTACCATTTCTGCAATATTACAATATTGTTAGATACTGAGACAAAGTTTTTATTTTCTTTTTAGAAATCTATTTTTAAAATTTAATCAAGGATGAGAAAAGTTCTTATAGAGAACCATGATCGGATAGAAGAAATTTGGAAATAATTGCAATATTCTAATCACTACAGAAAGCTAGGCACAATGGGAATGGTCAGCCTTAAAAATAGGCACATCTTGAGACTGACAACTCTAATAGTGGAAAATGATCTTACTTTGAATAGAGTAAACCATTAAGTTATTGGGAAAAGAAAATAGTCTTCCAGTCTTCAAACTTCATTTTCGCTTGTGGAATTACATTTTCCTATCGTCTTTGGAAAGCCATAATGAAACATCTTAATTCAGCAATAATTTCAGCAAAATAAAGACAGACATAACCTGAAAATAAGACTCATTTTGTGACCCCAAGTTCATAAAACTGTTTCCATAATTTTATAGCTTGTTAATTAATTTGGCCTCTAAGTTATAATTGAACTTTATGAAAATAGTATCCATGAGAACATCCTAACTCATTTAGTTTTTGATTAGAATAGTTACAGCAGTTTTAGACTTGTGGAAGACAGCTTAAATATCTTTCCTTCATGTTAAATGGAGCTAGCAGCTCCAAAATCATTGGAAGTCTCTAAAATTTTTGACCACATATTTTAAAAACAATTTGTGAATTGGTAAATTATAAATGTTTATTATTTAAAAGCTACATAGTCTAATATTAATGCAAACATTGAGTATCATTGAAACTAAACATTGTTCTTTTATTAATAATAAATATTTACAGACATTATAATATTTATTAGCTTCACTACTTGTGCTTCAATTTCTTCATTTGAAATAAAATATCTATACTCTAGGGTTGCTGTGAGAATTTTATTGACAAATATATATCTAGTGCCTAGAATAATAACAAATACTACCCACTCCTTATTTTATCAAAATAGGCCCCGTGCCACTTTGAAGATCCCTCTTTTAAAAATGTTATTTTCTGTAATTATAAATGTTTTCTAGTTTTTCACCCAATGTCTTAATTTTTCACTATGCCTAATATTTCAGAGTCACTTGGAATTAAGAAAATACAATGTGCTAGCAAGTTAAATTATTTTACATTTATAATATCAGTTATCAATCGCCTAATATTAGCTAGAATATGTATGCTGTATATATAGACGTTGTATCATCTATAAATTATAATACTTATGTATTTCTTTCTGCACCAAAATATGGTTATAAGAAATGAAGTCTAGTATGTAAAAATTACTTGAAATCTATTAAAAGAGACAAGGAACCTGATATATATTGAATACTTATTAGATTGGAGGTAGTATGCTAGGTGATTTAAGTGAAACTCATAAATAAATAAAATGCTTATAAAATGATTATCATATTCTTTGGAAAAATAACTATACATAGAAGAGTTCAGAAAATGTCTTAATTGTTTAAATATTAAAGCCCTAAAATTAATAATACTATGCTGGTAAGAATATTAGAGGGTATGATCAAGCCATTCAAATTAAAATGAATTTCTCCATTATTTCATCTCAAAAGACCCTTTTGGTACTCACACTACTGTAAAAAAACAATTAATTGTAGGCCAAGGAGAAAAATTGCATGAGGCTTTTCATCTTCTCTACCCACATTCTCCTGAGGCTCTCACCACCATTACTACCAGGGCTTTGCCTCTGGTACTTAACAAATCTCATTCTTCACTAGCAGCTACATTTACTCTTTTATACTCTTTAAAGTAGAATATTAATTTAGAAGCAAAAAGTTAGGAAATAATTATATCCAGATTTCTAGCTGCTTTCTAAATCAATCTAGTTGTGTGCATTAAACATGTCGGAAGAAACACCTAATTTAAAAGTAAAAGTATTTCCTTTTTAATGTGCTAACAATGAAATAGCTTCCCTCACTCATTTCGTTTGTACCCCTTCATAAAAATTATAAACTTACAGTAAATGAAAGTAGAAAGAACTATTTCAAAATCATAAGGCTAGTATTACCTTGACACTAAAATCAATCAATGACATTATAAGAAATGTAAACCACTAGCCAATATACATCACAAATACAGTACCTGGCAAAATAATAGACCCGCAGATAAATGGAGCAGAATGGAAAGTACCAAAATAGGCCCACATACTAATTGATTTTCAATAAAGGTACAAAATCAATGCAGTAGAGAAAGAATCGAAAGAGAGTCTTTTAACCAATTTGTGCTGGCGAATATGAACATCGATAATGAATCAATAAATAAGTAAAATTCAACCCATAGATTGCATCATATAGAAAAATTATAGCACTTTGGGAAGCTGAGACAGGCTGATTACTTGAGCTCAGGAGTTTGAGACCAGCCTGGGCAACATGGTGAAACCCCATCTCCACTAAAAATAAATAAAAAAAAAATAAGCTGGGTGTCATCGTGTGGTGTCTGTAGTCCCAGCTACTTGGGAGGATAAGATGGAAGGATCGCTTGAGCCCCAGAGACGGAGGTTGCAGTGAGTGGACATTGTGCCACTGCACTCCAGCCTGGATGACAGAGTGAAACCCCGTCTCAAAAAGAAAAGAAAAATTAACTCAAATCTAAAGTTGTTGATGTAAAAAGTCTGGCAGAAAATTTTTGTGACCTTGAATTAAGCAAAATTGTATCAGTTATGACATCAAAGAAAATAAATTGATATTGGACTTGATAAAAAATATAACCTCTGTTAATGTCGTGTAGCACGTGATTTGTGAATACGGAACCACGGTTGCATCCCGCTAATAAAATCCCATTTGGTCACAGCATATGATCGTTTTAATGTGTTGTTGAATTCAGTTTGCTAGTATTTTGTTGAGAACTTTTTCATCCATATTTATCAAGGATATAGATCCATAGTTGTTTTTTTCCTTAACTTTTATTTTAAGTTTAGAGGTACATGTGCAGGTTTGTTATATAGGTAAACTTTTGTCATGGGGGTTTGTTGTACAGATTATCTCATCACCCAGGTATTAAGCCTAGTGCCCATTACTTATTTTTCTTGATCCTCTCCCTCCTCCCACCCTCCACTTTCCACCCTCCAGTGGGCCCCAGTATGTGTTGTTTCCCTCTGTGCGTCCATGTGCTCTTATCGTTTCTCTCCCACTTATAAGTAAGAACAAGCAGTATTTGGTTTTCTGTTACTGTGTTAGTTTCCTAAGGATAATGGCATCCAGCTCCAGTCATGTCCCTGAAAAGGACATGATCTCATTTCTTTTTATTGCCGCATAGTATTCCATGATGTATATGTACCACATATTCTTTATCCAGTCTACCATTGATGGACATTTAGGTTAATTCACTATTGTGAATAGTGCTGCAATGAATATACGTGTTCATGTGTCTTTAGAATAGAATGATTTATATTCCTTTGATTATATATCCAGTAATGTGATTGCTGGGACAAATGGTATTTCTGTTTTAGGTCTTTAAGGAACCGCCACACTGTCTTCCATAATGGTTTAACTAACTTATACTCCCACCAACAGTGTATAAGCATTTCTTTAACTTCACAACCTTGCCAGCATCTGTTATTTTTTGACTTTTTAGTAATAGCCATCCTGTTGCTTGTGAGATAGTATTTCATCGTGGATTTGATTTGCATTTCTCTCATGATCAATGATGTTGAGTTTTTTTTTCATATGATTTTTGGCAACATGTATGTCTTCTTTTGAAAACTGCCCTTTCATGTCCTTTACTCACTTTTTAATGGATTTTTTATTTCTTGTAAATTTGCTTAAATTTTTTATAGATGCTGGAGAGCAAGGTGGCTGGCTAGACACAAGCCACATGGAACAACTCCCACTATGGGAATGAGATGACTGGCATACTCCCAACAAATCTTCAGAGGATAAAGCACTGAGAATCAATGGAAAAACACAGTAGCTGGGCTGAAGGGAGAGAAAGCTGATAATCCTACATGGAGCTACAGCACACTTGGACTCGTTCTTGGCCCCCAACAGTTGTAAGGGAACTGGTGACTTGAACTGGCAAGCAGCAACCTGCTTTCTCCATGGGCCTCTGGAGTCCTAGCAAGAGGAGATCCCTTGACTACTGCAGACACTCAAATTGGCAGGGAGAGCTGCTTAGAGAAGAAGTAGGGGCAGCAAGCCAGCTCATGTGGAGCCCAGAGGGTTTGGTGCAGTGTCTGTAGCACAGCATGGCCAGGGATGCTCCTCTCTTGGCTGGACTTGCTCCCAGTGTAGACTTTAGCTTTAAGGGAGCTATCAGTCTTAAACTTTGCAAAGAAGTCTTGTCCATCAGATGAGGTCAGTACTACCTGAGCATCCCTTGATCTTTTGCCCTTTTGGGGGGGCCCCAGCCTAACCACACTTCCTTGTGGAGCATCTGTGGGTGCCCTGGGGCCTCACACAATAGCCAGCCCTACCCCTGCCAGTGCCCCACCTTACATTAACACTGCACAAAAAACAGCATTTCCTCCTGTGCCCTGAGTGATAATTTCTGCTTGAGGGCACAGAGAAGGCACCCAGATATGTGCCTACCAATGCCCCATCCCTGAGCCAACACCACCTCCAGCACCACTGCACACCCAGTCAGTAGCAGGAGTCCCCAACTCAGCTACATTACCTCCATCTCTGTGGTGAATGCCCACAGGGAGACAAGCACCCAGTACCTGCTAGCACTCTGCCACAGCTACCACTACACCTGCTGGTGGCACATGCACACAAGGATGAATCCTGCTGTCACTACACAATGAAATGTTTTGACTGGCATTATCCATTGGAATGTAGTGACCAACACTCTGGAAGCACCTCCCTCCCCACAGCACAGTAGATTCCTAACCACAAAAGGACAGAGAACAAAGTTGGGCGTCAAGACAAGTCCCACAGAGTTATAACCCACAGTCCAGGAGTTGGGAGCTGAGCATTGGCCTCCTAAAATCTTCCAGAAAGGAAGCTACAGGGCTGAATCCATTTTATGATAACCTTGAGGTCATTAAATATAATTTTTTAAAAATCCAAAAATTAGCAGTTTCAAAGACCAAAGGAAGATAAGCCCACAAATATGAAAAAGAACTCTGACAACTCAAAAAGCCAAAGTGCTTTCTTTCCTCCAAAGGCCGCATAACCTTTCCAACAGGGTTCTGAACTGGGCTAAGATGGCTGAAATTACAGAAATAGAATTCAGAATATGGTTAGGCATGAAAATAACTGAGCTACAAGAGTATGCTGAAACCCAATCCAGGAAGATAAAAATCATGATGAAACAGTGCAGGAGCTGAAAGAAAAAATAGCCGGTGTAGAAAAGAATTAATGCAACCTACCTAATTGAGCTGAAAAACACACTACAGGAATGCAATAATGCAATCACAAGTATTAATAGCAGAATAGATTAAACAAAGAAAATCTCAGAGCTTGAAGATTGGCTTTTGAAAATAAGACAGTAAGACAAAAAACAGAGAAAGTGAATAAAAAGAAACCAACAAAACTTCTGAGAAATACGATATTATGTAAACAGACCAAATCTGTGAGTCATTGCTGTCTCTGAAAATGATGGGTATAGTGGAACCAACTTGAAAAACATATTTAGTGATATCATCCATGAGAATGTCCTCAACCTAGCTTGAGAGATGAACATTTAAATTCAGGAAATGCAGAGAATCCCAGAAAGATACTTCACAAGAAGAGCATCCCCAAGACAGTTAATCATCAGATTCTCTAAGTTCAAAATGAAAAAAAAAAAAAAAGTTAAAGGCAGCTAGAGAGAAAAGAAAACTCACCTACAGAGATAATCCCATCAGACTAACAGCAGACATCTCAACAGAAACCCCACAAGCCAGAAGATACTGGGGACCAATATTCAACATTCTTAAAGAAAAGAAATTCCAATGTAGAATTTCATATTGACCAAACTAAGCTTCATAAGAGAAGGATAAATAAGGTCCTTTTCAGACAAGCAAATGCTGAGGGTATTCATTACCACCAGACCTCCCTTACAAGAGCTCCTGAAGAAAGTGCTAAATATGAAAAGGAAAGTCTGTTGCCAGCCACTACAAAAACACATTGAACTACTAGTTCAATGTGTCACTAGACTAGTGACAATATACATCAATCATAAACAAATCTGCAAAATAATCTGCTAACATCTTGATGACAGGGTCAAATCCACATATTATCAATACTAACCTTGAATGTAAATGGGCTAAGTGCCCTAATAAGAGGGCACAGAGTGACAAGCTTGATTAAAAACCAAGACCCATTGGTATGCTGTCTTCAAGAGACCCATCTCCTCTGCAATGGCACACATAGGCTCAAAATAAATGGAAAGAGGAAAATCTAACAAGGAAATGGGAAACAGCGAAACATAATTTTTTTTTCCTTGTAGTTTAATCGCTAGGCTTTGGCATTGAGATAAATGTTGTCTTCATAAAATGAGTGTGGAAGTGCTCTCTCTTTCATTGTTTTTTGGAAAAGTTCGAAAATAATTTGTGTTAATTCTTTAAATGTATAATAGAGTTTACTAATGAAGCTTTCTATTCCTAGGCTTTTCTTTGCTGGGAGGTTTGTGATTACTTACTCTCCTTACTTATTTTTTTTTTCAGATTTTTATATTTCTTTATAATTTAGTCCTGGATAAAAGTCACATGATCATCTCAACAGATACAAAAAAAGCATTTGACAAAATTCAACAGAACTTAATGACAAAAGCTCTTAACAAACTGCATATGATAAGATTTTAAACCTAAGTGAGGTCATATATGAAAAGCTTCCAGTTAACAACATATTTAATTATAAAAACCTAGAAGCTTTTCCTCTAAGATTCAGAATAAGGCAAAGATGTCTACTCTTGCCACTTCTGAAGTCCTAGCCGGAAGAGTTAAGCAAGGCAAAGAAATAAAAGACATTAAAATCAGAAAAAAAAAAAACTAAGTAAAATTATGTCTGTTTTCAGATGGTAAAATCTTATATGCAGAAAACCCTAAAGACTACACACACACACACACACACACACACACACGTGTGCAAAACATTGGGATTCACACAAGAATCAGTAAAGTTTCAGATATAAAATGTATATACAAAAACTAGTTGAGTTTTAACATACTAACAATGAACTACGCAAAATGTAAATTAAAAAGCACAAGAAAAATAGCAAAAAATATAGAGAAGTTGAATTACATCAAACTACAATTGTTTCTGTGCAGAAAATGAGATAACAGTGTAAAGGCAACATACGGAATAGAAGAAAATATTTGCAAACCATATATCAGAGAAGTGGTTAGTTTCCAAAATATGTAAAAAATTCCTACAAATCAATAGTAAATTTAAAAAAAAATAACCTGATTAATAATAAATAAGGGACTTGAATAGACATGTCACCAAATAAGACATACATTTCACCAATAGTATATAAAAAGATGCACAACATCGCTATTCAAAAGGGAAATACAGATCAAAACCACAATACAGTATCACCTCACACCTGTTCAATGGCTACTATATGTGTAAAAAATAAACTATAAAAAAGTGCTAGTTAAAATGTGGAAAAATTTGAACATTTATGTACTATTGGTGAGAATCTGAGAATGCAAAATGCTTGAGCTGCTCTGAAAAAACAGTATGGAGGTTCCTCAAACAATAAAAATAGAATTATCATATGACCCAGCAATCTCACCTCTGGAAATACATCCAAAAAAACTGAAATCAAGATCTGGAAGAAATAACTGTACTTCTTTATTCATGGCAACATTATTCACAATAGCCAAGATATAGAAACAATATAAATTGTTTTATATTGTTTATAAAACAATATAAATTGTTTTATATTGTTTATAAAACAATATAAATCTTTATCCATTGACATATAATGGATAAATAAAATGTGATATATGCAGAAATTGAATATTATTCAGCCTTAGAAGAAACAATCCTGCCACATGTGACAGCATGGATGAACCTGGAGGACATTATGGTAAGTGAAGTAAGCCAGTCAAATACACATACTGGGCTGGGCACATACTGATGGCTAATGCCTGTAATCCCAGCACTTTGAGAAGCTGAGGAGGGTGGATCATCTGAGGTCAGGAGTTTGAGATTAGCCTGGTCAACATGGTGAAAACTCATCTCTACTAAAGCATGGTGTTGTGCACCTGTAATCCCAGCTACTTGGGAGGCTGAGACAGGAGAGTCACTTGAATGCAGGAGGTGGAGGTTGCAGTGAACCAAGATTGCCCCTTTGCACTTAAGGCTGGTTTACAAAAGTGAAACTCCATCTCAAAAAAAAAAATACAGATACTGCATGGTTTATATGACATATTGAAAATAGTCAAACTCACAGAAACAGATAGTAGAATGAAGACTTCCAGGGGATAAATGAAGAGGGAAATGGGAATGTGCTAATCAGTAAGTACATATATTCTGTTATGCAATTTATAATGAATAAATTATAGAGATCTTCTGGCAACATCTTGCTTACAGTAAACAATTTTGTATTGAGCACTTAAAAATATGTCAACAGGGTAATTCTTACCACAGTAAAAAAAACCTTCCACCCTTCAAAAGACATAATTAATGAATTAACCTACAAGCTCCAAACTGGAATAAACCATAGGTAAAACACATATATGGTGAAAGACTTATAATCAAATTTCAAGTAAGCAAACCATCCAATATAAATTTGGAAAAGATCTGAACAGACTTCATCAAAGAGAACAAACAGATGCCAAGTAAGCACATGAAAAGATGTTAAACATCATTATTCATTAGAAAAATATAAATGAAAACCACTATGAATCACTATACCATTAGTGAGTATTAGAATATAATAAAATTAGAATAGCTAAGTAAAAATCAAAACAAAACCAAAAACACTGTAAATTCTAAGTGCTAGTATATACATGATGCAAAATGGAATGTTTATAATTCCTGTCTGGGAATGCAATACCCTATAGTTACTTTGGATCGGGAGTTTTTTATAAAGTTAAACAAACACTTACCATATTATTCAGCAATTTCAATACTAAGTTTTTGCCATAAAGCAATGAAAACTGACATTCATAAAAATCATACACACACTCTGGTTTTTTAGCAGCTTTATACATGATCTCCTCAAACTGGAAACAACCCAAATACACCTCTACTAATAAAAGTATAAATAACTTGTGTTACATCCAAAGAACAGAATATCCATCAGTTAAAAAAAAAAAAAGCAGCTAGCATACTTAAACACAAAACAACATGAATAATTCGCAAACACATTATGCTAAATGAGTGAAGCCATATTCATACTTTATACTGAATACTATATATTATTCCATTTATGTAACATTCTGGAAAAACCAAAACTATGGGGACAGAAGGAAAATTCGTGGTTGTCAGGAGGCTGGGATTGATAAAAGAATTGACTACAAAAGGATAAAAGTAAGTTGGTGGGGTGCAGGGGATAAAAGTGCTCTTTATTTCAATCAATATGGTAGTTAAGCAAGTATATACTTTTCTCGTAACTCATATATCTGTCCACAAAATGGTGGATAATGTTGTGTGTATATCATGCATTAGTAAACCTGACTTCAATGCCATTCAAATTTAGTAGTGTAAATTATCTATTCCCATTCTATAGAAGTTATGCTATTGAATTTTTCATAAAGTAAAATTTCTTAAACCCAGTCTTCTATGTATACTGTCAGAAACATAAATCTATTTTTCTTATTTTTTGACATTGAGAATAAAAGTTAAGATAATTACAGTGATTCTATTTAAGTCAAACTTTTGAATGATTTGAATTATTAACACATTTTTTATACTCAGGGTGTTATTGGACAATGAACATGTTATTCATTGTCCAATATTCAATAACATGTTTATTCATAGTGCTTCAGTCTTCAACAGTAATTAGAGCTCTCCCTATGTCACCTTCATGTAAATGAGATAAACAAAGGTAGATCAGTAATTTACCCTAAGATCACAGCCAGTAGAAAGTGAGTGGGCATCTACATTTAGATTTCTAACACTACATTTTGTGATGTCTATGCATACAATGCTTCCTCTAAATTCTCAGTGTGAACTAATCTTGATGTTTCATTAAAACATGATACCTTATATGAAGCAGATTATGAGATGCATCCAAATAAAAGCCACTAAATTAATAAATATTGGCTCAAAGTGAAAAAGTTACAATCACCCATTAGAGTCAAGAATATTAAAAGAAATCCATGAAAATGTATAAAATATTATTCACATTTTTTATCACAATATTAAGATAGGTTAACTATTACAGAAGATTTTTTGTATATACCACCTTACAAAAATAAACTTTTTTTCCCTAATACTGCTTTGATAATACAATCAGCATTAGTAATTGAAAACTAATAATGTAATAAGATTTGGATGGCTATGTAGTTTAATGGAACAGAAAAAATATCACTAATTTACTTAGTTTGTTTTATATGGCTTAAGAAAATAACAAATGAAAATATTGCACTCTTTAGTTTACCAAGTGCTTTTTATATGAAAAGAAATTAACCTATGTAATGTTAATTCTATTAACAAATTCTTCTTATTGTTGTTATTATCATTTCCTATACTTAGTTGAAGAATGTAAATTATATGAAACAATCTAAGCAGAGAACAGTAATGTACTCCTTCTAATGGGGCTTTGGAAGACTTGCCCTGTTCAAGTAAAGAGCTGGGAAAGCTTCACACCCCAGCTAAATAATACAGCAAGGAAGACTGTCTTTTCTAAAGCTTTTATAAATGGAGACAGATACGGTTGGCCTGTGTCCCCACCCAAATCTCATCTTGAATTATAGTTCCCACAATTCCCAGGTGTCATGGGAAGAACTCAGTAGGAGGTGATTGAATTATGGGGAAGGATCTTTCCTGTGCTGTTCTCATCATAGTCAATGAGTCTCACTAGATCTGATGCTTTTATAAATGGGAGTTCTTCTGCACAATCTCTCTTTGCCTGCCGCCATCCAACTAAAATGTGACTTGCCCCTCCCAGACTCCCACTGTGATTGTGAGGCCTCCTTAGCCACGTGGAAAGTGCCCAGTCTCAGGTGTATCTTTATCAGCACCATGAAAATGGACTAATACAACAAACTGGCATTAGTAGAATGGGGTGTTGCTGAATAGATACCCCAAAATGTGGAAGCAGGTTTGGAACTGGGTAACAGGCAGAGGTTGGAACAGTTTGGGGGTCTTAGAAGAAGACAGGAAAATGTGGGAAAGTTTGGAACTTCCTAAAGACTTGTTGATGGCTTTGACAAAAAAATGCTGATTGTGATAAAACAATGATTCAGGCTGAGGTGGTCTCAGATGGAGATGAGGAACTTGTTGGGAACTGGAGCAATGCTGACTCTTTTTATGTTTTATCAAAAAGACTGGTGGGAACTCCCTAGAAATTTGGCAACCTTTGAACTTGAGAGAGATGATTTAGGGTATCTGGCAGAATAAATTTCTAAGCAACTAAGCATTCAAGAGGTGACTTGGGTACTGTTAAAGGTGTTCAGCTTTATAAGGGAGACAGAGTATAAAAATTTATAAAATTTGCAGCCCGATAATATGATAAAAAAGAAAATCCCAATTTCTGAGGAGAAATTCAAGCTGGCTGCAGAAATTGGCATAAGTATTGAGCAGCCTAATATTAATCCCCAAGACAATGGAGATCTTCAGGCCATGTCAGTGGTCTTCACGGCAGCCACTCCCATCACAGGTCCAGAGGCTTAGGAGGAAAACACCATTTATTGGGCCAGGTCAAGGATCTACACGCTGTGTGCAGTCTAAGGACTTGGTTCCCCGTGTCCCAGCTACTCCAGCTGTGACTAAAAGGGGCCAAGGTACAGCTCAGGCCATGGCTTCAGAGGGTGTAAGCCCGAGGCTTGGTAGTTTCCATGTGGTGTTGAGCCTGTGAGTGCACAGAAGTCAAGAATTGAGGTTTGAGAACCTCTGCCAAGATTTCAGAAGAGGTATGGAAACACCTGAATTTCCAAGAAGAAGGTTGCTTCAGGTCAGGGCTCTCATGGAGAACATTTTCTAGGACAGTGTGGAAGGGAAATGTGAGATCAGAGCCCCCAAACAGAATCCCCACTAAGGCACCGCCTAGTGGAGTTGTGAGAAGAGGGTCACCATTCTCTAGACCCTAGAATGGTAGATACACCAACAGCTTGCACTGTGCACCTGGAGAAGCTGTAGACACTCAATGCCAGCCCATGAAAGCAGCCAGGAGGGAGGTTGTATCCTGCAAAGCTGCAGAGGCAGAGCTGCCCAAGACCATGGGAACCCACTTCTGGCATCAGCATGATTTGGATGTGAGACATGGAATCAAAGGAGATAATTTTTGATCCTTAAGATTTGACTGCCACGCTGGATTTTGGACTTGCATGTGGCCTGTAAGTGGTTTGTTTGATATAATAGATACAGTGAAGTTCTAGCAAACAATTAGTTCACACAAAATTTTAAACCCAGAGG
This sequence comes from Sapajus apella, assembly GCF_009761245.1. Lineage (NCBI taxonomy): Eukaryota > Metazoa > Chordata > Mammalia > Primates > Cebidae > Sapajus > Sapajus apella. The sequence continues at coordinate 8,574,061 of NW_022436984.1, read as the reverse complement.
TTGAATTAGACTAACTACAATGTCTAAAATTCTATTTTCAATCATGATTTCTCATTTATATTATTGCCTTACATTGAATTGACAATATTTGTTCAGAGTAATAGAGTATCTCCATTAACACTTTAGCATATATTAATTTGACCTTAATAGTATAACTATAATAATTAGAAGAAGAAGTTTAATGTGAGATAGAAATTCTAATTCTAATATAGGACATAAAAGAGTCAACACGTGGGGCATTGAATATTTGGTCTGGGTACAGGATAAAATGCTCCTAGAACATACAACATGACAAGGATGTCAAATAATTGAATGGGCTTTGAACAAGATTTAGAGGTGTGTTTACTAATTTTTCTTAAAAAAGACCTAAGTCAATACTTAACAATTCGGTTTTATGCCTATCTTTTAATGTGACTTTTCCTATCTGAAAAAGTATTGTATTTACCTATTAATTTAGGACTGTATATGTACACTTAATAAACATATATGGAGAAAAACTTTGGAAATAATCACAGGTATTGGTTTGGGTAAAGTTATCACATTGTACCTAAAATAGTATTTTGCTTGGTTGAGGAGACACTGGCAGTATAGAGTATTATTTTCTTAACATTAAGTATTATTATGTTTAGATACTATATTAAGACATGTGAGGTTAGAGAATTAAGGAGATACAATTCTTACCTTTAAGCCTCCTTTGTCTAAGGCTACTGTAAATAGTAATTACAGAGAGAGATCCAGGATGGCCATTTAGCAGCAGCTCCGGATTGCAGCTCCCAGTGGAGGCGCAGAGAGTGAGTGGATGCCAGACTTTCAGGTGAATTTTTGTTCCCAAGGGACCAGGAGATTCCCAGCGGAGGAGCCCCATGGGTCGCCAGCGCAATTCTTTTGGCCAGTGCAGCTGTTTTGCCGGCGTCCCGGCGCAGCAGTTCTCAGTGCGAAGTATGCGGAACTGGGTGCCCTTTTAGTTGGCGTTTAGAGCTCTGGGAAGGCAGTCGCCCATTCAGCTGATAGAAGAGGAGACTGAAGCTGGGAGCCAGACTGGGACATTCCCGGGCAGAAAAGCGCCACCAATCTCAGCGCCGCTGTTTCAGCTGGTACGGTCACCGCACGGGAAATTGCATAGATCTCAGCACCTTTTCAGTGGGCAACTGGGGCACCTGAGAGAGAATCGACCATTCAATTAGGAAAAGAAAAAAAGGGGACTCTGAGGCGGGAAGCCAGGTGATCGGGCTCAGCTGGTCCCACCCCCACAAAAAAACAGCAATTGGAAATGCTGAGGGTTGACAGTTTCACAGCAAGCACAGCTGAAGCCAGGAATGTCCAGCTCTGTCAGGGTGGGGCGTATGCCAAAGGAAAACAAAGAAACAGAAATAACATCATCACCAACAAGCTGGATGTCCACTCAGAGACCCAATCTGAAAATCAGCAATTACAAAGACAACAGGTGGATAAATCCACAAAAATGGGAAGAAATCAGCCCCAAAATGCTGAAAACATCCGAAATCAGAATGCCTCTCCTCCTTCAGGGGATCGCAGCGCCTCATCAGCAACGGAACAAGGCCTGATGTCGAGAATGAATGTGATGAATTGTCAGAATCAGGCTTCAGAAGGTGGATAATAAGAAACTTCTGTGAGCTGAAAGAACATGTTCTAACCCAATGCAAAGAAACTAAGAACCTTGAAAAAAGGTTTGACGAAATGCTAACAAGAATAGACAATTTAGAGAGGAATATAAGTGAATTAATGGAGCTGAAAAACACAATACAAGAACTTCGTGAAGTAGGTACAAGTTTTAACACTCGAATTGACCAAGCAGAAGAAAGGATATCAGAAGTCAAAGACCAACTCAATGAAATAAAATGTGAATACAAGATTAGAGAAATAAGGGTAAAAAGGAATAAGCAAATTCTCCAAGAAATATGGGACTATGTGAAAAGACGTAGTCTACATTTGATAGGTGTACCTGAATGTGACAAAGAGAATGAATCCAAGCTGGAAGATATTCTTAAGGATATTATTCAGGAAAACTTTTCCAACCTAGCAAGGCAGGACAATATTCAACTCCAGGTAATACAGAGAATACCACAAAGATATTCCTCAAGAAGAGCAACCCCAAGGCACATAATCATCAGATTCACCAGGGTTGAAATGAAGGAGAAAATGCTAAGGGCAGCCAGAGAGAAAGGTCAGGTTACCCACAAAGGGAAGCCTATCAAACTTATAGCAGATCTCTCCACAGAAACCCTACAGGCCAGAAGAGAGTGGGGGCCGATATTCAACATCCTTAAAGAAAAGAACTTTCAACCCAGAATTTCATATCCTGCCAAACTAAGCTTCATAAGTGAAGGAAAAATAAAATCTTTTGTGAACAAGCAAGTACTCAGAGATTTCATCACCACCAGGCCTGCCTTACAAGAGCTTCTGAAAGAACCACTACACATAGAAAGGAACAACCAGTATCAGCCATTCCAAAAATATACCAAAAGGTAAAAAACATCAACATAATGAAGAATCTACATCAACTAATGGGCAAAACAGCCAGCTAGCATTAAGTGGCAGTATTAAACTCACATATATTAATATTAATCCTAAATTTAAATCTACTAAATGCCCCAATCAAAAGACACAGACAGGCAAATTGGATAAAAAGCCAAAACCCTTTGGTATGCTGCATCCAAACCCATCTCACATGCAAGGATACACAAAGACTCAAAACAAAGGGATGGAGGAAGATTTACCAACCAAATGGAGAGCAAAAAATAAAAAATAAAAAGCAGGCATTGCATTTCTCACTCTGATAAAATAGACTTTAAAGCAACAAAGATCAGAAGAGGCAAAGAAGGACATTACATAATGGTAAAAGGATCAATGCAATAAGAAGAGCTAACAATCCCAAATATGTACGCACCCAATACAGGAGCACCCAGATACATAAGGCAAGTTCTTAATGACTTATAAAGAGACTTAGACTCCCACATAATAATAGTGGGAGACTTTAACATCACATTGTCGATATTAGACAGATCAATGAGACAGAAAATTAACAAGGATATCCAGGACTTGAACTCAGACCTGGAACAAGTAAACTTAATAAACATCTACAGAACTCTCCACCCCAAATCCACAAAACATACATTCTTCTCAGTACCACATCACACCTACTCTAAAAGTGACTATATAATTGGAAGTAAATCACTCCTCAGCAATTGTATAACATTTCACAGGTTCAAATGAAATATTGGTTGGCTGCTTGTTTGTTATTTTCCTCCCTTATTCCTTCCTGTCTCCATTGTTAAGCACATTTATTGGCATAAAAGAGGTTTTTAATACCCATTTTTAGACTGCATTCTAGCCTGGGCAATAAAGCAAGACCCCCATTCTCTCTCCTTCATTCTCTTCCTCTTTCTTTCTCTCTTTTATTCTTTTCTTTCTTTCTTTCTCTCTTTCTTTCTTTTTTCTTTCTCTTTTTTTCTAAAAAAATAGTAATTACAAAATACATGATTAAAAATAATGAAAGCACTTCAAAGGTACAATCTTCCTGCAACCCACAGCTGCAATCTTCTGTGTAAGCATTGAGAAGCCCTAATTTGCTCATTAGCCATTTAATGCATTATTTCATTTATTCATTCATTCACTAATTCAATTAACATATAATAAATACATTCTAGTGCCAGATACAATGATAGATTCTGAGAATACGCTGATGACTAAAGAGAAAGGACCCCTATCCTCACTGAGATTATAGTATAGTAGAGTAGATGTCTAAAAAAATGGAAGTACTATTAATGTCAGTGAATCACTGGAGCATATAGTAGAAATCAATAGTGGCAGGAAACGAGTGTATACAGTTAGTAGATGGTATATGAATTCATTCCCATGGTGTAGAATTAACAGGACTGACCAACACACTGAAGATAAACTCAGGAATAGACCCAAGCTGGGTAGCAGAGGGAATTAAGATGCTAATGTGAATTGACAGACGGGAAGATCCCTGGATGTATGGTAGTTTAGAATCTTAACAATTGTTAGATTTATCCAGCAAATTTAGAAAGGTGTAACTAATTATCTTCTATAGAACAGCATTTATATTGGATGTTAATGTGTTGTATAGGAAAAATAAGTTCTATAATCAATTAAGTTTGGAAAACTGCATAGAAGAGTAGGATTCTTTATTGCAGGGCTTTTCAGAGTTTGCAATTTTGTTAATATTGAATATTAAGAACTTGGGATACAGAATATGCAGTATTTACTGAATGTATTGCAACAGGAAACTTTTCTTTATAGAATATTTTTTAAATTTAATGTTCTGAAGAGCATATTTTGTGAGACACATGACTAAGGATATTAAACCAGCATTGGAAATAATGCTATGCCTCATGATCTTAGATAATAATACTTTATGCTGAATAAAGAAATAGATGACCTATTTCAATCTATCATTCTAATTTACACAGTTACCTAAAAGAACTGAAAAATTTGAATGACATGATGTATTTTTGCACATTCATAATAGATGGTTGTAGATAAATGTTTTACTATGTTGAGTTTATAGACAGAGGACAATAATTAATTACTTAACATCAAAACTACTGGTAAGTAATAAAAAGTAAGAAATGAGAACTTTATTTGAAAATGTCAGTCATAACCAAGCAGTTTTTATTGTCCAGTATACCTGATTAACAGAGAAAAAATAGGTAGGGTGAAAAGAGCACTAGACATATATCCAGGAGGCCTGGGCCCCTTGCTCAGGTCCACCATTAATTATCAGTGTGCTCTTGTAAAAAGAATCTCTTCATCTCAAAATTTGTAGGATTCTTAGAGATTATGTATTCAAATAACCTGATTGGCCTGAATACTCCAAATGCACATTGGATTAAAGGGTGCCATTCAGACATTCTATTAGCTTGGTGCAAAAGTAGTTGCAGTTGTTGCCATTACTTTCGGTGGCAAAGCTGCAATTACTTTTGTACCAACCTAATAAGTTGTGTCTTTATTTTCAGAAATCTCAATTCTTAAGAGAACAAGATTTAGCCTTGTAATATCAACATCTCCTATTATTCGTCAATCAGGTGTGTGAGCTCAGTGTTTCTCAAACTTTATTATATAAGCATGAGAGTGCAGACATATCTTTCATATACACATTTCCTTTTGCAGGCTATATACCTAGCAGTGGGATTGCTGGATCATATGGTAGTTCAATTTTTAGTTCTTTGACAAACCTCCATATATTTCTCCATAGCAGCTCTACTAATTTACATCTCCACAAACAGCATATGAGGGTTCTCTTTTCTCCACATCCTCACCAGCATTCATTATTTTCTATTTTTTTAATAAAATCCATTTTCACTGGGATAAAATGATAACTCACTGAGGATTTTTTTTTTCATTTTTCTGATTATCTTCAATATTGGGCATTGTTTCATATATCTGTTAGCCATTCGTATAATTTTTTGAGAAATGCCTATTCAGACCTTTTGCATGTTTTTAAATCAGAATTTTAATTGCTTTTTAATTGCTTGAGCTCCTTACATATCCTGGTTATTAAGCCTTTATCAGACAGATAGTTTGCAAATACTTTCTTCCATTTTTTGTGTTGTTTCTTCACTTTGTTGATTGTGTCTTTTGATGTGCAGAAGCTTTTTGGCTTGATATGATACCATTTGTCTATTTTTGCTTTGGTTACCTGTGTTTCTGAGATCTTACACACCAAAAATTTGCCAGGACATGTCCTGGAGTGTTTATCCAATTTTTTTTTTCTGGAGGTTTCAAAGTTTCAGCTATTATTTATGACATATTTACTTTTATTTGATTTTCATATGGTGAGAGACAGAAGTCTATGTTGTTTTTTCTATGTGTAGTTAGCAGTTTCCCAGCACTGTTGATGAGACTGCTCTTTCCCTATTGTATGATCTGGGTACCTTTTTAAAAAAATGAAATGGTCATAAATACATGGATTTATATATCATTGTATAGGTCTTTCACTTCTTTGATTAATTCCTAGGTATTTAATTTTATAATATTTGTGGCTATTATAAATGAAATTACTTTCATAATTTCATTTCAGATTGTTCACTGTTGACATACAGAAATGCTACTGATTTTTTGCATGTTGATTTTGTATCCTGAAACCTTACTAAATTTGTTATAGATTTTTAAATCAGTTATAGATTTTTTTGTGGTGTCTTTCTCTGCTTCTACTAAGTATAAGATGCAAACAAGGATAGTTTTACTTCTTCAAGTCTGTGTATCTTTTTTTAAAAAAATATTTTTTGATTGCTCTAGCTAAGACTTCCAGTACTATGCTTAATATCAATGGTGAAAAGGGGCAACCATGTCGTGTTCTGGATCTTAGACAAAAGGCGTTCAGTTCTTCCCTCTTCAGTATAATGCTAGTGCCGGTCTATTGTATGTGGCTTATTTTGTGTTGAGGTATGTTCCTGCCATATCCAATTTATTGAGGGTTTTTGTCATGAAGGGATGTTGAATTTTATCAAATGCGTTTTTTAAGTATCAAGTGAAATATTTATTTATGAGATGGAGTCTCACTCTGTTTCCCAGGCTGTAGTGCAGTGATTCAATCTCTGCTCACTGCAACCACCACCGCCCAAGTTCAAGCTTACATCTCTGAGATGAATCCAACTTGATTGTGGTGAATGGTCTTTTTAACATGTTTAATTTGGTTTACTAGTATTTTGTTGAGGATTTTTGCATCTATGTTCATGACTGATACTGGCCTATAGTTTCCTCTTCTTCTTGTAATTTTGGTATCATGGTAATGTTGACCTCATATAATTAATATGGAGGTATTCTCTCCCCTTTGATTTTTAAAGTTTTTGAGTTAAATAGGTATTAGTCTTCTTCAAATGTTTGGTACAATTCAGCAGTGAAGCCAACAGGCCTTCAGCTTTTCCATAATAATAAACACTATAATTTCAATCTTAGTACTCATTGTTAGTTGGTTCAATCTTCACATGTTGTATGTTTCTGGGAATTTTTAAAAATCTTATAAGTTTTACAGATTGTTGGCCTATGCTTTTCCATGACAGCCTCTAATGATTCTTTGTATTATACTTTTGTAACCTCAGTTGTTTCGTCTTATTTTTCATTTTACTTTGTTTTTGTCTTCTCTCTTTTGGTCTCATTATAGCTAAAGCTTTGTTGGTTTTGTTTGTTTTCAGCAACCAATTTTTTGTTTTGTTGATTTTCTGTGTTTTTTAGTCTCGATTTCATTTATTTTATGCTCTGATATTTCCTATTTCTTTCCTTCAACTAATTTTGGTTTTGATTTTTCCTTGTTTGAGATATACCATTAGTTTGTTGATTTGAAGTGTTTTTACAATTTTTATATACATGTTTGTTGTTATACAATTTCTATTTAATATTGCTTTTGCTGCATTAGACATATTGTGGCATGATGTCTTTTCATTTCTTTTTTTGTCAAGAAATTTTAAAATTTACTTCTTAAAAAATTGATAAAATTTTGATTTTACTTTCCATCCTCCAAGAAGCTACATGTATATATCAATGCTTATGCTAGATGAAAAACCAAGTACTGCAGTGATATGGTCAAAATGCCTTCTTACTCTCACCTAGAAAGTGACTGGGAAAATGGCATAACATAGGCAAGTGTTTTGTTTTTTTGTCTGTTTGTTTGTTTTTAATGAAGTAGCCCTGAAAGGCAACAAATAATATAGTGCATATCTTCTTTAAACTAGTGATATCATCAATTAATAAATTTTGCTATCCCCAAATTTTCAGGCATTCCCAGTAGAAAGGTTTTACGGCAGAAGTTTGTGATCTCATTAATCATTTCCTTTAAACCTTTATAGGTTTTAAATAGTTATAGATTCATAGGAAGTTACAAAATAATGTATAGAGAGGACTGCGTACACTTCACCTAGTTTCCCCAATGATAATTTTTCATTTAACTATAGTATAATTTCAAAACCAGAGAGTTGAAATTGGTATAATCCACAGAGTTTATTTAAAATAATGCATTCATTTACGTTGACATGTGTCCTATGCATTTTTATCATCTGTCTGGACTTGTGTAATAACCACCACAATCAAGGCACAAAACTATTCCATCGCCACAAGTTGCTGGTGTGGTGCTCGTTTATATTCACAGACCCATTTTTGATATTTTGGGACTGGCTTTTTTATATAGAGATTCCATCCAGGTTGTTGTATGTATCAAGTTTGTTCTTTGTAATACTGAGTAGCATTTCATGATACAGATGTATCACAATTTGCTTAATCATTCACATTTAGAAGGACAGTTGGATCATTTTCAGTTCAGGGAGTATTACAAATAAATCTGCTATGAATATTCATGCACAGATTTTGGTATGAACATATGTTTTCATTTCTCTGAAATAAATGCCCAAGCATGCTATTTCTACATCATATGGTAAGTGCATGTTTAGTATTACAAGTAACTGCTGAATTGTCATCTAGAGTGGTTATATCGCTTTAAATTTCTACTGGTAAGTCATAAGTATGATTGGGTTTTTTCATCTTCACCAACATTTGGTATATTTTTTTTAATTTTAGCCATTTTGATAGGTATTACTCCTTTTAAAAACATGATAAGATAGAATAAATATATTTTGTTAGTTACATCAATAAAGTTTTAGATATTTTAGATATTTTACTGTATCTAAAACTTTCAAATTATAAAATCATGAAAAATTGTAAAGTCTTTAATAAATTCACAGAAATTAAATAGTTGAAAAGTGTTACACCTGAGTCTGTGAGCCATAATTTCAAGTTTGTGCTCTATTATTTACTTGTTTTTGTGACCTTGGGTATGTTACCTTAGCTCTCTGATTCTTACTTTCTTTATGATAGAGAGTATAAAATACAAATTTCCAAAGTTTGGGTGGGAATATAACAAAACAATGCTGTTAAATACTTATAAACACTAAAAGATAATTGTTATTGTAAACTAGTGTGTGTAAATAACACTAATCATGGCTTCATAATTTCAGATAAGCAATTATGATAATATAGTCTTATAGGAATCCATAAAGCTAAGCTTGATTAGGTATGTGGGACAAGGAACACTTCAGGTACATATGATAGGTAAGAAACAACAAATATCTTTTATTCTAAATATGACATATAAGAAATACTGTGATAATACATGTCTATTCTCTTATATTATTAAGCTTTAAACAATTTAAAATCTAGATTTCTTTTTAATTATTTTGAATATCTTAGAGGTGTATGTATGAGCCATAAGAAACAAGAAACAGAATAGCATCTATTTTGGGAGTAAATCATCTAAAGCATCAATTTATCTGCTTATATTGATATAAGAATGTAGGAAAATTTATTTTTTGCAATTCCTGCAACTCCCTCACTGTATATTGTTTTCAAAATTGTTACAAAGTCATGCAGAAAATTGCAGATGATACTGAAAAAGCAACATCAGCTTATTTTAAATTGCTGAGTAGAAGATTTTATAGCCAATACAAGAAACAGGTGTTTATTTTAATGATAGCACTACTCCCTGTAATAACTACATAAACATTCCAAAATGAAATATTTTATTAATACTAAATAATTCCAATAATGTTGATATAATGGCCAATTAAATTAATTTATTTTGCTTATATTCTGTGGTAATATGAGTAACTTTAGCCATTGTTTTCATTATAAAATGTTGATGATTTTCATGTAATTAGCCTTCACATTGCCTTAGAATATGTAAAATGCAGTAGTATATAAGACATTACATCAATTTTATTCAATTGTTTACATAAACTCTTACATAGAGTGTTATTGCAGAACCTTTTTTATTGAACCTGTTTTATGCAAAGTATATTGTGAATAGTTATTGCTTATTCATTGCAATATTCCTGTCTAATTCAGCTTTAAGTTGGTGTCACATTAGGACTTACCTTAATTAAAGTTATAAACTTTTAAGCTAAGAATAAGTTTGGTGCACTGCTCTCTTTCTGACTGCTATATCTCAAATTCCTTCCATTTCTCATGCTATTTAATTATCAGAAAACAACTCAAATAATCTTTATGAATAACTTCATTTTTAGTATTTACTGTTACCAAAATAAACTATGTAAAAGTAGGCTTTAAAAATAGCTTAAACTTTCTTGTTAGGTTTACTGCTTGAGCTTTTCTAGCTCACATTTGTTCTCTGTCTCTGATCCCATTTTCTTGAATTCTTGGTCCCAATTATTGAGAGATTTAGTCAGAATTCTCCTTCCTCTGTTTACATAACTGCACATTTTTATACCTAGATCTCATAACAAAGAAGCCTCATTAAAAGGAGTCTTTGCCATCCTTTCTTCCCTAATGGCTTTATATGACATATAATTAACCATCTGTATGTTCTTTCCTACAGAAAAAAAATTAATGAATTTATATCATATTGCTACAAGTACATATCATAATAATATTAATCAATTTTCTATTGGCGGATGGTTGGTAGTTTTAGATCTTTCAAAAATTATAAACAATGCTAAAATAGCTCTCATATAGTTCTTATTTTGATCAAGATAACACACTTTAGAAATATAATATTTGAGAATCACGAGAATATTTTTTAAAAATACTTCTCAGAAGAGTTGTAAAAATTTATAATTGCACACACAAATCAAAACAAAATAAAATCACAGATGTAGACGTCCATCAACAGAGTGTAAGACTCAAATTCCTCCATATTTGCCAATCTAAGGCATTATGGTTTTTCTTAAATTTTTATACCACTGGAATATAAGAATATTAATCATGATATTTAACTGTATTTTTTGATGATTTTTAGGTTTAAATTTTCAACACACACTCCTAATCATTCATTATCTATTGTTTTAGAACATGCTTATATTTTAAGAGCATTATTTTTGCAACAACATGTGTTATGATCAATTAGAAGGGCACACAATATTCCATGAATGGGTAATGACTACATGAATTTGGGTGTTGAGGGTTACAAATATGAAACAAAGGAAAATGAGAAACTGTAAATCACAGATGAATTCATGGACTTCAGGTCAAGTGACTCAGAAAAAGGTGAAATATTAACTGAGGGAATATTGGTCTAGGATAAATATCAAGAGTTTATCATTGAAGGTGGGAAGTTTCATATGAGAGCAGTACATCCAAGCAGAAGTGTGCCATACACAATTACATATATGGGACATTGTCTTGGTTGAGAGGATAGACCATATTCATTAGCTATAAATACATACCCACTAAATATCACCACATTTAAGTAATCATAGCAGTGTTATCAGTGACAGAATGTATATTGCCTAACATAAATCTCTCATCATTACCCAGAGGGAACATAATTATTTATGATAAATTATATAATACTTGTACTAATGTAGGTAATCAATGCCAGTGTACATTTCTAAACAATGGGATTTGTATCCTGCCTTGTAAAGTTTGGATTAACTTATATTTGTCCTCTATCAGTGAGTTGTGATTATCAGAATATGAGCATAATTTAAAAATTCACTGTAAGGTATAAGATTTGAAATGGAAGAATTTGAAAAATTATCCAAATCCCCTATTCTGCTCCATACCTGTATCCTCTTACAACTGTAGAAACCAAATTACCTCTCAAGCTGACATAGCTTTCTGAACAATAGCATCTTCTCTAAGCCTCCTCTGCAAATATTTTTCACACATCCTGCCACAAACATCGCACCCCAGAAGAACAATATGCTGCAATGGGAAAAAGGTGAATTTGAAAAACTACAAAAGGCAGAGGGGCAAAATTTAACTGCAAAATTGGGATTGCCTCAATTTTGTCAAAAAACCAAGATGCATCTGGGAAATGCGTATTTAATCTGCAAGTGGAAGCCTTTAAGCTGTCTGTCAAGAGAGGGTAGGATAGAAGACAGAAGAGCAAGTGTAGGGCTAGGTGGCTCTTCCTGTCCTTCAGGATTTCGATACATCCCCCATGGCCCCCACCCCCATTGGATTTTAGAAGCCATTTGAAGGAATTAAATCAGAAGTAGAGTCCAGCTTTGAGAAAACAAGTTAGAATGGAAAAAGAAGGTTCCAAGTTGATTTCTAATTATACAGTTGCAAATATTGTAAATGAATGAACAGATTATTGCTGACAATATTTCCCTGAAACCGCACTTGGAGGTTATGGAACATCTGCACTCTTTCACATGGTTCTACCTCTTTCCAGTCTGTGTGGTTCCTGGATAAGATGGTCACAGCCTACTTCAAGGTTTTCCACGATGCTGAGAGGAAGTCAGGATGTTTCAGTCTGAATGTTCACTATATCACTGATTTTCCTGGCAGGCTGAACAGAGCATTAGAACATGCAAAGGCCTTAACTAATACAGCATCATATGGTTTGAAGAAAAAGCTCCCTGCTATATTTCAGATTGCACAGAAAGTACAGTGAAACATATACTAAATATGCACTCACTCAAACAAATTTATTATCTATTCTTTTCAATTGCATAATGAAAACTTTTAAGAATTGTTTACAACAGAAGCTGGAAAGCATTGAAATTACATCCAAAATCTATTCATAATCAAATATGAATATAAGAAGAAACAAGAACTCAGAATGATTCCAAACAGTAAACTCAAAATCTGTTTTGTTTTCATTTCAAATACGTGTGAGTTATATCAAACATGCGGAAAATTTCATATAGGCACATTTCCACTCCTATATCTCTAAGTAAACTCATTTCTTCCCTCAATGATGTTGTACATAGAGGTATAAATGTTTCCAATGTTATCACTATAAATGCACTTTCATATATAATATGATCATTCTTTTATTACTTTTTTGGTGACTATAGGATCATTAAGTTTCAATATAGCTTATCTCTTTTCCAAATAGGTCTTCTAGTAAATCACTTGTATGGTTTTATTTTCTTTTTCAACGTGGGTTTAAGATTCTTATTGATTACTTCTGGAAAAGCGAGATTCCTACAAATTGCATTTGCTGAAAAGATCAATGGCCCATTAGACTGGCATTTTATAAAGACCTAAACTAGATGCTTCAGTGGATGGTCAGAAAAAAATTACCTTTCATAAAGCACCTGTCCAATTGTTCAATATTACACCACAGGGGAAAATTTTTTCCTAACTCCAGCTGGTTATCATTTTACTCTTTGAAACACAAGGATTGATGACCCTTGTAATTTTATCCTGGCTTGTAAAACTGCACATAGTTTATTATTTATAGTCACATAAATGCCCTTTCTATTGTTTTAATCTTCCTAAGATATTGTCCACCATAATTTTCAGGAGCATCAGGCTTCAAAAGAAATACTTTAAAAAATGATTTCTGAGAGAAACAAAAACTTGGTGATTAACTGAATAAAAATACATACAGGATGAGTCTACCTGACGTTATTGCATTTTAGATTGTTCTGTCCTAAATGTGAGATAAGCAGAGCAGGATGGACAGAGACAGTTATGAAAACAGTTTATTGTGTAATTTCTATAATATTTTCTTTCTTTACTACATTACTGAACAGACAATGTGACCTGATTCTTCATTTTACTTACCTTCATAACATTTGTGTTTTCCCCTGTCCTCCGAACAAAAAGACTAGAGATATAGTTTAATAATTATGATCCTAAAATTTAGAGATCTGGGATTTATCCCTAAATTAGTCACTGACCTGCTTCATTGCCTCGGAGAAATTGTTTTCCTTCTACAGGTTTCACCGGTTTGCTAGGTCTTGCCATCTGCATTGTTTGTAGACACTGATGCTTGGTCCTACAAAATCAGGCACACCTAGTTTCTCACAGTATTATTCCTACCAATAATATCAGGCTGGAATTAAGAAAGTCACATATACAGAGAGTCTTGAGTTAGCCCTGGATTTCTAGATGTTTACCAAGCCCTATTTCCTCCTTAATCTTACCTTTATGGAGATGTCATGTAAACTCTACTCAATGTCCTTTTTTCAGATGTCAACTACTTTAAGGAATTTTACTGGAGTTCTTCTATCTTTATTTCGTATCGCCCATGACCTGCCATGATCCTTCTCCCCAGGTTCACAGGCCCTGATAAGTGCCCTGTTCCCAGAGAGTATTACTTATATAGAAACAGTGCTGCAACACAGTCCTCAAGTACAGTCATTATCAAGGAATAACACACACTGGGGCCTGTAGGAGGTTGGTAGGTGGGAGGATGGAGAGCATCAGAAAGAACAACTAATGGATCCTGGGTTTAATACCTAGGTAATGGGATGGTCTGTGTAGCAAACCACCACAGTACATGTTTACCTATGTAACAAGCCTGCAAATCCTGCACATCCTACACATGTACCTCTGAACTTAAAAGTTGGAGAAAAAAGAAATACTATTTTCTTATCCTAGCCATGACGATGAGCCTCTTTCTCTAACAGCAAAAGGATGAAAGTAACTTTGAATTGCCAATCTGTTCAATTTTCTCAAGGGAAGTCCTACAGCTTGCCCTGCTGTTACTTCATTCAAATTTTAGCTATTTCCCATCCCAGCAGCCTGCTGAAATGTACCCAATAAGCTTCAAAACCAAGATTTGGTTGCCTTTGATGTGTTTTTCATTTGCTATATTAAAGAACTAAATGAGATTAACTCTAAGGCCTTGTGTAACCCTCACTTTATATGATGTACTATTTCAGTACAATGTGTGATATACAAGATACACTCATTAAATATCCATTGTTGGAGAAACTGATACCTAAAGAACACATCATGAATTACAGATAACTGCATATCTTTTTATAAAGAGAAAAATCTGAACTTTAAATTACTCAAACTAATTCTGCCCTCTAGATAAGATAGTTTATTGCTGTTAATGGCGTAAGATTCACAGCTTATGCCAAATAAACAACAGAGAGTAACTGTACTTTCTAGACATTGGTTCAAAAGAAGGTTTTTGTTTTGTTTTGTTTTTAACTCCCCTGCACTGGTATGATATTTGGAAAGAAGATATCTGAGGGGAGAGGGGAACAGGAGACTGAAGTTTCCTTTTATGAAAAGCACATTTTTATCAACACAGGATATGTGGTTACGTTGAGGTTATTGTTTAAATGAACAGCTGGTGATGAAGGCGTCTGTATGCTTTTTATGTTCTCCTCAATACTAATAGTCAGAGGAAGGCTGGCAATAATTTTTCAATCTTTGTACAAAGTTCTAAATAAAGTACATGTTTGAGTAATTTTATATAATAGGAAACAGAATGCTAGACATTGCCCAGTGTTGAGGATAAAAATTGAAGTAATATACATTTTCTAGTTCATATAATATTATTTAATATACATAGCTGCAACTTAAATACAAAGAGTAAATTACTACATTGAGTTTAAAATACCATATAGTACATATACCTTATTAAATATTAATTTTGAAAACATTGTTAGTGCTGTTTTGCAGGCAATCCACAGATACAGAATACCTTTCTCTTCATATTTTCTAGCCAAGTAATCCTCATGTAATGGCTTTTAATTATTCTGCACATTGGATTTGAAGTTATATAGACTGAAGCCACAGTTTGGAAAACAGTTCTAACAGCCCTGAATTCCAAGAGAGAGAGATGCTGATGTGTAGCTAGTTCAATTTAGTGTGACGATTTTCAAAATTGTGCATGAGTAAAACTTAAGCACTTGTTTAGAAAGTAGAGTCCCACAGTTGCTGTCTGGGAGAATTACATTCCGTAAAGCAAAATGGGGTTCATTTTTTTTTTTTTTTTGTAAAACCATCTCTGCATGTTGGTTTTTCTGGGGAGTTATTTATAACGTATCTTTTAAAAAAGGACCTTTGGCAATATTAGCAGGAATTGGAAGTTACACAGAGGGCAGAGTAAAAGGAAAAAAAGTCTCTTTTTAAACGTGCTCAAGAAGACACGTCCAGTGATGGTGAATATGTGGATTTCAAACCTGTGGCCAAAAAGATATGGATTTTAAGAAGTCCGCTTGAGGCAAGTCACGTGGAGAGGGCAAGGGCTGAGGAAAGTGTCTAAGAAATTTCTCAACATAAGTAGACATGATGTCTTATCACTAGAGAGAATACTCTTCTCCAAATCGAACATTTTTTAAATTATTTCCTCTAAATTATATTTCTGGGAGTTTTTTCTCAATCTGTTTGAAACAGGGTATTTCTGTTATTAAAAGTAAGTATTCTGATTAAGGAAGAAATTTATGAATATTGTAATTCATAAAATTTTACATTTTATCGGCATAGTCTAACTACCTTAATCAAGTAAACCCAGAGCAGCACAAGCTCTTCTATTTCACTAAAATTCAATACCAATCACAATTGACTATAGAACTAACCAAAGTGTATGCAAAAATTCAAATATATTTTGTAAAGGTAGTGTTATCTGGTCTTGAGAAAGGGAGATTCCTTGGAATATTCTGTAATGAATTTAACACAAATTCTATAAAATGGTTTAAAAAAAAAACAAAAAAAAGTAAAGAGAGCTACTTAACTATATCAGCCTTTGGCTACTCTATAATCACTTTCCATTATGGGATGAAATTAAATAGTTATAAAGCAGGCATAATTTCATGGCTAACCACCAAAAAGCTGGAGAGAGTTACAAGCAATATAAAATCTTAAGAGGTAATGATATTTTTGGATGGAAATGAGTTTCACCTTCTTTTGCCTGAAGGGAGAGAAATGCTCAGGGAGTTTTGTTGTCATCAAGAATAGCTGAAAGGCATTATGATTAATTTGAATTTCTAACATGATGAGCAGTAATGAAATATGAGTACATGTAATTCAACACTAGAATTTGTGTGTATATGAATAACACATGATGCCTATGCCTTTTTTTTCCCAGCTATTATGGACCATTTTGTTGTTTTCCCAAAAATATGCATAGAGCAATGAGGTGGTATCAGTACTCCCACATATCTATAAAAGCCTATAAATTTTGCAGATCATGTCTATAATATGATATGTTCACAAACAGTCATCCTTTATTTGTGAATTTAAAAAAAAAATAAGCTAAAGTGCCCCCTAGTAAATATTATATATGTAGAATTCATGTTTTTAACTTCCTAGGAGAAAACCTAGACAACCTAGTGAATTATTTACGTCACAGGAAAACTAGGTGATTTTAATTTTAGTCAGTTTTTGAATGTGTGAAAAACATATACACTTTTAAATTATTCAATTCATTTATAATAATGTTAAAACTGTCTTGCTCCTAAATATGGTAGATATCTCCTTGTAAGCCAATATTTTAAATTCAAATGGATGCTAAAAAGTAAATGATTATGTCTGGCACTGGGTGTTTACTTCAAAATACCAAGATTCCCTACATAACACTAAGTGTATGAATTACCACAAAATGCCTATTTATCTAAAAAAATTATAATTTTATGATTTTCCAGTTAAAAATGAAGACTTTAAAAGGCATCTACATTAACAATAATAACTAAATTCTATCAAAGTTCTGCTATGTTTCATAATAGATAGACATGTGGTTTGCTAATTTAACAAGAGCCCTTTATATCAATTATTATATTATTAATTTCAATTTTGTAGATAAGAAAATGAATTTTCAGAAAAATTAAGTCATTATCCAAGAGATTTTAGGTAAGTTATATAATTCATGGGTGGCAGCAACAGGACAAAAATGTATTTCTAAATAGCTCTAAAATCTGATATTTTAATTTGTTTTCTCAGCTTTTTCAAAGTGTTTTATAAAAAGTATCAGTCTTAGTGGAAGCAAATAGATTTTACATACCAACAAACTCACCACATAAAATTGACATTATGTTTTGTAAATTCTGCATTAAAATTAAACAATTGTTTACTGCAATATTTCTCAGAATGTTTAATACTTTAATGAGCAATGCAAATTCCCAAGAGAAAAATGGGAAGTACAGCATTTCCTAAACCAGTGTGAAAACAGATTCCTTTGTCCAAATGGGATAATTTTTTATGAACTATAATTTGGTATATATTCTAATCTGCTAGGGTGCCAAGATGTGGCATATTTATCAATTAGACAAGTAATTGTTTACATAAGTATTAAAATAAATATTTTATATTTATTGACTGGCCAACAGATTAAATGATTACAATAAACACAAATTCAAATGCATTTTTTACCTTTTACCAGTGATAGCCTGGTTTCCCAGATTCTGAGTCCTATGTCTTCATATACAGCTGAGGTCACAAATCTTTGACTTGCAAGCTCAGCCTTTCTCTTTTCACTAGGATGAGATATCACCTTAATCTGGAAAGATTCTCACCCAATATTCTGTGCCAGTATGAAGCTGCCACCTGTCCAATGCCAACCTGACTTAGATCCTGCCCTGCATGAATAACTGAATGCTTACTTTGATCTGGATTCTTGCTTTGTGACACAGACTGAATGTTTGTGTTCCCCCAAAATTCGTATGTTGATACATCACTCTCAATGTGATAGCATGTAGAGGTGGGGACTTTGGGAGATAATTAGGTTATGAGAGTGTAGCCCCCATGATTGTGACTAGTGCATTATAAAAGAAATTCCTGAGAACTCTTTGTCCCTTCTACCATGTGAAGACAAAGAAGAAAGACAGCCATCTGTGAAGTGAGCCCTCAACAGACAATAAATCTATTGGAACTTTGATCTTGGACTTCTCAGCCTCCAAAACCGTGAGAAATAAATTTCTGTTGTTTATAAGCCACCTAGTCTATGGTACTCTGTAGAGGAGCCTGAACAACTAAGACACGTTGATAATACATGCTTAATAAATATATTCTAAAAAATGCTCACTCTCACTAATCATCAAAATATTGGCAAATAAAGTGACACTAAGAAAAAAATCCTTAAAAATTATAATATTCAGTATTAAATAGTACATGCTTAAAAATAACATATTCTTTTTTTTTTCCCCATTTATTTATTTTATTGCATTTTAGGTTTTGGGGTACATGTGAAGAACATGCAAAATTGTTGCATAGGAACACACGTGGCAGTGTAATTTGCTGCCTTCTCACTCATAAGTGAGAACATACGATATTTGGTTTTCCATTCCTGAGTTACTTCATTTAGAATAATGGTCTCCAATTCCATCCAGGTTGCTGCAAATGCCATTATTTTGTTTCTTTTTCTTGCTGAGTAGTATTCCATGGTTTACATGTATCATATTTTTTATTATCCACTTGTTAGTTGATGGATATTTAGGCTGGTTCCATATTTTTGCAATTGTGAATTGTGCTGCTAAAAGCATACATGTGCAAGTGCATTGTTCATTTAATGGCTTCTTTTCCTTTGGGTAGATAACCAGTAGTGAGATTGCAGGATTGGATGGTGGTTCTGCTTTTAGTTCTTTAAGGAATTTCTATACTAAATGGACAATTCTCAAATATATATATATATATATATATATATATATATAGTAAATAAACATGAAAAAATGCTCAACATCACTAATTATCTGGGTGATACAAATTAAAACCACAGTGAGATACCACCTTGCTTCTTCAAGAATGTCACTTTCTTAATGTTTGTTCTTAAAGGAGGGTTTTACAAATATGGGCCTTGCAAATCTTGACTACTGCATCTAACTGGTAGTTGTCTTAGTATCTTTGATTTATAAAAGTTAAATCTTTATACCCTAAACTTCTACCACTATATTTATACCAATTTTTGTATATATACATATCTACTTGAGAATAGTCACTTCAGGAAAATCATGTTTAAAATCCTACAGTGGGGCCGGGCGCGGTGGCTCACGCCTGTAATCCCAGCACTTTGGGAGGTCGAGGCGGGTGGATCACGAGGTCAAGAGATCGAGACCATCCTGGTCAACATGGTGAAACCCCGTCTCTACTAAAAATGCAAAAAATCAGCTGGGCATGGTGGCACGTGCCTGTAATCCCAGCTACTCAGGAGGCTGAGGCAGGAGAATTGCCCGAACCCAGGAGGCGGAGGTTGCAGTGAGCCGAGATCGTGCCATTGCACTCCAGCCTGGGTAACAAGAGCGAAACTCTGTCTAAAAAAAAAAAAAAAAAAAAAAAAAAAAATCCTACAGTGGTTTTCCATTGCTGGGCAAACTACCCTCAATCTTATCAAACAAAGCCAGATCAGGTCCCAACAGCTTGAATACTTTTCAACAGAGTCCAAGGACTCTCCTTGGTGTCCTTGCATGTCTTGTTACCGATTCTGCTTTTCTGAGCTTCTAGAGATGACAACATTGGAATCTCATTTCCTGCTTCTAACCTGGCTTCAATCTCACTAGTTCAAAAAGAATCTTTATGTTACCAATAGTCTAATATAAAATATTTCTGTGTGTGTGTGTGTGTGTGTGTGTGTGTATTGATTGTGACTTAATTTGCTTGAATGTTCTTTAGTCTTGTTGACAAGGGCTTACTTTATATTCTTCTAGGAATGGGAGCCAAGCTTTCAACTTTTTAGAGTTACCTGGCTTCCATCCCAATTTCTACATCATAATATTTGCTCTGACTCAGAACAGAGAAATTGTTCAAATAACGAGGACTGAGTCACTCAGGAACCATATCTGCTTTTAAAGTACCATTTGTAACAGGCAGAATTTCAACTTGCTTTTATACTGTTTTATGTTAAGGTACAATCTGTTCAATAATTCTCAGCAATTGATAGCTTCCTTTTTCACAAGAATATTTCAATTATCTTCTTAAGATAACTATTTACTGCAGGTACCTTAGAAGCAAGTCTACCACCACAATGACATTCAGAATAGTGATTTAGTTTCCTGGCTCACGAATTAGGCCAGGAATCACAGTCTTATTATGTTTCAAGGAATTTTTGATAAGAAATACTTGCTTTAAAATATTTAAACTGCCTGAACCCTGCAGGTTGCCAGAAATTTAGGACATACTTTACAACTACTCATTTACATCTATGCCACAATAAAATCAATTTTTGGAAGGAAGTGGATGATAGAGGGTTGGCAGGGGCAGAGTAGAAGCTATTAAAATTCAAATAGTCTGTCTGTAAAAATTTGGTACCTCACAGAAAACAAGAAAAAAAGGAACTCTGATGAATCATAACTTTTCAAAAAAATAATTAATTTTAGAGTTTATCATTTTTCTTCCTAGCCACCTAGAATAAAATAAACATTGTCCATTATAATTTTTCATTTTAACTTATTTTATTTCAACCTCACAAAAACTATGGAAGGAAAGTGTTACCAATCTGGGCTTTTAAATTGCAAAAATGCTCTGAAGTCAAGTGATTAGTCCAAGGTCACATAGATTTCACTCCCAAGCCAATGTTATTTTTATTATATTTCACTTTTAGTAAAACAAATATATATCCTGGTAGTTGTTATTCTATGGAGATATTAAATAAATTGTAGGTAATTGTTTCAAGCATTACTACTGAAATTTTTTGAGTATATTGGTACAATGTTAATATATTTCTAAGTATAAAAGAAATGTAATTTTATGCTTATTTTAAAATGTGGGAATATACAAAATAATAAAAAATATATTATATTTTTTATTATTTATAAAAGATTATAGAAAGAATAAAAACTTTAATTCACTAACAAACCTTTATTGAGAGGCTATCAGAGTTACTGTGGAGTGCATGTCTGTATGAGATAAGCTGCTCATTATCATTGCCGTTTATGTTTTAATAAATTTTGTTTTTTTTTTTAAGAAAAAAAAGAAAGAGAAAGAGAAATAAAAAATAAAAAAATAAAAAAAAGAATGAAGGAGAGGAAGAAATAGGAAGAGGAAGAGGGAGAGAGAATGGAAATGTTGCTTTATTGCCTAGGCTAGAATGCAGTCTAAAAATGGGTATTGAAAACCTCTTTTATACCAATAATTGTGCTTAATAATGGAGACAGGGAAAAATGAGGGAAGAAAATAACAAACAAGCAGTCAACCAATATTTCATTTAAACCTGTAAGTAGGTGTGATGTGGTGCTAATAAGAGTGTATATTTTGTGTATTTAAAGTGGAGAGTTCTGTAAATGTTTATTAAGTTTACTTGCTCCAGATCTGAGTTCAAGTCCTGGATATCCTTGTTAATTTTCTGTCTCGTTAATCTATCTAATATTGATGTTGAAGTGTCCCACTATTATTGTGTGGGAGTCTAAGTCTCTTTATAGGTCTTATGTATCTGGGTGTTCCTGTATTGGGTGCGTATATATTTAGGATCGTTAGCTCTTCTTGTTGCATTGATCTGTTTACCATTATGTAATGTCCTTCTTTGCCTCTTTTGATCTTTGCTGCTTTAAAGTCTATTTTATCAGAGGTGAGAATTGCTACTCCTGCTTTTTATTTATTTATATATTTTTGCTCTCCATTTGGTTGGTAAATCTTTCTCCATCCCTTTGTTTTGAGTCTTCATGTATCCTTGCATGTGAGATGGGTCTGGATGCAGCATACCGATAGGTTTTGGCTGTGTCTTTTGATTGGGGCATTTAGTCGATTTAAATTTAGGATTCATAATAATATATGTGAGTTTAATACTGCCATTTGATGTTAGCTGGCTATTTTGCCCATTAGTTCATGTAGATTCTTCATTATGTTGATCCTCTTTACTTTTTGGTATATTTTTGGAAAGGCTGATACTGGTTGTTCCTTTCTATGTGTAGTAGTTCTTTCAGAAGCTCTTGTAAAGCAGGCCTTGTGGTGATGAAATCTCTGAGTACTTGCTTGTTCACAAAAGATTTTATTTTTCCTTCACTTATGAAGCTTAGTTTGGCAGGATATGAAATTCTGGGTTGAAAGTTCTTTTCTTTAAGGATGCTGAATATTGGCCCCCACTATCTTCTGGCTTATAAGGTTTCTGCTGAGAGATCTGCTGTGAGTCTGATAGTCTTCCCTTTGTGGGTAACCTGACCTTTCTCTCTGGCTGCCCTTAGTATTTTCTACTTCATTTCAACCCTGGTGAATCTGAGGATTATGTGCCTTGAGGTTGGTCTTCTTGAGGAATATCTTTGTGGTATTCTCTGTATTACCTGGAGTTGAATATTGTCCTGCCTTACTAGGTTGGGAAGGTTTTCCTGAATAATATCCTGAAGAGTATTTTCCAGCTTGGATTCATTCTCTTCATCACATTCAGGTACACCTATCAAACATAGATTAAGTCTTTTCACGTAGTCCCATATTTCTTGGAGACTTTGCTCATTCCTTTTTATCATTTTTTTCTATAATCTTGTCTTGTTTTATTTCATTAAATTGGTCTTCAACCTCTGATATCCTTTCTTCTGCTTGATCAATTCGGCTGTTAAAACTTGTGCATATTTCACGAAGTTCTTCTATTGTGTTTTCCAGCTCCATTAATTCACTTACATTCCTCTCTAAATTGTCTATTCTCGTTAGCATTTCGACAAACCTTTTTTCAATGTTCTTAGTTTCTTTGCATTGGGTTAGAACATGTTCTTTTAACTCACAGAAGTTTCTTATCATCCACCTTTTGAAGCCTACTTCTGTTAATGGAACACACTCGTTCTCCATCAGGCCTTGTTCCATTGCTGATGAGGAACTGTGATCCCCTCTAGAGGGAGAGGAGTTCTGATTTTGGGTATTCTCAGCTTTTTGAGGCTGGTTTCTTCCCTTCGTTATAAATTTATTCATCTGTCGTCTTTGTAATTACCAACTTTCTAATTATGTTTCTGAGTGGATGCCCAACTTGTTGATTCCCAATGCCGGAATCTGAGCAATCCACTGTGCCAGCTAAAACAGTGGCGTTAAGATTGATGGTGCTTTTCTGACTCTGCATCAAGAACCGCCACACTGAGGTGCTGGCCAAACCTCCATGTGGGTCACAAGAGTCGCGCTGGCAACCCAAGGGGCTCCTCCACTTGGAATCTCCTGGTCCGTGAGCAACAAAAATTCATCTGAAAGTGTGGCGTCCTCTCGTTCTCTGCGCTTTCACTGGAAGCTGCAATCCCGAGCTGCTAGTGATCAGCCATCTTGGATCTCTTGTTTTAATAAATTTTGGACTATAAAAGAAACCAGTCGGCACTGGCTCCATCCCTATTGGAAAGCAAAGATATAGATATTTATAACAGGTAAGTGGATTTTCTTAAAAATACAAATAGCTTATACGTAAATGGTGAGCTTATATCATAGCCTAATCTCAAAGAGAGTAGGTGAGATTTCTGGCAGAATTAAAAATTTTACAGATAATTCTCCATAGAAGATGGTAAAGGGCCTTAAGAAGATACAGTGAAACAAAATAGAAGCCTTAAAAGTTTTTAAATTAAATAATAGATGAATAACAGATAAAATTAAATAACAGATAAAATAAACTAAATAACTGATAAAACTATATGTATTTACCATGTACAACATCATGTTCTGAAGAATATATACATTGAGCAATTAATAAATCTAGCCAATCAACATATGCATTATCTCACATAGTTATTATTTTTGTGGTGAGAACTTTAAATTTACTCTCTTAGCATAGGATGTTAACTATAAACACCATGTTGTGAAATACATCTCTCAAACTTATTTCTCCTAACTGCAATTTCATATCCTTTGACTGTCATTTCCCCATGCCCTTTCATCACCCCAACCTCTCCCCACACTGCCCCAGTTCTTGGTAACCACCACACTATGCTCTAATTCTGTGGATCAAAGTTTGAGATTCCACAAAAGGGTAAGACTGTGTGATGCTTATCTTTCTGTGCTTGGCTTATTTTTCACATAACCCAATGTCCTCCAGTTTTATTCATGTTGTTACAAATGACAAGATTCCCTTATTTTTATGGCTGAATAGTATTCCATTGTGTATATATACACCATATTTTCTTTAGCCATTTATGCTCTGATGGTCAATTAGGTTAATTCCATATCTTGGCTATGTGAATAATGCTGCAATAAACATGGGAATGCAGATATTTCTTCAACATACTAATTCCATTTCCTTTGGATGCATATCCACTAGTGGGAATGCTAGATCATATGGTAATTCTATTTTTAATTTTTTGGAGAATCTCTATCCTGTTTTTCATAATAGCTGTACTAATTTACATTTCTACCAACTGTGTGTGGAAATTCCGTTTACTCCATATCCTCTCCAACACATTATCTTTTCTCTTTTGATAATATCCATTCTAACAAGTATGAAGTGATACATCATTATAGTCCTAATGTGCATTTCTCTGAGGACTAAGCATTTTTAATATACTTTTTGGTCATTACATGTCTTTTTTTGAGAACTCTTCAGATCCTTTGTCTATTTTTAATCAGGTTGTTTTCTTGCTATTGAGTTGCTTGATTTCCTTATGTATTTTTAATACTAATCCCTTATGAAATGTATATTTGCAAATATGTTCTTCCACTCCGTAGGTTGTCTCTTTCTCATTTCCTTTGCTATACAAACACTTTTTAGTTTACTGTAATACCAATTGTCTATTTTTGCTTTTGTTACCTGTGTTTTTGAGTTCATCTAAAAAAACTTGTTGTCCAAACAAGTATTGCACAGCTGTTCAGATATATTTTCTTCTAGTAATGTCACACATTTGTAATTCTTCTCCATATGGCTATTCAGTTTTCCAAATTTTTTTTAGCACATTGGTAAAATTTTGCCATTTAGTGAAGAGACTGTCCTTTCCTTAGAGTGTGTTTTTGTCACGTTTGTCAAAAATCAGTCAACTGTAAATATATAGATTTAGTTCTGGGCTCTTTATTTTTTTCCATTGGTCTATGTGTCTGTTTTTATGCCAATATCATCTTGTTTTGACTATTATATCTTTGCCATATATTCTGACCTCAGGTAGTGTGATACATTCAGATTTGCTCTTTTCACCCAAGATTGATTTGACTATTCAGGGTCTTTTGTGGTTCCACATACATTTTAAGATTGTTTTTTGTTTCATTGCTGTGAAGAATGTCATTTGTATTTTGATAGAGATTGCATTGAGTTTGTAGATGGCTTTGGGTAGGATAGACAATTTAATATTGGTTTATTCCAATCCATTAACATGAGATTTATTTCTATTTATTTGTCATCTTCAATTCCTTTGATCAATGTTTCATATCTTTTATTTTATAAATCTTTCACTTCCTTAGTTAAATCTATTCCTAAGTAATATTTTGGTAGCTATTAAAATAAGATTGCTTTCTTGATCTCTTCTTCAGATAGTTTGCTATTGATGTATAGAAACACTACTAAATTTTGTGTGTTGATATATCCTGCAACTTTATTGAACTTGTTTATTAGTTCTAATAATTTTTTGGTGGAGTCTATAAGGTGTTCTATATATAAGATCATGTCATCTGCAAACAGAGACAATTTAATTTCTTCCTTTCCAATATGGATGTCTTTTATTTCTTTATCTTACCTAATTGCTCTGGTTAGGGCTTCCAGTACAATATGAAATAGGAGTGGTAAGCATGGTGAGAGTGGGCATCTTTGTTTTGTTCCAGATCTTAGAGAAAAAGCTTTAAGTTTTCCCCTGGTAAGTATGGCCTTAGCTGTGGCTTGTCATATACAGCTTTTATGTCTTAAAGTTTTCAATGAGTTATACCTTCTGTTCTTCCCACGCTCAACTGCTCTTTTGATTATCACTTAGTTATTTGTTTAAGAACTTGAATACTTCCCTTTGGTGCTCATCCTGGGGTAGTTGCTTATTTTGGGACAATAACTACTTCTCAGTCTTCTTATGGGAACTCCTTTGGGGACAAAGTAATCAGTTTTGCTTCCCCCTCTCTACTCCATTACTCAGTGATCTTATCACTGCTTAGATGCAACACCAGAGATAAACATCGTCAACAAGAGGCTGTAAAGTAACTTTCTGATTTTCAGTCACATATAGCAAGAAACAGGCTTAACAGAAAAAAAATGATATGGCAAAATATAGTTTTATAAATTGTTACTATTAAGATTATAACAAAAACATTTCTTATGTTATTAAAATTTCATGAAATCCATGACATTAAAGCTGAATAAAATTCTTTATACGGAATTTCAATAGTGATAATATTTTCCTCATTTGTATTGAAGATGTCACCACTTTTTTTTTATTTTGTAAGTGTAACGAACATGCCTTATGTAGAGTTATGTGCTTATTCTTAGGATATAATGCCACAATGCCAGGAGTTGACCTACTGAGTAAAATATATTAACACTTATAATATATTCTTGGTATACATTGCCAATTTGACCTCCAAAAGATAGTTCTTTTTATAATTTCTGGAAGCATTAAAAAAAGTGTCTATTCAATGAACTGCTGCCATCACTGAATATTATTATTAAACATATCTCCAGTGTCTTAAATTTAAATTAATTATTAAGACCAAATGGTTTTATGTTTATTTACTAATTTTTTCAGTTATAAAAATAATAAAAATGCTTACTTTCTTATTATGATAAATTATGAAATTGTAAGCACCACTCCCAATTTTCAAAAAGTCATTATTAAGGAGCAGCATAGTAGCAGCAGCAAAATGAAAGCACTTTGGATACAGAAAGACAGGCTTGCAATTCTAGTTCTGATTCTTATATGACTCCAAATTGTAACACATTAATTTCCAGATTAATCTCTGAGACTAATATTCCTGACCTTTAAAATGATGATAATCTTTTTAAATCCTTGTTATTTCTGGGTACCCTAAATGCAATACACAGACACACACACACACACACACAAGCACACACATATGTGTATAGTAAATATGTATATGTAGTAAAGCCCTAAACAAACAGAAGTTTTTTTGGCCAGTAAATAGAGCAAACATGTTTTATTAAATACAGCTTATTAAATTAAGCAATTTTATATTGCTTTTATTGCTTCAAATGAATTCTAAATGTTTTGTTTCCTTTAGAGTTGGTCAGTTTTCAAAACTTTTAAACAAATGTTTGTTTGGTTTTCAATATATCTCAAGGTTCTGTAATGAATGTGGGTGGAGGAAAGGAAAAAGATATAGAAGTTTAAAGAAAAGTTGTGTTTGGCAAAGTACTTCTTTGAAGAGTTGGATTCATAGTAACTACGCTCTAGAACAATTTAAAGAGGCTGATGGCTCAATTCTAATCGATATGAAAAGAATGATGCCACTGGAAATTAAGTGAATATTTTGGTTGTTACTATTTTTATGCGTGTTTGTTATGGGAGATAGTAAACAAACACATGTATTAGGGGTGAATATGGGAAACATTTAGTAAACAACCCAGTAAAATGTATCAGATTGTGTTAAGTGTCATGGAATTTTTTTATTTGTTTTGTTTTCTTAATGGCAGTGTGAGGGAGATAAAGCTATCTTAAATAAACAAGGAAGGCTTCAATGGTAAGTTGACCCTTGACCAGACACACCTGAAAGGGGCAAAAAAGGAGAACCATGCATCTATTTTTAAGAACTGTGTTCAATGCATAACACATAACAAGTAGAAAGGTTCGAAATCAGGAGCATGCTTGTTGTCCTAAAGCATAGTCAGAAGGCTAATGTGGCTGGATAAAGTGATTGAAAGAGTTGTAGGAGGTGAGGTGGTCTGACAGGTAGTAGATGGCCAGGTCATACCTTGTAGGACATTTCAAGAACTTCGCTTTTACTCTTATTGAGATTACATAACATTGGAGGCTTCTGAGCAGAGAAATGGCACGATCTGACTCACATTTTAAAGGTATCCTTGTGGTTCTCTGTTGATAACTAAACGTAGGAAGCAAAGGCAGAATGAGAAAAACCACTTAGCATATCATGGCAGTAATTCTGGGGACAGCTGATTGTATCTTATATCAGAACGGCAGGAAAAAAATTGGATACTAAATGAATCTTGAAGGAAAGTGAACAGGATTTGTAGGTCCTGTAGATGTGGACTATGAGAGAAAGCAAGGTTAATCTCAATGATACCTTTTAAAAATATATCCCTGCAATAGCTTTAAACTTGACCAGTTTTCATCTTAGACCAGATGTAAAGGTCTGATATGAATTAGTATTCATTCTTTATGGCCCCTATTAAATTATATGTTCTTAATTATTTGTTAGATTTTTAAATTTCCTCTTAAGAAACTTTTTAGGCAAGTTCATGTCTATCTGGTTGATTGTGCCAAGTATTAGAATAATTTTGACTAAAAACATAGGCCATATCAGTGTGTGTCTAACCATTATGGTGAGGGGATGAAAAAACTTGCAAATAAAACCATTGTAATTTATTATGATCATTATAAATAATTCTTTTACATTTTAGTTCAAATGTAGTATAATTGCTTCTGTCAGGAAAACTCTTTCAATTCCTTGTTGGGAACTTAAAGTTTTCACATCCTAGCATAATTCTGGCAATTAAAAAAATTATTAACAGATACAAAATTTAGAATTCTTTTCATTCAGTTAGTAGAAAAATAATGTAACTGAGATATTGCTAGAATTTCATTTTATATTTGCACTTGTCCACATTTTGAAAAGGCAAAATTATCCTCTAAACTTTAAATTGGTTTTTGTTCTTTTTTAAAAACATTTTTTGAAAGTAATTATATACAAAAAAAGGGTACAGAGTCTCATGTACCTTTTGCCCAACTTATCCCATTAGTGGTAAGTTATATAACTGTAGTACAATGCTAAAACCAGGAGACTGACATCAGTGTATAATTACTAACTGGTTTACAAACTCTATTCAGCTTCCATGTTTATAACATGAATTCATTTGTTAGTGTGTATTTATATGTAAGTTCTGTGCATTTTTTTTTTTTTGAGATGGAGTCTCACACTGTTGCCCAGACTGGAGTGCAGTGGCACGATCTTGGCTCACTGTAACCTCCACCTCCTGGGTTCAAGCGATTCTCTGGGCTCAGCCTCCTGAGTAGCTGGGATTACAGGCACCTGCCACCAGGATCAGCTCAATTTTTTTTGTATTTTTAGTAAAGATGGGGTTTCACTATGTTGGCCAGACTGGTCTTGAACTCCTGACCTTGTGACCTGCCAGCCTTGACTTCCCAAAGTGCTGAGATTACAGGTGTGAGCCACTGCGCCCAGTCAGTTCTGTGCAATTTTATCCAGTGTAGAGATTTATATAACCTCTACCAGAATCAAGATACAGAATATTTTCATTACCATGGAAGAAATCCCTCTCATACTACCTTCTAGTACTTACATATATCTCCCGGCCTTCTCATCCATGGTGCTGGCAACCACTAATATATTCTGTATCTCTGTAGTTTTGACATTTTGAAAATGCTATATAAAAGGAATTCTACTATATATAAACGTTGGATATTGTCTCTTTTTCTATTAACATTCATGTGGAGATATTTGTGCAAATATAAGTTCATTTCTTAGCGCTAAATATACAAAAGAGCAATTGCTGAATCATATGGTGACTGCATGTTTAGTTTTATAAGAAAATGCCAAGCTATTTTCAAAGTTGCTATAACAGTTTACATTCTCATCAATAATGTATGAGAGATCCAGTTTTTCTGCATCCTCACAAGCATTTGGTATTATCACTGTTTTTTAATTTAACTGCTCTGATATGTGTGTAATATTTTATTATTGTTTTTAATTTCATTTCCCTAAAGGCTAATGATAGCCTTTTCATGTACATATTTGCCATATGTATTTCCTCTTTGGGAAAATGTGTGTCTGTATATATGTCCATTTTATAATTGAATTGTTTGTTTTTGCTGTTGAGATTTGTGGATTATTTGTATATTCTAGATACCAGACTTTTTCAGATATGTGGTTATAAATATTTTCTCTAAATCTGTAGTTGCCATTTCCTTTCCTTTTTTTAACTGGGTTTTTCCTAGAACAAAATGTTTAATTTTGAAAAAGTCAAATTTATTATTATTTTCCAAATCATTTTTTTCATGTCATGTGTAAGAATCCTTTGCTTAGCACTTGGTTCCAAATATGTTCTCCTATGCTTTCTTCTCAAAGTTTAAGCTTTATGTTTAAGTCCATGACTTATTTTAATTTTTGTGTATATTGGCTAGCTAATGTAAAATTATTTTTTCTTATTTCTCCTTTTTTGTCACTGATATCTAAGTTTTCTGGCACCTTTATTGAAAAGACTGTCCATTATTCATTTTAATTGCTTTTGCATCTTCCTCATATGTGGACTGGTCATATTTGTATCAGTCTGTTTCTGCATTCTCTATTCCATTGACCAATATGGCTATTCCTTCAGCAAAATCATATTGACTTAACAACTGCAGACATATAACAAATCTCGGCATAAAATTGAGTAATTCGCACTTTGTTATCGTTTTAAAATTTTTTGTTAGCATTTTAGTTCCTCATTCTTTTGGTTGAAATAATTTAAGTGTAAGCTTATCTATTCAAAACATTGTTCTAGGATTTTGGTAGGTATTGTGCTGATCTGCAAATCAATTTGGGAAGAAGTGATATTATTACTATATTAGATTTCAGATTTTTAAATAAGGTACATCTACATTTACTGAGATCTTATTTAATTAATTTTATTGGTATCTGGTAAATTTCAGTATAGAGAACGTATATATGTTTTACCAATTTAATTATACTAGATAATTTTGCCAATTTAATTTTAACTAGATATTTTTCTTACCTTTTCTTAGAGTGCATGTAAGTAGTATTGCATTTTTAATACTTATTTCCACATTTTCTGTCATTGAATTTATAGATTCTTTCCACTCTTGTCACTAAACTACTATTGAGTCCATCCAGTAATTGTTTAGTTATTTTATTTTTAAGTTTTGTAATTCTACTTTTATAATTTCTGTATTTTCTATTTATTAATATTTGCTCATATTTTCTATTATTATTTTATTTTTTAAGTGTGTTGATAATTGCATGTTGAAGCATTTTTATGACAGCTGCTTTAAAATTCTTGTCGGATTATTCCAACATTTATTTTATCTCAGTATTTGTACCCGTTGATTGTCTTTCATATTCAAGTTGCGGTTCTCCTGGCTCTGGGTATGATGAATGACTACGGATTTTGCACTGGACATTTTGGGTACTATGTTCTAAGATTTTGGATCCTCATTAATCTCATTTTTAGCACTTAAATGAGGTGGAGATATATGTTCATATCTCTGCTAGCCCCCATTAAAATCATACTAAACATGGAGCATTGATTCACACTGCCTCATTGAAGAGGATTACGGAAGAGGACAATTCTCCCCCCAACCACATGGACACCTTCCCAGTAAAAGCTATTTCAATTAGCACTGTCTCATTCACTCAGTAGGGGTGCAAGCTCAGCCCACTCTGGGCTCTGCTGACGTAAGAGGGTAGAAAATGAAGCATTTATCCAGTATCACCTCATTTCACTTTATTGCCTTGTGGAAGGCAAAAAATCAGGTCCCTTCTGGACCCTGCTCACACTAAGTTGGAGGAGGGGTAGAGTACCAACTATAGTGCCTGCTGAAAACACTTCATTCCACCGTGTTGCTGTCAGAGCAAGTTGGAAGCTTAGGTCTAGGCTGAGTCCTGTGAATTTGTATGTATGTGTGTGAAGCCAAGTGGGAGTGGAGTTTCAGTTCTCTGGGGGGCCCTGAAAACACTGAGGAAGGACTGTGTGTACGGGAATGCAAACTAGCCCCACCTTGTTCTATCTCCTTCACTCTTGATGTAGTCTGTGTTGTGCGTGCTTATTTTATGTAAACTTGGGAGAAAATTTGACAGTTATATACTGGTGCCATAAAGAACTTAACAACTCAATGATTGCAATGGCAACAGTCAGGAATAATTTTTGTTTTTAATTGTACTTTGGGCTCTGGGGTACATATGTACATTCTGCATCCTGTAGGATTGTTACATAGGTATATATATACCATGGTGGTTTGCTGTCTCCATCCCCTTGACCCCACAGTCACTTACATCAGGCATTTCTCTCAATGTTATCCCTTCCCTTCCTCTCTGACCCCTGCTGTCCCTCCCCTCCCTTCCCCCCCCCCCCCCCAACCCAGCCCAGTGAGTGTTGTTCTCTTCCCTGTGCCCAAGTGTTCTCATTGTTCTTCACCCACCTATGAGTAAAAATATGTGGTGTTTGGTTTTCTGTTCTTTTGTCAGTTTGCTGAAAATGATGGTTTCTAGATTCATCCATGTCTCTAAAAGGACACAAACTCATCGTTTTTTTATGGCTGCATAGTATTCCATGGTGTATATATGCCACATTTCTTGGTCCAGTCTATCATTGATGGGCATTTGGGTTGGTTCCATGTCTTTACTATCGTAAACAGTGCCACAACGAACATACATGTGCCTGTGTCCTTATAATAGAATGATTTATAATAATTTGGGTATACATCCAGCAATGGGATTGCTGGGTCAAATGGAATTTCTATTTCTAGATCCTTGAGGAATTGCCACACTGTCTTCCACAATGATTGAACTAATTTACACTCCCACCAACAGTGTAAAAATGTTCCTATTTCTCCACATCCTCTCCAGCATCTGTTGTTTCTGGATTTTTTAATGATTGCCATTCTAACTGGCGTGAGGTGGTATCTCAATGTGGTTTTGATTTGCATTTCTCTAATGACCAGTGTTGATGAGCATTTTTTCATATGTTTGTGGGCACATATATGTCTTCTGTTTAAACGTGTCTGTTCATATCCTTCACCAACTTTTGAATGGGTTTGTATTTTTCTTGTAAATCTGTTTTAGTTCTTTGTAGATTCTGGATATTAGCTCTTTGTCTGATTAGTAGATTACAAAAATGTTTTCCCATTCTCTTGGTTGCCAGTTCACTCTAATGATTATTTCTTTTGCTGTGCAGAACCTCTTAAGTTTAATTAGTTCCCATTTGTCTGTTTTGGCTTTTGCTGCTGTTGCTTTTGGTGTTTTAGTCATGAAGTCCTTCCCTATGCCTGTGTCCTCAATGGTGTTGCCTAGGTTTTCTTCTAGGGTTTTTATGACGTTAGTTCTTATGTTTAAATCTTTACTCCATCTGGAGTTAATTTTTGTATAAGGTGTAAGGAAGGGATCCAGTTTCAGCTTCCTCCATATAGCTAGCCTGTTTTCCTAACACCGTTTATTAAACAGGGAATCCTTTCCCCATTGCTTATGTCTGGTTTGTCAAAGATCAGATGGTTGTAGATGTGTAGCATTGCTCCCAAGGCCTCTTATCTGTTCCATTGGTCTATGTCTCTGTTTTGGTACTAGTACTATGCTGTTTTGATTACTGTAGGCTTGTAGTACAGTTTGAAGTCCGGCAATGTGATGTCTCTGCCTTTGTTCTTTTTGCTTAGGATTGTCTTGGCTATGCGGGCTCTATTGTGATTCCATATGAAGTTTAAAGTGTTTTTTTCCAGTTCTGTGAAGGTCAATGACAGCTTAATGGGGATAGCATTGAATCTATAAATTACTTTGGGCAGTATGGCTATTTTCACAATATTGATTCTTCCTAACCATAAGCATGGAATGTTTTTCCATCTGCTTGTATCCTCTCTTATTTCCTTGATCAGTGCTTTGTAGAGCTTCTTGAAGAGATCTTTTACATCCTTTGTTAGTTGTATTCCTAGGTATTTTATTCTCTTTGTGGCAATTGTGAATGGGAGTTCACTCTTCATTTGGCTGTCTGTTAGTCTCTTACTGGAGTATAGGACTGCTTGTGATTTCTGCACATTGATTTTATATCCTGAGACTTTGCCAAAGTCGATTATCAGCTTGAGGAGGTGTTGGGATGAGACGATGGTGTCTTCTAAATATATGATCATGTTGTTTGCAAATAGGGACAATATCTCTTCTTCTTTTCCTAATTGAATGTCCTTTATTTCTTTTTCTTGCCTAATTGCTCTGGCTAGAACTTCCAATACTATGTTGAATAGGAGTGGTGAGAGAGGGCATCCTTGTCTAGTGCCAGTTTTTAAAGGGAATGCTTCTACTTTTTGCCCATTCAGTATGATATTGGCTGTGGGCTTGTCATAAATACCCTTTATTGTTTTGAGATATGTTCTATCAATACCTAGTTTATTGAGAGTTTTTAGCATAAAGGGCTGTTGAATTTTATCTAAGGCCTTCTCTGCATCTATTGAGACAATCATGTGGTTTTTGTCTTTGGTTCTTTTTATGTGGTGGATTACATTTATAGATTTGCATATGTTGATTTTAAACACCTCAAGAACTGTTTAAAGCCATTTCTGAATGATACCATTCCAATCATTACA
This sequence comes from Sapajus apella, assembly GCF_009761245.1. Lineage (NCBI taxonomy): Eukaryota > Metazoa > Chordata > Mammalia > Primates > Cebidae > Sapajus > Sapajus apella. The sequence continues at coordinate 8,539,091 of NW_022436984.1, read as the reverse complement.
AGATTCTTGCCATTCTCTCTGGACTCTTTTGTATGTAGATGGATGCAATTTTGTGTTATAAAGTATTTTTCTAGCATATAATTTATTTTGTTTAAAAGCTTTAAAACATCAATCCATTTTATATATGAGGCATTATTCAAATAAATTTAGGAATTTTTGTGATGTTATTGAATCAGTTAGTTTTAATATGAGTATATATGTAGATTTTGAACAACACACTGAATGTAAGATTGAGAATTAATGGGGAAAAAAGTAGTAAGATTATCTAAGTGGTGTTTACAATGTGTTCCTGAAGAGATTGATTTAATTTCAGGAAATTAATCATGCCTCCAATTAATTTCTGTAATACATTTGTTTGTTGCCTTTGGAACAGTTGTGGCAGCATTTGAGCTCACCTTGCCTCTTTTTGAAAGAAAATCGAGTATTTACTTTGTACTCACTGCATACAATTTTATTCCAGAATTGATGAGGCAAGACATAAAAATTAATTTCAATATCTTGGAAAACCAGAAAGAACTATATTCAAATCATTGTTATTATTAAAATCCTTTAATAAGAAGTTACCATAATATTTTAAATCAATATTACTTTTACTACCAGCTGCCTACTGTGTCATATCAAGCAAGTTTATCATTCACTGTTGGAATTGCTCCAGCTGTGAACTTTCTAAGATGAGTTGTTCTTTGCTTCAAACCATGTGAGAAGCTACCTCTTTACTCCCACAATGTGAAAATGACTCTCTTGGCAATTATTCAGGCAGAATTTTTTTTAAAAAGAAAGTACCCTTTTTATCAAATGGCTAACCCCTGCTGTTAAAACAAATATTACTTCTTTTCACTTAATGCTACAAGAGGAAATTACTGTAAACAGAAGCTGTTTTTTCCAGCATAAAATGAGTTACAAACTCATGATTTATTTCTCTGGAAATGCTTTAAAGCAACAGTATATCTGGCATGTGAAAATGATGAAGTATTATTCAAATAAAAGTCTTGCTTCATAGACAGTAACAAATGTGTCTGACACAGCTATGGTTTGAAAATATGAATCTATTTTTAATTTTTAAATACTTTGCTAAAATAAAAGCAAACTGTAACAATGCGTAGCACCAGCCAGAGACACATTCAAATCCTGTTTTAACATTCAACAAACCGAATACAATTATGCATTTTATAAGTTTGTGGATTTTGTTTGTTTGCTTTTAAAATTTAGGATCACTAGAAAATTAGTTAGATTTTGTTTTTTCAGTTTATTAGACCCTGTTACATCACATTCTAATTTTCAAAGAACAACGAAAACATAGACTGAAACTTCATTTTGAATATCAACCAATGTTATTTTAATGTCCTTTTTATTTATTGATGAGGTATTTCATGGCATGACTAATTTTATGTTCCCAAATTACAATGTTCTGCTTGAGTCAAAGTTTTCCTGGTATCCACTGTCAGGAACTCATACTCCATGAGAGCTCTATAAGAAGCCAAGAGCTGTCTCTAAAAATGATAATGTCTATTTACCAGTTGAGATCCTGGGATCCTCCTCTTGATTTTTCCATTAAGGCTTATCATAGGATCTATTAAAAACCCATTGTCAAGCAAATAAAAACCCTCAGAACTGCCAAATACAATGTTAGTTTACTACAAAATTCTCAGAATGTGTGCTGTGATTCACAGGTCAAATCTTGCTTGAGACTTCCATATCTGCTTCAAGATATATCATTCAGGCCCATGAACCTGTCAGGTCATAGATTGCCAATTGGTAGATTCTCCTTATCAGTGAGGCTGGACTATGTAGAAACTCTCCATTTGCTCTGTGACCCATTCAGACCTGGAAGCCATTTGCATTATTTGGTAAATCAGTTAAGAACTTACCTCCTGAATAGGAACATTGTTCCAGTACAATGCAAAAGACCACAGCAAGCATTGTGCTTCCCTCTTAACACTAAAATATTGGGCAATACGAAATTTACTGTAGGAAGTATTATCCAGTATGCCACAGACTTTGCTAAATTGGCAAAATTTAAGAGTTTCATGGGAAATTTCTCACTGTAATATATATGTTATACCAAAATATCTAGAAAGCTCCTGTCTTAAAATGTTAGATTTGCCCTAGGACCCTACCATTCATCTCCTAGGTATATATCAAAGAGAGATAATAACATAGATCCACACAAAGGCTTTTGGGCAAATTTTTATCATAGCATTATTCCTAATAGTCAAAATGTGGAAATAATCAAAATGTTCACCAACTACTGAATAGAATAAATTATGTGTTACATACATAAAACATATTGCTTGCTAATATAAGTGAAGTACAGATACATGTTCCAACATGGTTGAACATTCAGTATATTATACTAAGGGAGAATAAACTAAAAATTATTGACTTGTTACACCTAAAACCAGTGAATTTTATATTATGTAAATTGTACCACAACCACACTGTTTCTAAAAATGCTACGCTGTAAAAAACTGTTTTAGAAAATTTTTGACAATTAAGGAATAAAAATCTTCCTTCTATGCTCCTAAATGGCACTTCATTTTCTATATGAAATCCTAACTCTCTAGTTTAGTTACATTAATTGGAATCTAGCCTGCACTGGTTAAATAATAATCTGACAAACCTTTCCGTGTATTGAAAACAAATGGAATTTAGATAAATTTTTATGCAAGTGATATGGTTAGGCTTTCTGTCCCTATCCAAATCTAATCTTGAATTGTAATCCCCATAATTCCCATGTGTCAAGGGAGAGAACACATGGAGGTAATTGGATCGTGGGGAGAGTTTCCCTCATGCTGTTCTCAAGATGCTGTTGAGTTCTCATGAAATCTGATGGATTTATAAGGGGCTCTTCCGCATTTCCTTGACACTTCACCTTCCTGCCATCTTGTGAAGAAGGTGCCTTGCTTTCCCTTTGCCTTCCACCGTGATTGTAAGTTTCCTGAGGTCTCCCCAGCCATGCTGAACTGTGAGTCAATTAATCCTCTTTCCTTTATAAATTACCCAGTCTCAGGCAGTTCTTTATAGCAGTATGAAAATGGACTTACACAAGTAAGTCTTACACTGGAGGCAGAGATGCAAATTTTTCTTTGCTTTTCTTTTCCTCTCACCCTCCTATTTTTCACCAGTGTCTCTTATTGGTTCAACTTAGATGAAAACCAATGTGCATGAAGCTCATTATCCTCCCTGCTGCACACAGCATAGTCCAAAAAAAAAAAAAAGGTAGAAATGTGTTAGAAACAGTGAATTCTTCAAAGGTTCTGCTTGTCCTCTATTTTCAAAGCCTAACTTACGTGCCTCCTTGCCCCTAGTTATAGTAAACAACCTTCCAGCAATTCCCAATCCCACATCCACTCCCAATCTGTAACCCACATCCATTCCCACTCTGAAACCCAAATCTGTTCCTTATTTGGCATCTTTAGTTTTGAAATTTCTCTTCCCACCACTGTAGCCCCCACCCCTGCTCCATTTGAAGTAGCCAATTGGGATCAACTTAAATTGTGCAGTCTGACCCTAGCCAATGGGGACTGGACACAGTTGCAAGGACTGACTGTGTTAAGGCTAAAGCCCCCTTCCATCCCTTGTTCAGTGTGTTCTCACAGTGAGCAAAAGAATGAGCAGCACCCTTCTGCAGAAGTAAATTTGACTTGCTGAGAAAGTCTTTATTTGAATGCTCGTTTTCCTTGCGACTCTGAGCTCTTATTTCCAACAGAATGGATCTGAGGGCAAACATGCCCAGAACCGGCACATTGGGATGTGAATTATTTCATTGCTTGTGTCCAGCTGAACTTTTTATCCATACCACTTCTCATAATACCAAGTGTTCTGTAGACTCTGTTAACTCATGCCAGACACCTCTTCACACTCTAGTTTGCCTTAAGAATATCTCAGACCTTGCATCTTCTATGGAGGCTTAATTTAGTGTGCTTAAACCCAGTGATAACATTTACCTATAAAACTGCTGTAGAAAGTATACACTGTATCGTTCAACTGACAAGTCAAAATCAGTTTCTCAGTTCATAAAATAAAGAAAAATTATTTTATGTTTAATGACCCCAAGTGGATTGTAATTACTATTAAGGCAAAGAATATGCCATAGATATTACCTTCTAGAATAGCTAATAAATATAATGTTCAGAAAATAACAGGGTTTAAAACTGTTACATAATAATACACTGTTTGTTTTCCAGAATCTGTGAAGGCTGAAAACAGAGGGTGATTTCTAACACACTATGGCAAATTAATTAGCATGTTATTTGTGTGTAAATCTGTACATTTCATTGTGGAGATATACCACAGGTTTGGCAAGTTTCATCACCTTTTGCACTAATATCATAAAGGCATAAAGCACTACCCCAAACATTTAATATGTGGAGTATTATAAACTGGATGAGGAGCCATGAGGAATAATAATGTAGTTCAAAATCCAAGGAGGGTTCGCTGGAATAAATTCTGAAGAGCTTATATATTGCTACTGCTGAGAAAGGAGATTGATAATTACAATATAGAAATACAAGAATTTATATATTAGATTATAATTATGGTCCTCTTGGTACAATATTTGCTTGTTAAAAGGGGCTCTGAAAGCAAGCAGAAGCCTCAATAGTTAGGATACTTTGTTTTCCTTTAGTCACTGTTTATTGATCTGCCAAAATATTTGTATTCTAAGTTTAAAATTACACTTATACAAATGGGTAATAAACTTATGGAACTTTAAATACTACTTTATACAAATGGGTAATAAACTTATGGAACACATTGCAACAAACTATGTACTGGTAGGATAGTACATAGTTTACCAGTACATAGTTTGTTGCAATGTGTTCCATAAGTTTATTACCCATTTGTATAGAGTAGTATTTCCTCTGCAACTCAAAACAAACAAATACATTATCTGAAAAGACTCTGGGTTGCCAGATTCAAAAGATGTCAGTGCTGCTTCTTAGCTTACTGGCTTATCTATTCACTGTTCTCATTTTTCCTCTTTATAGCAGCTGTTTGCAAATCAATATGATACATTACTATTTTGCTTTCAGTTTTATTCTTTTTTTGTTTTGATGGGCCACCTGGTTATTTGAGCAGCAGCCATCAGTTAAATAATGCAAAATATTAGTCTGAAGATAAAAATACCAATCATTTTAATCTAAGTATTTACTAATTATTTACAGGTATTTTAATGGGTTGAAAAATTGTGGTTTAGGGATTTTTAAAGGGTGATAGTTTTCTTGATTTATGCTGCTGGTAATTTGAAAATAAGTGTTCAATTGGGAAACACAAAAGGACCAATTGTAAGAGGAAATCAAGCATTTATGTATAACCAAGCAAAGAGAAAACAATAGTAAAATACTGATTAGTCCGGTTGGCTAATGGTGTTTTTAATGAGGGATCTGGACAGCTGCACTAATAGCTTGCGGTGGGGGGCGGGGCATAATCTAATATACACTGGATTGAACTTTTCCAATTACCTTGACTGGTTCTAATATGCTACAATTTACTCAAGATGACTGTGGCTTTTCTCCCATACACCTAGCTCTTCTTTTACATGAAACTATATATCAGTGATAATTTGTTGGCATTATGTTTTACAGCTAGCTCTATATCCGTGAAAGCCATCTTTGTCAAAGTATAGACAGTTTGGACTAAAATCTTTCTAAGATGTGTATCTAATTACACCCTTTAAGCTATTTTAAGTTGTACATAATTTTAAAAGGTGTCCAGTGTAAGTTTCTTACTTTATCTGTAAAAATTGTGTTGGCTTAGATGACACAATGGAAGAATTTATTATTTGAATTATTAGAATAGGTATTATTTTAGGTTTAAAAAATATTCAATCTCATTATGTGATTTGAACAGTATTATCTGCAATCACAAAAAGATACAGGGTCAAAATGAAATTTCACACCTCTGAGAACTTTCATACCCTCTACTTGCGTTTCAACATCAAAGCTTCTCAAATTAATCGGAATATATTAGAATATAATTATATAGCAATTCTTTATCCAGAAAGTTCAAATGCAAATATTGCCTCTTTGCTGAATACTGAGATGGTTTAGGTAAGAGAATAGCAATTTAACTGCAAGTACTATATTCTCACTCATTTATTCAAATTAATGTAATTATTATCTAAGTAATTAGCTGGAAACATGACTTGTTCTATTCATTAAATGTAAAAATTCATTCCAGAACAAAGAATTTCAAGTGATAAAATGATCTAAAACCCTGGTTAAAATACTGATAGAAAGCTGTTAATACCTACCAATAAAAAAATAGTAATTTACTTTAGAAATAGTTTCAGTTGAGTCAAATGGACAAAATGGAAATAAGTGGATTCTATCATTGATTAATTATTCAAGGAAGGTCACTTCAATAAAAGGAAGCAGAGAGGAATATATAGCATCCTAGGCTTATTTTTCACAGAAGTCATTGGATCAACTTTCATTTCTAGATTGAGATATAATTATATTTCACAAATGCAAAATATCAAACTATTAGAATACACCTCCAATTACTAGGTACATTTTTAAATATATAGCAATGGCAATAAAGAAGAAAGATTATCAATAAAAAATAAAGTTGATAACATGAAGATATTTATAATCATTAAGTATTCATTAAACTGTTAACCATTTATCAAAAAGAAAAAAGAAAAAGATGCAGTACTGTGTATTTTATTCTTTTCAAAAGGAGATTATTAATATGAATTGTGTTGAAAATTTTATGTCAATTTATAAAAATATAATTCTCACAAGTTTTTATATTTAGTCATATTACCAAACTGTGGGAAAAGTTAGTTATTTTATAAGAGCATGAAGTTTATAATAACTTGCAAACAACAAAAAAAAGTGAGTTTGAGGTTAGACTCTTAGCTCATTTCTCATGATGTATCAAAATGAACAAGATAACTGAGTTTTATGATGTGCAAGTATGACCATTTTTTTCCCTTGGACCCAATCCTTGTCTAATTTTAAAGCTTTGTATGTGATCCATGAACTTAAGTATAACACAAAATATTTTGTAAGGCATATACATTGCTCACTAAATCTGTTCTCTATGACCAAAGAAGCTGAACATTTGAAAACTCTTTAAATCTCTAAGAAATTGTTTAAAATATTATTTTTAAATGGTAGAATAAAAACTTAAACAATTGACACAAAATTAATACCAGAATAAAAATTACAATTGATATGAATAGTGATTCTAAGGACGCCTCAGACCCTTGAATTAAATATATCAAATTAGTCCTCCATGAACAAATAGAAACATAATAGAAATGTGAATGTGTGTGGAACAAAGGAACATTGGAGAACAAAGTGAAGTTATCCTTAGATATCTGTGTTTGTGTGTGTGTGTGTGTGTGTGTGTGTGTGTATCACATATGAGTTGCATAACCACCACCACAATCAACTTAGACAATATTACCATCACTCCACAAAGTTTCCTTATGTCCTTTTACAGTTATCTCTGACCACAAGCATCTACTGATCAGTTGTCTGTTGCTATAATTTTATCTTTTCCACAATGTCATATAAATGAAATCTCATATGGAACATAACCTCTTGCATATTGCTTTTTTAACTTAGCATATTGCCTTGGTGATTTACCCATGTGTGTGCCAGTAGCTCACTTTTTTTATGGTTCAGTAGCATTCTATGTACACTATAGCTTGTTTCTTCAATAATCAGTTGAAGGTTATTTCAGTTATTTCCAGTTTTTGGTAATTCTCTATAAAACTTCTATAAATTTGCATAAATCCTTTGTGTGGAAATGTGTCTTCATTTGTGTAGGAATGGAATCAATAGGTAGTATGTCAAGCTTATGCAAAATCTATAGAAAGCCACTGCAAAATTATTGTACCGGTTTGCATTTCCACTAACATTGCATGAGTTTCAGTTGCATAGTGTCTTCACCAACAGGAGATACAGTCTTTCATTTTTCTAGGCCATTCAAATTGGTGTACAATGCTATCTCTTTGTGGTATTAGTTTGAGTTTATCTAATATCTTAAAACATTTTATATGGTTATTTTTCATCTATATTTTCTATTTTAAAAAATGTCTGTATAAATATTTATCTTTCGGTTATAAAATTATAAATAATAAGAAAGTATTATTATGTAATAATATACATTACAAGAATATTTACTGATTATTTTTATACTTGTTTCATTGTTGAATGTTTTCTGTGTAATAAGTTGCTTTCTGATAAGTGTTGAAAAATGTTTTTTCTAGCACATCTGTTGTCATTTGCTTAAGAATTTCTTTCAAAGAGCTAAACATTTCATAGTACGCAAAAGGCAAGAATCATAAAAGAAAACTGATATCTTTAACACACATTCACAATACGAGCCTTTTTTTAACTAATATCTCTTTTGGAACTTAAAAAGAAGTAGTGCAAATTCTCCAACTTTGTTCTTCAATATTGCTTTGATTACTTTAGACCTATTGGTTTTTAATAAACATTTTAGAAATAGCTTGTCAAGTTTTAAGAAAATGAATTTAAAAATCAGATTTCAGGTAGGAACATGTTGGCTACAGCATCAGTTGGGGAGAAAATGACAACTTAAATATTGAGTTTTCAAATCTACGAACACATCAGAAAACTCAAGAAAAGAAGAAAAGTATTTTTCCCATATTTTTGTTTACCATGTTATTTCTCCATCCTGATATTTCAAGGTTCTTTATTATTATTATATCTTTTATATTTAAAGAACTATTTTTAAATATTCTTTTAAGGTCAGGTATGCTGGTAACCAATTATCTTAGTTTTAGTTTTTGGTGTTTTTTCCAATTCATACTTCAGATTCAGTAGGTACATGTGCAATTTTGCTACATGGGACTATTGTGTGATGCTGAAGTTTGAAGTACAAATGACACCATCACCAAGGTACCCAGCATAGTACCTAACAATTAGTTTTTTAGTCCTTACCCCTTCCTACACTCCCTCCCACCCTGTAGTTCCCAGTACTATTGTCCCTAGATTTATGTCCACGAACACCCAATGTTTAGCTCTCACTTATAAGATTATAAGGAACTGATTTTCTTTCCCTTTGTCTTCATAGATTCACTTATGCAAATGGCCTCTGGTTGCATCCATGTCACTGCAAAGGACATAATTTCATTTTTTATTATGGCTGCATAGTATTCCAAGGTGTATATATGCCACATTTTCTTTATCCAAGCCATCATTTATGGTGACCTAGGTTGATTTCATGTCTAGCTACAGTAAATAGTGCTCTAATGATCGTGTGAATACATGGATCTCTTTTGCAGAATAATTTGTTTTCTTTTCATTGCTGGGTTGAATAGTTGTTTCGTTTTACATTCTTTGAGAAACATCCAGACTGCTTTCCATGGTGATGTAACTAATCACATTTCAACTAACAGCGTTTTAGTGTACCCTTTCTCTGCAGCCTTGCCAACATCTGTTATTTTTTGACTTTTTATTAGCAGTCGTTCTGACAGGTGTGGGGTGGTATTTCATCATGGTTTGGAATTGCATTTCTCTGATTATTACTGATGTGGAACACTTTTTTATATATTTGTTTGGCCTCTTCTATGTCTTCTTTTTACAAGTGCCTATTCAGGCATTTTGCACATTTTTTAATGGGGTTATTTGGTTTTTGCATGCTGATTTGCTTACGTTTCAGATAGATTTTGTATATTAGACCTCTGTTAGATACATATTTGTGAATATTTTCTCCCATTCTGTAGGTTGCCCATTTACTCTGCTGGTAAGTTTCTCTTTCTGTACAGTACCTCTTTAGTTTAATTGTGTCCCAACTTGTCAATGTTTGTTTTTGTTGCAATTGCTTTTGAGGATTTAGTCATAAATATTTTCCCATGGCTAATGTCCAGAATGGTTCCTGGGTTTTCTTCTAAGATTTTTGTAGTTTGCTGTCTTACATTTAATTCTTTAATACATCATTTGTTAATTTGTATATATAGTGAAAGATATGCATCCAGTATTATTATTCTTCATACGGCTACACAGGTAACCCAGCACCACTTGTTGAATAGAAAAATCCTTTCCTCATTGCTCATTTTTGGCAACTTAGTTGAATATTTGATGGCTGTATTTGTGTAGCTTTATTTCTGGGTTCTCAATTCTATTCCATTGGTCAATGTGTGTTTCTATACCAGTACCATGCTGTTTTAATTACTGTATCCTGATAGTATAATTTGAAGTTTGATAATATGATGCCTTCAACTATGTTTTCTTGACTTAGGATTGCTTCAGCTATTTGGGCTCTCTTTTGGTTTCAAATTAATTTTAGAATAGTTTGTTCTATGAAAAATGAAACACCAGACACTAGGATCTGTTTGAGGTGGGGAGATTGGGCAAAGGGAGAAGAGCAGAAGAGATAACTATTGGGTACTGGGCTTAATACCTGGGTGATGAAATAATATAGACAACAAACCTCCATGTGTTTACTTATGTAAGAAACCTTCACATATATCTGCAAACCTAAAATAAATGTTTTTAAAAATAATAGTTTGTTCTAATTCTGTGAAAAAATGATGTTGGTAGTTTGATAGGAATAGCAGTGAATTTGCAGATTGCTTTGGGCAGTATGGACATTTAATGATATTGATTTTTCAATCCATGAACATGGAATGTTTTCCATTTGTTTTTCATCTAAAATTTCTTTCAGCATTGATTTGTAGTTCTCCCTCTAGAGATTTTTCACTTCCTTGGTTAAACATATTACTAGTTGGTTTATTTTTGTGTTAAACTACTGAAAATGAGATTGCCTTCTTGATTTGGTTCTCAGGTTTATACCCTATTGATATACAGAAATGCTACTGATTTTTGTACATTGATTTTGTATCCTGAAACTTTACTAAAGTTGTTTATCTGTTCCATGAGTCTTTTGGCATAGTCTTTAGGGTTTTCTAGGTATAGAATCATATTATCAGTGAAGAGAGATAATTTGACTTCATCTTTTCCTATTTGGATATCTTTGATTTTTTTACTCTTGCCTGATTGTTCTGGCTAGCATGTCCAGTGTTACATTTAATAAAAGTGGTGATAGTGGGCATCCTTGGCTTGCTCAGTTTCTCAAGGGTAATATTCCAGTTTTTGCCCATTCCCTATGATGTTGACTGTGGGTTTGTCATAGATGGCTCTTATTATTTTGATGTATGTTCAGCCTATGCCTAGTTTCTTGAGGTTTTATATGAAGGATGTTGGATTTTAGTGAAGATTTTTCTTCATCTATTGAGATGATCATGTGGTTTTTGTTTTTAATTGTTTCTTTGAAGAAACACGTTTGATATGTATAGGTTTAATCAAACTTACATTTAGGAATGAAATCTACTTGGTCATGGTGAATTAACCTTTTGACATCCTATTGAATTCAGTTTAGAGGTATTTTGTTGGGGATTTTTATCTATGTTCATCAGAAATATTGGCCTCTACTTTTCTCTTTTCATTTTATCTTTGCCAGGTTGTGGCATCAGGATGATGTTGGCTTCACAGAATGAGTTAGTGGGGAGTCTCCCTGCTCAGCTTTCTCGAATAGTTTTAGCAGGAATAGTATCAGCTGTTCTTTGTACCTCTGATAGAATTTCTTTCTTTTGCTTTCTTTCTTTCTCTTTCCTTCTTTCTTGCTTTCTTTCTTTCTTTCTTTCTTTCTTTCTTTCTTTCTTTTTTTCTTTCTTTCTTTCTTTCTTTTTTTCTTTCTTTCTTTCTTTCTTTCTTTCTTTCCTTCTTTCTTTCTTTCTTTCTTTCTTTCTTTCTTTCTTTCTTTCTTTCTTTCTTTCCTTCCTTCCTTCCTTCCTTCCTTCCTTCCTTCCTTCCTT
>NW_022436984.1:8300553-8527194 GCF_009761245.1 Sapajus apella | reverse complement strand
CTTCCTTCCTTCCTCCCTTCCTTCCTTCCTTCCTTCTTTCTTTCCTTTCTTTCTTTCTTCTTTCCTTTCTTTCTTTTCTTTTTCTTTTTCTTTCTTTTTTTCCATCTTTCTTCTGATGGAGTTTTGCTCTGTCACCAGGCTGGAATGTAATAGCACTATCTCTGGTCACCACAATCTCTGATTCCCTGGTTCAAGTGATTCTCCTGCCTCAGCCTCTGGAGTAGCTGGGATTGCAGGCACATGCCACCACACCCAGCTAGTTTTTGTATTTTTAGTAGAGATGAGATTTCACCATGTTGGCCAGGGTGGTTTCGATCTCCTCACCTCATGATCTGCCTGCCTCAGCCTCCCAAAGTGCTGGGGTTACAGGTGTGAGCCACTGTGCCTGGCCTAGTTGTTTCTTTTTCTCTGCTAGTTTTGGTATTCATTTGTTCTTGTTTTGCTAGTTCCTCTAGATGTAATGGTTTCTCACTAGTTTGAGATCTTCATAACTTTTTGAGGTAGGTGTTTAGTGTTACATAGTTTCCTCTTAACCCTTCTTTTGTTGCATTTCAGTGATTTTGGTATATTGTGCCTCTGTTTTCATTTACTTTTTTTAAAATTCCTGCCTTTATTTCATTATTTACTCAAAAGTCATTCAGGAGGAAGTTATTAAATTTACATGTAATTGTGTGGTTTTGAGATATATTTTTGGTATTGATTTCTATTTATATTTCACTGTGTTCTAAGAGTATGTTTGGCAGAATCTTGATTATTTTAAATTTATCAAAACTTACTTTATGGCCAAGCTTGTGGTAAATCTTGGACTATGTTCTATGTACAGATGAGAAGAAAGTATATTATGTGGTTATTGGGTGGAACATTCTGTAGATGTTCATTAGGTCCAACTGGTCAAGTGTCAAGTTTAAGTCCTGAATTTCCTTGTTAAAACCTGCCGCTAAGATCAGTCTAATGCTATCAGCAGGGTGTTAAAGTCCCTGACTATTGCGTGACTGCATAAATCTTTTTGTAAGTGTAGAAGTAGTTCTTTTATGAATCTGGGTGCTCCCACAGTAGGTAATTATATATTTAGAACAGTTAAGTCTTCTCGTTGAATCAAACTCTTTACCATTACCTAATGCCCTTTTCATCCTTTTTTACTGTTGTTTTAAAGTATATTTTATATGATATAAGAATAGTACCCTCTGTTCTATTTTGTTTTCTATTTTCATAATTGATATTTATTCTCCCCTTTACTTTCAGCCTGTGGGTGCCATTACATGTGACAAGGGTCTCTTGAAGACAGTGGACAGATGGGTCTTACTTTTTTTTTTAAATCTGGCTTTCTACTCTGTGCCTTTGAAGTGGTATATTTAGGTCATGTACATTCAAGTTTAATATTAATGTGTGAGGTTTGAATCTTATTGTGAGTTTGTTAGCTGATGGCTTTGTGGTTTTTATTGTGTGGTTGCTTTACAGGGTCTGTGGGCTATGTACTTGTGTGTGTTTTGGTAGCAGGTATTATAGTTTTGTGTCATTGTATAGAACTTCCTTAGGAATTTATTAAGGCTGGTCTAGTGGTAATAAATTCCTTTAGTGCTTATTTGTCTAGGAGATGTTTTATTTCTTCTTTGCTTGTAAGCCTTACATTGGCAGAATATGAAATTCTTGATTGGAATTTATTTTCTTTAAGGATTCTAAAAATAGGCCCACAATCTTTTCTGGCTTATAAGGTTTCTGGTGAGAAGACTGCTGTTAGCCTAATGGGTTTCCTTTTTTTCTTAGCTGACTTTAAGATGTTTTATTTAGTGTTGACATTGCACAATCTGGTGACTATGTGCCTTGGTCATGTACATTTTGTGTAGTATTTCACAGACGTTCTCTGGATTTCTTGTAGCTAGATATCTACTTCTCTATTAAGATTAGAGAATTTTTCTTGAATTACTCTCAAATATATTTTCCAGGTTGTTTTCTTTTTCTTTCTCTCATGAATGCTGGTTATGTTTGGTCTCTTCACTTATTCCCATATTTCTCAAAGATTTTGTTCATTTCTTAAAAAAATATTTTGGCTTTACTTTTTTGTTACTTTTCAAAAGATCATTCTTCATGCTCTGAAATTATTTGTTCTGCTTGGTCCAGTCTGTTGATAAAACTTTCTATTTTATCTTAAAATTATGTAGTGAGATTTTTTTTTTATTATTTCAGAAGTTCTTATTGATTACTTTTTAAGATTTTTATTTTTTTCTTCTTTCCTGGATTGCTTTAGAAGTTTCTTGGTGTTGACTTTCAATTCTGTCATGAATCTCATTGAGTATACTTGCAATCCATACTTTGAATTTTTTATCTGTCATTTCCAAGTTTCTATATTGTTTTGGAATCATTTCTGGAGAGCTAGAGCAACCCTTTGGTGATGTCACTATACTCAGGTTTTCCATGGTGTCAGAATTCTTTTGCTTGTTCCTTCTTGTCTGAAGACATTGGCACTTTTAATTTTTTTGGGATAGAATTATATTTTCTTTCTTTCCCTAAAATATTTTTCCCCTATTCTTTTTTCTCCTCCCTATGGACTATGACTGTAGAGATTGATGTGAGGGACTTTGATTCTATAGCTCTATGCACTTATTTTGGCAGGGTTTTTATTGGCCCATGCAGTTCAACCTACAAGCCAATAGATGATACTTATGGTAAGAGCCAGTCATGGCCAATGTACTAGGCATGTATTTGACTCTTGTTTCCTTGCAGAATCTCTCTGTTGCCAGTGGCCTAATTCAGGGAAAACACATTTGATATGATCTCCCTGTTAAGCCCCAGGTGGTGGGGACCATTAAGGGTGGAGCCCACACCAGAAAGGTCGATCTACAGGTACACTGATAGCATGCACAAGTACCAATGTCAAGAGAAAATCCAGTGAGAAGCCACCATGTGCCCAGAGGGTTTCCGAAGCATGACACCTGGAAACCTCCTGAACCCCAAACTATCTACATGGAAATGGATGGCATCCTAAACTCCTAATATAGAAGAGTGCATGCTTCAGGTGCCTGGATATCTGCCTGGGCATGGAGCAGAGAATGACTCCCTGCACCAAGATCTCTGCACAGTAGGTATGGTACAACTCAGGCTGCTGAACTAGAGAAGCAGGTGCCATAAATTCATGGAGATCTATCTGGGCATTTAGTAGAGAAGGGCCCCTTTACCAGGATATATGCACAGGAAGGGTAGGACAGCTCAGGCTGCTGAACCAGATGAGCAGGTGCTCCAAATGCCTGGTGATCTGTCTGGGTGTGAAGCAGAGATCTCTCCACCAGGATTTCTGCATATGAAGGGTAGAATGGATTAGGCTGCTTATCTAGATGAGTATTTTTGTGAATACCTGGATATTTGCCTGATCATGGATCAGAGACGGCCCCTTTGCACCAAGATCTCTGCACATGAGGGTTGGAGTAACTCTTTCTGCTGGACTAAGCAAGTGCATTCTCTGAATGCCTGGAGATCTACCTGGGCAAAAAGTGGAGAGGAAACTGCTGCACCACAATCTATGTTGAGAAAGTGTGGGACAACTCAGGCTGCTGAACCAGACGAACCAGAGTTCCAAAAACCTGCATTTATGCCTGGAGGTGAAGCAGAGTGGATTTCACTATACCACAGTCTCCAGTTGGCAGAGTGGGGCATTCAGCAATAGCACATACAAGGCAGTTTTAGGTCACTAAGACTGCAGCTGTAGTAGCTCTTCTTTTACCTCAGGATTGTGATGAAGGAAAATACAATTCTAGTACCTACTGTTGAGGCACTTTTCAGAGTTTTGGGTATGGAGGCCCCTACTCTGTTCCACAGCAGGCACTTCAATCTCTGGCCTGAAAATAAAATACCTGAGCAGCCATGCTACTGGCTCACCAAAGAATGGCTGACTTTGCACATGCCCAGATTAAAAATTGCAGTCTATTCTCAGTCCCAGGTCTGGGAAAATGTCTCCAACTTTTCCCTGTGTCTTTCCCTCACAGTGTCTGCAAGCCTCTCTTCAAGTAAGCTTTAGAGATTGAGAGAAACAAAGTGCTCTCCCTCAGCCTGAGTTGCTCAAATCCCCAATGGAAAGGGAATTCATAGAAAGAGTCTCTTTGCTTCTCTCATGTACTGGGGCTTAACTAACTTTTGTCAGCTGGCAGCCATCATTGTGGCTGTTAACCTGTGTTCTCTCCAGGATCTGTAGTGTCCTTCACAATTCTAGTGGATTCCCACTTTCCTTCTTAACTAAAGCTACAGAGCTGATCTTTGTCTTGCTACTTTTCTAAATAGCTGTGGCATGCTGATCTACCATCTTGGAAAAAAAATTATTGTGGTTTTCCAATTATGAACGTTTTGTTATTCCTTTCTTGCTGGAGGATAGTTTTTCAGGTATTAGATTTTCCTTGTAATTTCTTTTCTTTCATCATTTGAATAATTTTATGCTCCTTTTTTTTGTCCCCGATGACTTCTGAAGGGAGCTCTATTGCCATTCAAATTGTTTATACCATTACTAAGGTCTTGTTTCTCTTTTGCTACTTCCAAGATTTTTTATTTTTCTTTAGGTTTCAAAGTTTGAATATGATGTATCTTGTGGATTTCTTTGGAGTTATTCTAAGGTTTTGTTCATATTTTTAACTCTGGTATTATTTTTTCTTTTTTGCCAAATTTGGACAGTTTTCAACCATTACTTCATATACCTTTTCAGCACCACCTTCTTTTTTTTTTCCGTATGGGATTCCAATTATAAGAATGTTAGTGCTTTTGTTACAGTCCTCCATGTCCCTGAGACCCTTTCTTCTTTTTTCCTTTTTTACAGATGATTTTCTGTTTGTTATTTGGATTGAGTATTTTGTTATTTGAACTGTCTAATTCACTGATTCTTCCTTCAGCCTCCCATTCTGCTGTTGAGCTTGTCTATTGATGTTATTGTTTGGTAATTGTTATATTTCAGTTCTAAAGTAGCCATTAAAATATTTATGTATTCTATTTCTTTGCCGAGACTTTCAAATTTTCTTTTGTTTTAAGCATATTTATGATTTTCATTAAAGCATTTTAGGATATCCACTTTAAAATTTTTCCAATAATTTCAACGTATCTGTCATATTCATGTTGTCATCTATTAATAGCCTATTTTTTCCCATTTATTTATTTTATTGCATTTTAGGTTTTGGGGTACATGTGAAGAACATGCAAGATTGTTGCATAGGTACACACATGGCAGTGTGGTTTGCTGCCATCCTCCCCATCACCTACATCTAGCCTCTCTCCCCTTACTATCTCTCCCCAACTCCCCACCCCCCACCGTCCCTCCCCTATTTCCCCCCAACTGACCCCAGTGTGTAGTGCTCCCCTCCCTGTGTCCATGTGTTCTCATTGTTCAACACCCACCTATGAGTGAGAACATGTGATGAACCTGGAAACCATCATTCTCAGCAAACTTACAGAAGAGCAAAAGATAACAGCCTATTTTATTTCATTTTTGTATGAGCTTTTCCTCATTCTGTTATGATGAGTGATGTTCTACTGAAACCTGGACATTTTGAATGTTATCTTATGAGACTCTGAATCTTATTTGAATCTTCTGTTTAAATGATTTCCTTTGACACTGGTCCAACTGGGGAAAGAGAGGTTACCTCATTATTGTCAGTTAGAATTCCAGGTTCTTCACTTAGCCTCTGTTGAGACCTGAGAGGGTACTCTTTGTTTCTGCTAGTGGGCGGGGTCCAGCTCCATATATGGTTTTTACTGAAGTTATTGAAAAAGGGTGCTTATTACCATCCAATAAGAAAGCTATACCTGGCTCCCTATTTAATAATCTCTGACACCACCATGGCTGTGAGCTTGGCATATCTCCTTATATTCTGGTGAGGGTAAAAATCTAGCCTTCCTGCTTGGCTTTTGCTGATGTAAATGATAATTATCCCTCCCCCCCAAATTTTTAGATGGTTGGCTAAAGTAAAGTGGTTATTGTATAAAATTTTCTGTCAAGATGTCCCTTTCCTGGTACTTTGTTGACAGAAGTTAGGCTTTTCTTGAGTTTTGTTTTCCCTTTGTGTGCTTGTTAGTGTTTACATATTGCTAGCTTTTTCAGCTCCAGCTCAAGAATACATGAGAAAAAAAAAAATGCAGGGAAATAACCTGTCCCCAGTTGTTGCTCCTTGTATCCTAAGACCAGAGCTAGTATGCCTCATTTTCTTCTATCTTCAGAGTTTTATGGTGTTCTATGTGTAATGTTTAGAGTTTTTCATTTATTTAGTGAAATAAATAGAAAAATGCACATCTACTCAATCTTCCCAGAAGCAGAAGTCCTTAAAGGCTGAATTTAAACTGTTTAATTAATTCTGTTATGTGTCTACGTATATATAACTTTTCAAGAATGTAGTAATTTTAAAGCAATAAAATCTCTAAAATATTATTTCTAGTTACATAATTAGCTCAAAGAAATATTCAAATATTAAATGGTAGAAAGTGCCTACCTGTTATCTGTCAAAATGAAATCCTTGTTAACTTTTTAAATGCTCACTATGGGTTTCTTTTAAAGGAATATAAGATTTTGTAATTTTTTTCCAGTTTGAGTTATTTATTTTTGAACCATTATTTTATTCTCATTATAAAAATTAATTCTTCTCTTTGTGTACAATAGTTTTCATATTAAAAAACCAATCGTTTAACCATTTTCATGTCTTCCATTACAGAATGCTTCTAGGAATCCCAGTTGAAATATAGCACATATCCTTTACTTGCTGACTGGTTCCTCAATATACCAGAGACATGAGTTTTTACTTTTTTTTTTTTTTCTGATGGAGTTTCACTCTATTGCCCAGGCTGGAGTGCAGTGGCACAATCTCTGCTCACTACAACCTCCGCCTCCCAGGTTTGAGCTATTCTGCCTCAGCCTCCCACGAAGCTGGGATTACAGGCATGCACTACCATGCCTGGCCAATTATTTTGTATTTAATAGAGACAAGGTTTTGCCATGTTGGTCAGGCTGGTCTTAAACTCTTTACCTCAAATGATCACCCTGCCTCGGCCTGCCAAAATACTGGGATTAAAGGCATGAACCACTGTGCCCAGCCCAAGACATCACATTCCATTATCATAACTCCCAAAAATCTTGCATAAAAATAGTTAATGATCAGTTATATATACACATATGAATTTAATTTCACCATGTTTCAATTTGTTTTGTAGATAGTTCAATGAAGTACAGCTTCCTTAACATAATTTTTGTCCTTAAAACACAAGAATAAATTTGAAGCCAAAGATTTATGATGCTTAGCCTGAATTTTCTTCTTTATTTTCTTTAGCTTTGGCAGAAACCCCCACTTCACTTCCACCTAGATTTGAAACCAGACGTAGCTCTTTGATACCAATGTTGGATCCATGTAAATATATAGAAGACTATGAAGTTCATTGAAATGTATTCTTGCCCTGGCTCATCTCAGTATCCTGGGCCTAAACAAAAATTAGCTGGATATGCTAGTGAGCGCCTATAGTCCCAGCTACTCAGGGAACTGAGACAGGAAGAGCAATTGATCCTTGGGAGGTGGAGGCTGCAGTGAGCCATAATCAGACTACCGCATTGTAACTGGGCAACAAAGTGAGACCCTGTCTCAATAAAAAAAAAAAAAAAAAAAAAGCAAATTATTAATTCTGTTTGTACTTTCATGATGTCCTATGAGCCCATGAATTTGAAGTTTTAATGTTTTATCTCATTTTGGGGCCTAATATTCTTGGCACTCAATATATGAAGATAATTGCAATTGAATTATTGGTACTGACTTTGCCACATTGGCTTAGTCATTTAGCAGATGGGTCTTTGAACATACTTCTATTCTTTCCTTGACTAAGATATAAACACCATTCAATGGGGAGCTAGGTACTAATCATGTAGCTATTTGTGCTTGAAATTTCCCACCTTTCTACTCGGCCATGTATATATTACTTTGCTATGACTATTTACTATGTATCCATTAATCATCTATTGTTATAATCATAGTTCTTCATCCTTCTGGGGAGAAGTTCTGTTTTCTAATGACTCTAAAGACCACCACTATTTAACAGAGTATATACCCATCATTCTGGCTTTTATTTTGCTTTCTGCTCTTTTAGGTGTAAGGCTTAGAAACTAGAATAATTTGCATAATATGGGCAAAAATCACTGAGTAAAATACAGTTCACACTAATCATAGCAGCCAATTTTTTTCTTATTTAAGAATTAGGCATTAATTTTCTATGTTTTTCTGCACATATGTGGAAGACATTCTATGTAACTTATTAAAGTGAACATTAGAGTTATAGACTGTTAGCCAAAAGGGACCTCAGATATTTATTATTTTTCAGATAAGAAAACTGAAGCACACAAAAGTAAAATAAAGGAATAAGTAAATAGTAGTCAAATCAATATTAGATTCAGTCTGAAAATCAGTCCTCTAGATTTTTAAACTATTTAGTATCATTTTGTTTTGGTTTGGTTTACTTGCTTTAAGAAAAGAAATGGTTATTTAAAGCACAACATATTTTAAATCATGCACAACTAGAGCTTTTTAATCCATGTTATAATAACATTGATTAGTGGCTTTTAAAATTTATCTCTCTGTTATAACTACACAGTGATGCCTGCATACAAGTATTAATTGCAATCACCTAGAGACACCATTCATTTAGTGAGATCTAATATACTCCATCACAGGTGGCCATCTGACAGTATTCACTGTCATATATAATTTGGCTAACTTCAGTGTGTACCTTTCTTTTTCTATAAAGCCCTCATCCTACTCTACTTGTGATTATCCTCTTCTAGCTCGTAAAAGCCATTTAGCTCTTATCTTGTCATTCATTATCACATAGAGTCAGGCCCAGAGGAACTCATTTTTATTCATCTTTACTTCATCTTCCTGGGATTAGAGGAGTTCTGATATTTGACAAATAGCTATTTTGAATATTGTGGTGATATGTTAATGTTACAGTTGTCCAGTAATTAGGTGTAGCAATGCTATTCAAAATAGTTCTAATATCATGAAAATATTATTTTTAATCTCCTAAAAAATGTTAGTTTGAACAGCTTCTGCTTTGTAAACTTTTATTTTGATTTGGCAGTTGATGCCAAATTTTCTCCAAGTTCTTTTTATCATTTCACTTAACAATATCCCAGTCTTATTAATGTAATCGCTTTTCTTATGTGATATGCCTTTCTTTGCAAAATGTTCTAGCCCACTGCAAATAATCTTTTTGTATGAAGTACTGTTTCTATATAAAGCATGTGCAGTATGCTTATTTAAGAAAACCATATTAAACATATATAGTAATCACATAATAGATACGTACTTAAATTACTATGGTTACTCTATTAAGTGCCCTTTAATGACTATTTTATAGTGTACTTGTGCTTGATTGAGTTAACCAGAATTTCCAGAAATTCTGTAGTGTGTGAATAAATGCAGATCTGCATATGTAGATATAAAAAATGTATCTAAGTAAGATAAAAGTAATTTTAAAATGATAATTAAATATGAATTCATGTGATAAGAATCCAAATTATGAATTTAGCTTTTCATTCCTCACATTTTAGTATGATAATTGATGTCTTATTATAAAATAGCCATTTCTTTTTATGAGATAAACACCAGATTACAGTGTTTGGACTGGCAAAAGCCGAGATGTTTTTGACTGCTGAGTTTGGAAAAAATGTGTTTTATTCATTTTTAAGTACATACATCTACTAGTAAGGTGAAACATGCATGAAGATTCTGGAAAAGCCTAAAGTAAGAGATGACAACTAGAATTTTTTATCTTTACTGTTTAATTAAAAATAACTCTTCTTCATAATGGAAAAATAATTGTATATATCTATGTGATAAAATTTGATGTGGCAATACCCTGGCACTATGTTTCCTGTTCAGTCTGCAGAACAATGAACCAAAGAAACCTCTTCTCTTTATAACTTATCTTGGGTATTTTATTAAAATCCCAGGATGATTTTTGTAAATATAGACATGAGTATTCTAAAATTTATATGGAAATCAAAGGAAGTAATAAAAGTAAACAATTTTATAAAAGTATAACATAATCTTATGAATCACTCTTAACAATTTCAAGAGAAGTAGATACAGTAATCCATAGATCAATGGAACAAAATAGAGTACTCAGAATTAACCCTACACAAATATATCAAGTTGAGTTTCAATGTGTTCAAAGACAGAGCAATATAGGAAGCATAATTTTTTCAATACAGTATGCTGGGAAAATTGGCTATTCATATAAAAAAACAACTATTTATCTCAACCACATAAATCGCAGAACATTTGTCCCAAAATTTATCATAGATTTAAAACTAAAATGTAACATATTAAAACTTTTGTAAAAA
Source organism: Sapajus apella (assembly GCF_009761245.1). Classification (NCBI taxonomy): domain Eukaryota; kingdom Metazoa; phylum Chordata; class Mammalia; order Primates; family Cebidae; genus Sapajus; species Sapajus apella. Next base: position 8,516,849 of record NW_022436984.1, on the reverse strand, counting down.
ATTATAGGAAATAATATTTCAGTCCTAGATCTTCACAAAAAGATGTTACCATGGTACCAAAAGCACCAATCATAAAAATAATATTTCACAAATTGGACTTCAGCAGAATTTAAAATGTTTGCTGTATAAGACTTGGTTAAGAAGACAAAAAGATAAAATCTAGAAAAATATAGTTTCTGATCACATAACTGAAAAAGAACTTATTTTCAAATACATAAGAACTCTTTAAACAATAAGAAAAAAATACAAATATCTCTATTAGAAAGTAGATAGAAGACATGGAGAAAAATTTAACTGAACAGGTTACACAGATATCAGGTAAGCACATATAAAAGATGATGAACATCACTAGCCACCAGGAAAATGCAAATAGATACCATTAGGAGATATTACCTGTCTACCTGTCTGAAAAGCACATATAAAATATAATAATAAACTCTCACAAGGATGCAAATAAATTGGATCACTCATATATTACTGACTGGTTGAATTGTAAAAATGGTACAGCTATTATGAAGGAAAGTTTCATGATGTCTTAAAATACTGAACATATACTTACCATATGACCTGGCCTTTATGCTTACCTCAAAGAATAATAAATTATACCCACAGAAAAACTGTTACATAAATTTTCAAAACAACCTCATTTGTAATAGCCAAAAAATGGATTAGCTAAAACACACTGCAATAAATAAATGATTAATGTACTAAACTATTGTACATCTATACCGCAAAATACTATTCGGCAATAAAAACAAAATTATACATCTAAAAACGTGGATAGAACTCAAGGGTATTATTGTGTGTGAAAAAAAGTCACATATTATATGATTACATCTGTATAACATCCTTGAAATAAGAAAGTAGATATTGAGAATAAATATTTGTGGCCTGGAGACTGGAAAGGTGGGTGAGAAGGAGCAACATTAGGAAGATAAAATAATTCTGTATTTGGATTGCTGTGGTGCTTACATAAATCTACCCATGTGATACATGGACAATGATTTCTATATACACGTTGTATGAGTGTCAATTTGTCAGTTTTTTAATATTCTACTATAGTTACAAAAATATAACTATTGGGAGAAACATGGTGAAAGGAATATACTATTTTTGTAACTTCCTGTGAATTTAAATTATTCCAAATTTTAAAACTTAGCAAAAAGTACAAATTTAGCCAGTGAGATTCAGTGATATGTTTTTAAATGTCATGAACCAGTGGGGTTTATTCTCAAGTTTCTTGATATATTTTATTTTCACTTGCATTCACTTGCAAATTTTCTTAGTCTTAACCTTAATTTGCAGAGACATAAATTTGAAACTATAATTATCTTATATGTCCAATCAAATATTACCTTCTTCTCATGAGCACCCTGTTTTTCTCTTCCTCAATTTTTATTAGACTGATTCCTCTCAGCCTATAACACTTTTGAAGCTGAAGTTTCTTGTCAATGTTTTCCTCCTTACATCAGATACTTTTGCATACCTTTTATTCCTCCATCTAGGTCACTTTCTTAATAATAAACTCTATTCTCAGGTGACTTTTAAAAATTGTATTTCTGAAGAAAACTTTAAGGAGGCATGCCATGTGAAGAAATGTTTTTATTCTGCAATAATTGATTCAACATTCTGTGGATATATAATCAGTCTACATTAATTGTATTTATCCTCTCAAATTTGAAGGGCTTCCTCTGTTATGTTCTAGTACTTAGAATTGGTGATGAGACATTTGAACTTTTACCTCATTGTTCTTTTTGTAAAACACCTGCTTTTTTTCTTCATCTTAGGAAGTGCTTAGAGTCTTCCTTTTACAATTTATGTTCTTGAATTTCACTATGACATAAAGTTTGGTATTTCCTAATTTATATGCTTCAGAATTCTTTAGACCGTTCTTTTACTGTTTATTTGATATATATATGTTTTACTTTGTGTTCTCTGTTCCCTGTTTCTGTAAGTATTAATTGCATGTTGGCAATATTTCCCATAGCATTGCACCTGTTTTTGAATTTTTGGAGGGGCCTCTTATTTGATCTATTAACCCTTCCATTTAACTAGTCAATACATTAATTTGCATATCATATTGAAAACTTTGAAAAAACAATTTTGACTTTTTTTGTGACAAGGACATTACAAATTTACTCTCAGTAATGCTGAAATGTACAGTACTCAATTATTAGCTATATTTAGCATGCTGTGCTATTTTTCTAAAAATATGTATTTCTTCTGCCTAACTGAGGCTTTGTACCCTTTGGCTGTCATCTCTCTATTCCCCCACCCCCTTCCCCAATCTCTCATAATCACTATTCTACTCTATACTTCTACAACTTCAATTGTTTTAGATTCCATATATAAGTTAGAACATTCAGTGTTTGTCTGTTTATTTCACTTAACATAATGTTCTCCAATTCCACCAATGTTGTCAAAAGTGACAGAATTTTTTTTCTCTTTAAGCTAAAGTATTTCATTTTGTATATATAGCATATGTCTTAACCCGTTCCTTTATTAATGAACACTTAGGTCACTTTAATAACTTAACTATTGTAAACAACCCTGCAGTGAACGTGGGAATGTAGGTATCTCTTTAACATACCGATTTCAAATCTCTCAGGCAAATACACAGAAGAATAATTTCTGGTTCATATGGTAATACTATTTTTAGTTTTTTGGGCAACCTTCATATTTACATTTTTCTGAATTTTCCTATTCAAAAGTTTCTTATTTTTGTTTATAGATTTAATACCTAATATCAACCTAAATGCCCTTGAAGATAGTGGTTAAATTATTGTTATTGAAATCCTCTAGTTTCTAAAACACTTATTTTCTTCCAAAAGTTTTCATCTTGGTTTATCTTGATCTTTCTCTGCAACTATAGACTTTTTTCAAACAACTGGTTAATATTTAAGATTCAGTCATGTTTTAGAATGAAGCAGAGATGTCTGTTTCAGAGCCCTTGTACGTGCTGTCATTTGTTTACAACACATAGCTGACCATTATGTCTTTGAATTTAAATTGCCAAAAATTAGAGGGCTTTTTACCTGATGTAGCAGTGGTTTAGTTCCTAGGAATGCTGTAAGAAATTACAACAATCTGATGACTTTAAATAATAGGAATTTGTTCCATCACAATTCTAGAGACCAAACATCTGAAGTCAAGGTGTCAGCAGTGCCACAGTCCCCTTGAAGACTTTAAATGAAAATCATTACTGCCTCTTCCAGATTCTGGTACCTCCAATCAGTCCTTGACAATACTTAGCTTGATGGTGCACAGCTACAACCTCTGCCTCCACCTTCATATGGCTTTCTTTGTTTCTGTCTTCTCCTCTTTTTATGAGGACACTTTTTCATTGGATTTAGGGACCACCAGCACAATCCAGGATAATCTTATGGTGAGGATCTTAGCTTAAGAAAGTTTGAAAGGCCTTTTACTTTTCTACGAATAAGGACACACTTACATATTCTGAGCAGAAATATCTTTTGGGAGGCTACCATTCAGCCCACGACAAACAATATACACTAACTTCTCAAGACAATTCAGGCAAGTTAAGACAGTGTTCTTTAGGTTTAAAAGAAGGAAACACTCACCTATTCACTTAAGCTTTAGTGAAAATATTCTTGCAATCATGATTTAGACATGGGAGTTGTTGGCAGTTCATATAAAGAACTTCAATATATATCTCATTCTGTTCACTCTTGCTCCTAAATATACTCTCTGTTGCACCTGCCATCCTTGAGGCTGAAGCTCCTCTTGGGCACCGCCATGCTGGCCAGTATTCTTGTCCATGTAGTCCAGTCAAGGGCACTTCTTAACTGCAGCTTTCATCTCTCAATGTAATGCATCTGTATTCCTCCAGATTCTGCTTTTTCTTCCCCAGAAAACATTCAAATCCTGAGATTTATCACTGGACTCTCCTGTTTTTTGTTGATGAAAAATAATACTTAGAAAAATAGTAACTATCATTCATATGGAATCTCAGAAGAGAGATATAGAAAATGCTTATTCTGCTTATGCTACATCAACTTTCTAAGTCTGTGTCCTCCTGTATAAAATAAAGTTAAAAATAATTTTATATTATTATTCATATATATGTATATGAAATTTCTATTATTATTTGAATATTAAATGCTATGTTTCTCATAGAAGACTTTATATGATAGGAAATATTCAATAAAGGTTAGCTATTATAGAAAGTAGATCTCAGCCAGACACTTAAAGAAATAGTAAATCATTTGAAATGTTATTAAATATTTTCACTTAGACTCTTAATAGATTTTTCATTATTGTATCTAATTTAAAAAGAGATATCAACTATAAGAGCATTTGCTACTGAAATATTAAAATGCAAGGATTTTCTGCTTTTAATCTCAACAGAATGTAATGTGATGTCCTGGGACTTACGAAAATAATATTTGCCATTTCCTATTCCCCACCTTTGAAGGGAATATACATTAATACCTAAATATAACTTGTGTATTTCTTTTCTTTTAAATTTTTTCATGAATTCATCAGTTTAAAGGGAAAGTGTTTGTGCACATAACACCATCTGATACTTAAAAATTCATAACTATGAGCTGAATTTTGAAAGACAGCCATAATTTACTTTTATGCTTGAATAAATTACATAGTATTCAAGAAATGTTATTTATCATTTTTAAATTAGGCAACTGAATTCCCCCTCAAGAGAAAAGGTTGATTTTCTGTTTACTGAAGTTAATTAAAGTGCAAAGTTGTAATCTTTTCACTTTGCCAGGAAAGTTACTTTAGCTCTGAGTCTATATTAGTCATGCCAGAGTAATGAGAATAATTTTTGTCTTTTATTAAACCAGCAGTTTTTAGGGCATAGGGTCTTTGAGATAAATGATAATGTGTTTTCTTTAGTTTGTACTCCTAGTGATTACTATACTGCAAAGCACATTGTGGGCATTCAATATAGATATTCTATTAAAATCACTTAACGATTATATAGGTCAACTTTTGAGTCAAGTGAATTATAGGAAAAATGTGTTCTACATAAACAATAAAACTAAGAACATCTGCCTATATAAAATGTTTTACAGCTAAGACAATAAAATTCTATATATGACATTACTTAGTTTTAAAATGAGTATAGCAGATATAATTCTCCATATATTCCTATTTTCTAACTAACATTATTTACTGAGTATGTATTACATGTATATGTATTGAATACACATTATGTAAGTCTCACAGTACCCAGCAAAAATTACAAAGAGTACAAGTCATTTTTCCCCTACTAAAATACACTGCTACTTCATTAGTAAGATGTGAGCTTTTTCTTTGGAAACAACCTAATCATCCAACAACATGATTAAATGAATTAGGTTTACTATGAAAATACATCTCAGTGACATGGGACTTATTTATTATTAGTTCAATTACAAGAGTAGGTTGCCAAACAATACAAATAGTATATGAACTATTTTGTTGAAAGAAAAACACAATATGCTCTAAAATGCTAATGGTGGCTATCTTTGTAAGCAGTATTTATCTATATTTTAAAATATTTTTATATTTATTTCTACAAGTAATTTATATTACTTTTAAAATCTAATGAAATTGGCAAATGTTATTCAAACAGCTGATTGTAGATTTAATTATTAAATGAGTACAGATAGGGCAATACAATTAAATTGTTAATGTTAATAACAGTCATTAGCATTAATTTGGGAAAATTATGCTTTTTATCTTGTGACATATTCTGCAATGCTAAGCACTCGTACAGAATATGTCTTCAAATACAATATTCTTGTAAGGGTACAATGGCATAGCTATTTTCCTATAAATATCTTAATATAGAAACACCTTAATAAGAAACAAAATGCCATTTTTATTGAACTTTCGAATATTGTTTTATTAGAAATGAATGTACAAAACAAACATTCTAATTACATCTATGACTATTAGCTAAATCACTGATCCCGACACATACATGTTAGTGGTAGGTAGAACTCAAAAAAGAACATATTAGGCATAGATTATGGATCTGAAAATAAATATCAAGTATTTATGTTGAAAAATCATTACTTTGATAGAAAGAAAGTAATTTTGTAAAGTAATCCTCCAATGTAGGCTCTCTTACACTAGCTATGTCAAATGTAGCCTACTGAATTCATGTGTAAATTCCATCTATGCTGAAATAACAGGAATTTGACTTTGCCTTCCACTTTAAACCACCAAAACGTCATTTAAAACATATATAACAACTGTACAGTTAATAGTGGAATAAAATGGAAAGGTTAAAAAATTCTTACTCAGTCCAAAATAATGAAAGGAATGAAAACAAGAAACAGTAAACAGAGTGTACAAATGCAAGATACATATGCAGGTGGTAGATTGAAATCTAACAATATTAGTAATAACTTAACATGCAAATCTTATAAATACTCCTAATAAAAAGTGAAGTTAAGGAATTCAATAAAAGCAATACCCAACAATTGACTGTCTAACAGGACCCCACTTTAAATTAAGAAAACACATATTGCATAACAACGAAGGCATAGAAGTTCTACTGTGCAATAACTTATCATAAGAAAGTAAAGTTTCTATGTTTATATCCAACAAAGTAGATGTCAGAAAAGAAATACATCTGAGAATAAATAAGGATAATTCATAATGATAAAGACATGATTTTATCAAAAGATATAAAAACTCAAGTTTCATATAAGATCATTAATTGAGCTTCAAAATTATTTAAGCAAAATGTGATAAAAGAGAAAAGTAAGTTAGAAAAATCCAAAATTAGAGTTGGAAATTCCCATAATCTTCCCCAGGTAGTTCATTTTAAAAAACTGGAGAAAATCTTTAAGGATATAAAGGCCCTGATCGACACAATAAAGCAACCTGCCAGAATTAATATTAGACAATTTCATTCCCAAAAACCAAACTACATCCTTTCAAGTACACAGGAGTATTCACCAAGATAGGCTAAATTCTAGGGCATAAAATAATATACTAAAAATAACGAACTCATATGACTTATTTTTTTTCAACTATAGCAGTAAATTTTAAATCAATATCAGTAAATATCTGAAAAAATGAGATATTTGAAAGTTAACCCACTTAACAAAATCTATGTGCCTAGGGGAAACATTTTAAGGAGAAATGTAAAATATTTTGAAGTGAATGAGAATAAAATTAAAATATGAGAAATATTTAGACATACCTATAACAGTGCTTACAGGAAAACCTAGACCTACAAATTGTTATATTGAAAATAAGAAAGATCTCAAAATAGTCATTTATGTTTATACTTTAAAAACATGAAGAAGAGAGTGAATGAAGCCCACATTAATATAAAAGATGAAATAGAAATCAGAAGTATATTAGAGAAAATTTTGTAAACCAAAATGTTTTAAAAGATCAATAAAAATGAAAAACCTAGAGTTAAATTGATCAAGGAAAAATAAAGACACAAATGACCAATATCACAATGCAAAAAAGATCCCAAGATATCCTAAAGATACTGAAAGAAAATGTAATTCAACTTTATGCAAATTAACATAGATGAAGTAGAAAAATTCTTTGCCCATATTACTGAAAATTAGTCAAGAACAAAATAAGTAAATAATTCTGAACTTATAAATAATTTATAAATAAAATCTTTCCATAAAGCAAATGCCAAGACAAGTAGACTGCACTGGTAAACTTTATCAAACACAGAAATAATTTCAATATCATAGACTCTATGTCAGAAAATAGAGGAAAAATGATTGTATGGAACAATTTGTAGCACATTTAATAAGGCTGGCATTACATAAATATCAATAAAAGAGAAAAACATCAATGATAAACACAAACCCCCAAAATCAATTATATTTTATGAAGCTGAAACAATTATACAATTATATTTAAATCATTTTATAATATCATCTAATATGAACTCAAGATGTAAGACAAATGAAATAGGTACAGAAATTGTACACAGGAGACAATAAAACACTACTGAGAGAAATCAAATAAACACTAAATAAATGAGAGGATATACCATGAAGTGATTTCAATTTTCCACAAAATGATCTAACGTAAAAATAATTAAATCCCAAAAAGTGTGTGTGTGTGCACATGTGTGTGTGTCTGTGTAAACAGAGAAACTAATTCTAAAATACATGTGGCAGTGCAATAAGCTAATAAAGAAGGGCAATTTGAAGATTCAAAACCTTGTAGAACTTAGACTACCATGTGTCAAAACTTACTATAAAACTATAGCAAGGAAAACAGTAGTATTGGTACAAGAATAGACGACTAAGCCAATGGAACCACAAAAGTTGTCCAGAAATAACCCTGGACATCTATGAATAGTTGGTTTATTTAAAAAGATAGTATTTTTCAATAATGGACACTTAGTCAATTGGATATTCTTGTGATATAAATTACTGTTGACTTCTACCTCATAAAAAAATATAACATTGCTTTGTAGATCTACAAAAGCAGATACCCAAATGGCCAGTAAATGTACAAAAATGTACTCAACTTCATATTATAAGATAAGCATAAACTAAAATTATTATTAGATACACACATATATATATACCTTTCAAAATGATTAAATTTATGAGACATATACCTAATATTAACAGATACATGAAATAACTTGAGCTCTTCTAAGCTCTGTGTATTAATTTTCACATGGTTATAAAGATGCAACCTGAGACTGGGTAACTTATGAGGAAAATAGGTTTAATTGATTCACAGTTCCACATGGCTGGGGAGGCCTCAGGAACCTTACAGTCATGATCATGGTGGAAGGCTTAGGGGAAGCAAAGTGTGACTTACATGGAAGCAGGAGAGAAGGGAAACTGCCAGTTTTAAACAATCGGATTTTGTAAGAACTCCTTCACTATCATAAGAACAGCATGGAAAAAAGACCTTCCTCAAGATCCAATAATCTTCCACCAGGTTTCTCCCTTGACAGATGCAGATTATAATCTGTGATGAGATTTGGGTGAGGACACAGAGCTAAACCATAGTATTCTCCCCTGGCCCTTTTGAAATTGTATATGCTTTTCACATTTCAAAACCAATCATGCCTTCCAAACAGTCCCACAAAGTCTTAATTCATTCCAGCATTAACCCAAAAGTACAAGTCCAAAGTCTCATCTGAGACAAGGCAAGTCACTTCTGCCTATGAGCCTGTAAAGCAATAAAACAAATTAGATACTTTAAAGATACAATGGGGGTACAAACATTGGATGAATGTTCCCATCTTAAAACTCCAAAATTTTTGGGACAGGCACGGTGGCTCACCCCTGTAATTCCAGCACTTTGGGAGACTGAGGCAGGTGGATCACAAGGTGAAGAGATTGAGATCATCCTGGCCAACATAGTAAAAACCCATCTCTACTAAAATATAAAAATTAGCTGGGCATGGTAGCGCATATCTGTAGTCCCTGCTATTCAGGAGGCTGAGGCAGGAGAATTGCTTGAACCTGGGAGGTCGAGGCTGCAGTGAGCCGAGATCACGCTACTGCACTCCAGCCTGGCACCTGGCGACAGAGCGAGACTCTGTCTCAAAAAAAAAAAGAAAAAAAACCTCCAAAATTTTCTTTTACTCCATGTCTCACATCCAGAGCTGATGCAAAGGGTGGGCTCCCAGGGCCTTGAGAAGCTACTCCCCTGTGACTCTGCAGGGTACAGCCTGTGTGGCTGCTTCACTCACTGTGTTGAGTGCCTGTGCATTTTCCAAGTGCACAGTGCAAGCTGTCAGTGAATCTACTATTTTGGGGTCTGGAGGGTGGTAGCTCTCTTCTCAGATATCCACTGGGTATTTTCACAATGGAGACTCAGTGTGGAGGCTCTGACCCCAAATTTCCACTCTTCATTGCCCTGGTAGCGGGTCTCCATGAGGACTCCACCACCGCAGGAGACTTCTGCCTGAACATTCAGGTGTTCCCATACATCCTCTGAAATCTAGGTGAAGGCTCTCAAATCTCAACTCCTGTCTTTTGTGCAGCCATAGGGTCAACATCATGTGAAAGCCACCAGGGCTTGGGGCTTGCACTGTCTAAAACAATGGCCTGAGCTGTACCTTGGTCTCTTGTAGCCAGGGCTGGAGCTGGAGAGGCTGGGATGCAGGGCACCAAGGCCAAAAGTTTCATAGAGAAGTAGGGCCCTGGGCCCCGCCTATGAAACCATTTTTCCCTCCTACGCCTCTGGGCCTGTGATGATAGGGACTGCCATGAAGTTCTCTGACATGCCCTGTTCAGAGACATTGTTCACATTGTCTTGGCTATTAACATTTGGCTCCTCATTGCTTATGCAAATTTCTTCAGCCAGCTTGAATTTCTCCCAAAAAATGAGTTTTTGTTTTCTACTACATGGTCAGGATGCAGATTTTCCAAATGTTTATGCTCTGCTTTCCTGTTTAAACATAAGTTCAATTTCATTCCATCTCTTGGTGAATGCATATGACTGCATGCTTTCAGAAAAAGTCAGGTCGCATCTTGAATGCTTTGTTTCTTAGAAATTCTCCCACCAGATATGCTACATCATCGCTCTCAAGTTCAAAGTTCCACATATCTCAAAGGCAAGAGTAAAGTTCTGCCAGTCCCTTTGCTAAAGTATAGTAAGAGTGACTTTTGCTCCAGTTCCCAATAAGTTCCTTATCTCTACCTAAGACCATCTCAGCTTGGACTTCATCTTCTACATAACTTTCAGCATTTTGATCAAAACCATTCAACAAGTCTCTAGGAAGTTCAGAACTTCCCTATATCTTCTTGTCTTCTTCTGAGCTCTCCAAACTCTTCCAGCCTCTTCCTGTTACCCATGTCTAAAGTCACATCCACATTTGTCTTTAAAGCAATATCCTATTCCCCGTACAAATTTTCTGTATTAATCAATTTTCATACTGCAATAAAGATACTACCTGAGAATGGGTAATTCATAAAAAGAAAAGGTTTAATTGATTCACAGTTCTATATAGCTGGAAAGGCAGAAACATAGAATCATGGCAAAAGGTGAAGGTGAAGGAAGGCACATGTTACATGGCAGCAAGAGAGAGAGAGCGAGAGAAAGTGCAGGGGAAAATGTCACTTTTAAACCATCAGATATCATGATAACTCCCTCACTGCCTTAGATCTCTAAGGCATTAATCTGACATGGTCTCAACCAAGCTAAGACCAAGGTGTCAACATGACTGTGTTCATTTCTGGAGATAGTAGGAGAAAATATAACCCCTTCATTTGGGTTGTTGGCAGAATTCAAGTCTACATGGTTGCAGAACTATGGTCCCTGTTTTCTTGCTGGCTATAAACTGAAGGCCATATGCAGCTTTTAGCAGCTGCCTCATCCTATAGTTCCTGGACCATTTTCTCCATCTGCAAAACCAGAACTTGTGGGTCTAGTCCTTACGTAGCTTCTCGCTGATTCTCTTTCTCTCTCTTCCCTCTCTGCTAAATTATCTCCAATAACTGATATAAATAGATTGGACCCACTCAGAAAATACAGATTAGTCTCCCCATCTCAAGGTCTATAAATTTAATCACATCTGCAAAATCATTTTCACCAGATAAACTACAACTTCAGGGGCTTAAAGTATGGACATCTTTGGAAGGCCATTATACCTACCAAAATAATGCGGAAGTACAACTAGCATGGGGAAACAGCATGGGGAAAACTGTTCCCATAATCCAATCACTTCCCACTTCCCAAGGGAGGTCAGGTCCCTCCCTTGACACGTGTAGATTACAATTTGATGTTTGGGTGGGGACACAGAGCCAAACCATATCACACTGCTAGGAAAAGTATAAATTGGTACAAATTAGAAAACCACTGGAAAGTATTTACAATAGTTGTACTTCTGCATTATTTTGGTAGGTATAATGGCCTTCCAAAGATGTCCATACTTTAAGCCCCTAAAGTTGTAGGTTATCTGGTGAAAATGATTTTGCAGATGTGATTAAATTTATAGACCTTGAGATGGGGAGACTAATCTGTATTTTCTGAGTGGGTCCAATCTATTTATATCAGTTATTGGAGATAATTTAGCAGAGAGGGAAGAGAGAGAAAGAGAATCAGCGAGAAGCTACGTAAGGACTAGACCCACAAGTTCTGGTTTTGCAGATGGAGAAAATGGTCCAGGAACCATAGGATGAGGCAGCTGCTAAAAGCTGCATATGGCCTTCAGTTTATAGCCAGCAAAAAAACAGGGACCATAGTTCTGCAACCATGTAGACTTGAATTCTGCCAACAACCCAAATGAAGGGGTTATATTTTCTCCTACAATCTCCAGAAATGAACACAGTCATGTTGACACCTTGGTCTTAGCTTGGTTGAGACCATGTCAGATTAATGCCTTAGAGATCTGAAAGATAATAAAGTTGTATTGTCTAAGCTGATAAATTTATAACAATTGTTATGCTAATAGCAGGATAGAAAACAAATACAATTGTCTATAATCTAGACTATCTGATTGTGGTTGTATTTCTCCCAGAAATCTATGCATAACACAAATGTTTCTCAAAAGAAAAGTGACCAATGACATTGAGAGCTATTTATACAATAGTGGATACACAGTAATGGAAATAATAGCATGGTCATATCTCACAGTGATAATACTGCATGAAGGAAAAATAACACCAAACAGTACAGAATGTGTGATTTTTCTCTATGACATTTTAAGGAAAGTAAACCAATCACAGAGATCAGGAGAGTAATAGCCTATGTGGAAAAATGTATTTGGCTGAGAAAGGGCCACAGACAGGAATTCTAGGGTGCTGGGAATTTTTTACTGACAAACAATAACATTCTTTTATGGTTAGTGGTTACAAAATCTATTTACTTTGTATGAATTTTGGAGCTGTGTATTTATTGTGTGTCTTTAAGTATAAATGCATGGTTCAAAAATATGAAACATAGGCCAGGTATGGTGGCTCATGCCTGTAATACCAATGATTTGAGAGGCTGAGGCAGGAGGATGTCTTAAGGCCAGGAGTTTGAGAACAGCCTGGGACACATACCAAGACCCCATCTCTACAAAAAATTTAAAAAATATACCCAGGCATTGTGTCGCATGTCTGTAACTCCAGTTACTCAGGAGACTGAGGCTGGAGAATCACTTAAGCCCAGAAGATAGAAGTTGCCGTGAGCTACAGTTGTAGTACTGCACTTCAGCCTGGGCACCTGAGTGAGATTCTAATTCTGAAAGACTAGTAATAATTTGAAACGTTTCTAATTGTCTAACTGTCTCTATCTCTAATCTCTAATGACAAAATCAACATTTTTGTATTCTCACTCTTTTGTTTTGTTTCATTATCTAATTGACTTAGATTTTATTTTACAAGTCATTTTTTTCTCTTATGGATAGTTGGAGAGTCACCAGTCCAGAAATATGGGAGAGCACACACAAGTGAACTAAATTCACTTTAAAATGCAGTAAAATATGAATATCCACAGGAAATAACCAGTTTCTTGTTTCAAAAATTTTTTAGACTTAGCATAATTAGTACTTTTTCTCAAGGGCAGAATGGAGGCTACTCACTGATGACAAAACCTACAGCATTGCTGGGGACAGCTAATTTAATCTCATTTTTCTGAGGCATTTCAAAAGCTATAGAAAATATATTTGCATATCACTTTGTAAAGTCTGACTTTTCTTTAGAACAATTTACTGTGTTTCTCAGTTAATATTATTCATTTTCAAGTCTAAAGATTTTTTTGTGTGCACTCTTAAAAATGAAAGAGCTGTTTCCGTGTTGGCTTCATTAGCTGAAAAAGATCACAAACAGTTAAATGAATGTCTGTTATATAATTTATCAGATGATTCTTAAAAAAAAAAAAACATTAAAGACAATGACAATAAAATTCACTTTTAAATTTTATCCACAATTCAAAGTAAAGCTTTGGGAGTTTATTTTCTCATATTTAAACATTTATGATTGCTATAAATGCTATAGTAAATAAAGTTTAAAAATTTAACATTAATACTATTTTACAGTGATAATACAAACATAAATATGGTAAAACAGTGACATGACAAAGAGTTTTCTTAGTGTTACCTGTAAGGTTTATTGCTGAGGTGAAATGAGGAAACTGAGGCAGGTATAAGAAAATGATTAGCCAATTTATTTAGCTCCCAGGAGAGGTTCTACGGTCCAGGAAAGGGGCCAGAGAAGTCACGCCCAGATGTTCAGGGTGTGGGGTTTTATAGGGAGTGGAGGCAGTTGATTGGCTATTGGTGAAACAAAGCGAAGACAATTTCACTGGCTATAGGGAGACAGGATGTGCATGGGGCGAGCTGTCATTGGCAGGTGGGTGGGATTTTGGGTGATTGGCTATTGGGGAAACAAAGCGAAGGCAATTTCATTGGCTATAGGGAGACAGGATGTGCATGGGGCTACTTTAAAATTTTTTGGCGGGGTTTTCTAATGGTGGGCTGGGGGTTGAGTGCATAGTTTAGTGCTGAGTGTGGGCTTGGGTGTAGTATGCAGAGGCGGGTGTGGAATAGCCCTGTGGTGAGACCAGATAATGAACTTGGGGTGATGATGTAGTTATCAGGCACTGAGAGGGATGGGTGTGTCTGTTTAGCTCCTGGCGAGGCAACCGGCCTTACATTACCAATTAAAAACTAGGAATAGAAATGTACCATAGTTTGATTGCAGTGCGTACTTATTATTTAAGTGAATCTAAGCAAACTACAAAACCAATAAATATAGATGCTGTAGTTTTCAAAATTTAGAAATGTTTTTTAAACAATCACAATTCTAAGATAATTTTAAGGTATCTACAAAGAATTGCAAATTTTGTGCAAACAGACATTTAAAAAAGTAAAGTAGAAATACTTCAGAATGAAAAATGCACACTTTTTTCTTTTTGCTGCTGTTATCAATTTGATTTCAGAAATTACTTGACTCAAGAACTGTTTTATTAATCAATCTAAATTCCTATAATTTGTTGAGTGTTTTTTATGAGTCCTTTACATTTTGTTCAAAGTCATCAGTAAATTGTAAATCATTGTATTATTGAAGTTATTTAATGAACAAAAAGTTAAAACTTTAGATTTAATAAACTAATTTTCAAAAATAAAATTAAAATACAATAAGGTATCTAAATGTATTTTTACAAAAGCAAAAGAGCTCAAACAAAATAATGAAAGCAAAGAATAAGAGAGTTAAAAATCAAAGAAATGTGACTAGCAAGGTTTCCTAGATGGAAAAAACTGAGTTTACAAGAATGTCTGGAAGCTAACTATGAGCTGCTATTATAATACAACTACAAAACACGTGTGGGAGTGGAGTGGGATGGAGACTGGTTTAGAAATTTCTAGAGGGCTGTTGCCCGTGCATAGCTACTGCTTTTGTGAGTTTATAGCCAAATGTTGGTGGTGACTCTACGTTACCTAGGGGTGCCACATTCAGGTAAACAGGTCCAGCAGTAAGAAAAGTATTTGCAGACAGAGGGAGAAAGCAATGAAAATATGAAATCTTAACACCATGACAATGACATGAGAACCATTGTTTTGTCTATTTGGGAAAAAGTTCTCCTTGGGAAATAAAACCTCTAGTTCTCCAAGGCAGTCACAAGAATGGGAAGCAGGATTCACCAGTGGACCATTTAGATAAAAGGACATTTGTTTAGAGATATGATTTTCTATTGTATCAATTCATGTCCCAATTCTGTTTACCAGGCATAGAATTTTTCTGTTAGTGTGAATTAATACTTTAGTAGGTTGTCTGATATGGTTTGGCTCTGTGTCCCCACCCAAATCTCATCTCAAATTATAATCTCCATAATCCTCAGGGGTTGAGGATGGACCTGGTGGCAGGTGATTGGATTATGGGGCAGTTTCCTCCATGCTGTTATGAAAGTGAGTTCTCATGAGATCAGATGGCTTTATAAGGGGCTCTTCACCCTTCTCTTGTCTCTTGATTTTTTTCTCTCTCTCTCTGTCTCTCTTGCCTGCTATCAGGAAAGATGTGCCTCTTCCCCTTCCACCATGATTGCAAGTTTTCTTAGGCCTCCCTAGAGATGTGGAACTGTGGGTCAATTAAACTTATTAAACCTCTTTTCTTTATAAATTACCCAGTCTCATGTGTATCTTTATAACAGTATGAAAATGAACTAATATGTTGTCCAACTATTTTTCTTAGTATACCAATGGCAAAGATCATTAAGCATCAAGTCATTTTGGTGTCCAGCTGCAGCTCCATACCTGGGAATCCCTGCACTCTTGGGGCCCCAGGAAGCCTCCAGGCCCTACAGGCTTGGAAATACCTGCTCCCACTCCCTGGCCTCTCACTACTCCTGGTGCCCCTTCCAATTTCAGAGCAAAGTTGAAGCCAGGCCCGGGTTCTGTTGTGACTCAGCCAGGTGTGCACACACTGAGGCTGGCACTGGCATATAGCCCATCCCTGCTGCCTTGGCCCTCTCTGAAACTTTTGGCACCAATGAGCTCAGGGGAAAAGGACAGGGAGTCTAAGGGCAGCTTGGCATGGCCTGCATGCACCCCTCAGCACAAACAGCCTGGTGGCCATGGATGGCATGTTTATGGCAGGAGCTAGGCAGGTTCCTGAGCAGAAAGGGATGGGTTCTAGAGAAACCTGAAGGTGGGTGCAAGCCAGGAAGGGCCTGAAGCCTGAGGGTAGGGCTGCCAGCTGTAGGTGGAGTCTACTGGCCAGAGTGAGAACTTGTGCTTTTTCTGGGCCTGCCCATGGCCACCCAGAGACCAATCAGCACATACATCCTCCTTGCTGAGCCCATAAAAACCTTGGACTCAGCCAGACTCACACAGACATTGGGACTACCCTCTTTGGAAAGGAGTTACCCACCTCTGGTCTCTCCACTGAGAGCTGGTAACTGGTCGGGATGACTGGCCTGCAGAAAGGAGCTACCCATTTTGGGTCACCTGAGAACTGTCACTCAATGAAGCACCTCTCTGCCTTGCTCACCCTCCCGTTGTCCACATATCTCATACTTCCTGGATATGAGACAAGAACTTGGGACTCACCAAATGGTGGGAATGAAAGAGCTATAACACAAACAGGGCTGAAACATGCCCTCTAGTCACCATGTTGCCAGAGATGAGAAGGAGATAAGAGTGGCATACCTTTGGGAAGCCCAGATCTAAGGTCTCCCAAGGCCAGAGCTGTGATACCCTCTTTGGGATTCTGTGGTTCCTTCTGCCTCCAAGCTTCTAGATGGAACTGAGTTCCCTGGTGCCTGCAGTGAAAGCCACTTGCAGTATGCCTTGTCCAGCCATAGCCTCACATGGAACCAGCACCTGTGCCAGGGCCTAGAGCTGCCCCCCGTCCTGTAGCTGGCACACCTGGCTGTGTACAGTTGTCTTGACCCTGTGCTCGCTCACACATGCCTCGCCACTCTGTGTCTGGTTCACCCTGGCAGGTTTGGAATCTAGGCTGGTAGCATGAGCCAAGCACAGTCTGCCAGGTCAAGTGGGCAGAATGAACCCAATGGGCATGAGCAACACTCAGGCAGAAGACCCCAAAGCCACAGAAGTTTCTGGCTGGTGAAGTGACACCCTAAGGACTCTGTGACATTACTGCATGAGTAACTAATTAGTTGAAAACTTTGTGCTATGGGGAAGAATTCAGTTGTAAAAAATTAAATTGACAGTAACAATTTCATTTATACAAAATGTCTAGAAAAAGCAACTCTTTAGAAACAGAAAGTAGACTAGTGGTTGCCTAGTGTTATGGGAGGTAAGTGTGGAAAGTGAGTGCTAATGGGTACATTGTCTTATAGAGGGTAATGAAAATGTTCTGAAAATAAATTGTGACGATGGTCATTATAATGGTTAATTTTAGGTATCAACTTTACTGAATTAAGGGATATACAAATGGCTGGTAAAATATTTCTATGCATTTATGAGAGTGTGTTTCTGAAAATGTTTGGCATTTGAATCCATGAGCTGAGTAAAGAAGATCTGCCCTTGATGTAAGCAGGCACCATGCAGTGGGATGATAGCTCACATACAACGAAAAGGCAGAAGAAAGGTGAATTCACTTCTGTATTCTAGAACTGGAGCACCCTTCTTCTGCCTTTGAACGTTAGAACTCCAGGCATTTGGACACTGGAACTTGCACCACCACAACCCCTATGCCCGTCTCACCCCCTGGGTTCTCAGGCCTTAGATCACAGACTGAGAGTTACACCATGGACTTCCCTGGTTCTGAGGCCTTTAGACTTGGACTGAGCCACACTGCCAGCTGCTCTGGCTCTCTAGCTTGCAGCAGTTGGCCAACTGTGGGACTTCTCAGTCTCCACAAGTGTGTGATCCATTTTCCCTAATCTCTCTCTCTCTCTCTCTTCCTTCCTTCTTCCCTTCCTCTCCTCCTTCCTCCCTTCCTCCCTTTCTCCCTTTCTCTGTCTTTTCTCTGTCTCTTTCTCTCTCTCTCTTTCTTTTTTCTTTTCTTTTCTTTCTGCTTTCTTTCCTAGTTGTTCGGTCTCTCTGCAGAACCTGACTTATACAGTGGTACATTCTCTGAATATATTAAAGTCCACCAAATTGTACACATTAAATTGGCAAATTTTATGGTATGTGAACTCTTTTTCAATAAATATATTTTTTAAATGTTATCAAATTTATCAAATAAGTTAATTATAAAGGAAAAGCCATAGAAGATAGTGTTTCAGCTCATGGAACTATATAGCTTTCTGTTTGTGGTGGTGTTGATTCAACTCTAAATGCTTTAAAATTTATAAAACTGTATACCAGTTTTTGAAAAGTAAATTTTACTACATGATAATATTTAAAATAACATGCAATTAGGTATTAAGGAATTCAGTAGAGTTCCACCTCCTCCCTCTTTCCACTTTAGTAGTTTCAGTTACCCGTAGTCAAGTGGGGTCCAAAAATTTAAAACAGAAAATTCCTGAAATAAAGAACCATGTTTTTTTTTGTTTCTTTGTTTTCTTTTTGTTTTTGTTTTTGTTTTGTTTTTGAGACGGAGTCTTGCTCTTCTGCCAGGATGGAGCGTAGTGGCATGATCTTGGCTCACTGCAACCTCCGTCTCCCAGATTCAAGCGATTCCCCTACCATGTTTTAAATTGAGTGCCATTTTGAGAAGTGTGATAAAATCTAATGCCATCTCAGTTTGTCCTGCCTAGGACATAAATCATTAGTATGTCCAGTGAATTCATGCTGTCTATGCTCCTCATCCAATAGTCACTTACTAGCTGTCTCAGTTATCAGATAGACCACAAGAAGAAGAGTAAGTAAATATAGTACAGGATATGTTGATAGAGGCCACATTCATATAACTTTTATTACAGTATATTTTTATACTTGTTTGTTTAAAATTATTAGCTATTGTTGTTAATCTCTTACCTTATATGCATATAGGTTTCAGTACTATCTGTGGTTTTAAGTGTCCACTTCAGGGTCTTGGACAAATCTCCTGAGAATACAGAAAGATTACTGTACTCCAAATCATGCTCCCAGCCTTTGGTGTTTGTTTTATTTTCACCCATTTATATATACTATGAATCTACTTAGTAATAAAGAAATTTCTGGTGGCACAACAGCAACATAAATACCAGAATGGATTTTTTAAGTTAAAATTTCAGTTTCCTACCAAATACCCTAGAAATAAATATGCTTTTTTTTTTTCTAGACTTCAAAAAATAATGCAAATTTTAGATGTCTCATTGGTATCATTTTTAGGCAGTTTTTTTTTCTCTTTCTCCATCTTATAATGCAAAAACCATTAGCTAAAATCTTAATGATATTGGTTGTAGATAAACCTAAAATCTCATAATATTTAAGATATATAACTGTCAAGCTCCAGGAATTCATATCAATGTCACACTGATATTCATAGTGATTAATTTTTGTTGATTTTCTAGTCTATATCCAGAAATATTTTTAATTAACTCTAAAACTAGTCTTTCTTTTATATTTGCACTGCAGTGAACACATATTTTTCAAGGTATTTTTCAATAATAAAACACAAAAATTTTGATAATTAAAGTTTTACATAACAAACTGAATATCTTACAACCATTATGTAAATTCCTACTCAATATCTACTTAGAATAGTCAGCTTATATTTGTGTAAAATATTCTCATTTATTCATCTAACAGTTATTCATCTTAGATGAACATTATTAGATTCATATTAGATGAATGTTATTCATCTAACAGTTGGATTACATTAAAAAGTGGTTGACTCTTTTAGTGTAGCAAATTTATAAACATAGTTGTAAATTCAACAATATAATCATTTGTGGGCAATTATCATTTCATAAAACATGGTAACTTTGAACTATATTACATAAATAATTAAAATCCTCATTTGTAAAATTTGTTATGGTCTGTGATCACAACAACAGTTTATGACATGGATGTTGTCATTACTTTTAATGGCTAAAATTATTCCACTTATAATTCTCACTTATTTTTATTGCAAAATATCTTTACCACAGAAAATGTTTAGATATTATCCATTTAAATGGCTGATCAGGTGGTATATTTTCAAACATTTTAATCTTGCCATTGTCACTGCAATCAACCCTAGCAAAGCTGTTACTTAGATACAGTGTTTCAATATTCTTATTTTGGTTACAGGGAAGTAGTGCTATTCTAAAACCTTAGTTCTTACTCTTTTGAATAAACTCCTCAAGTCCTAGCCACTGTTTCTTTTTCTTTTTCATGAAGTGTTTATTCTTTCAACATTTAGGACAATTTTTGTTCTGTTGAGTATCTTTTAAGTTGTGTAAGAGTTGATGATGAAAATTTCTCAACTAACTAGATATCCATAATTATTGAATTTAATCTAATTGAAGACTTTTTTCTTATATAAACAAATACAGGTTGTGAAAGATATACTTTTCTCCTCCTAGCTGAAACAGCTTTATAAATATTGGTGTCTTGGTCTCTATGCATTCAGTACTTCTCACTTTCATGTAGAGAGAGTAGATTACTCTTTTGATACTCTAGTTATTTTAATATAGGTTACAATTTTCTGCACCAAATTTATGTAAATATTTTATTTGTGCTTAAGAATTTTAAATCACAACGAAGGATTTACACTATTACATGGTAGTTTCAATAGCATAAAGCACAATCTGTGGAAGAATTATAGAGTTAGGTCATTAAAGATGACCACTAGAAAATCAAGGTGCTTCCATTTAAATTATTGATGTTAATTCACAATAAAATCTGTATTCCATTTTCTTCTTTTCATATCTTTATGCATCCTTGAACCACAGATCAGAATTTTTTTTTCTGAAAAGGGACACTTAAATATTTTAAACTTTGTAAGTAATGTCCCTGTCACATATTCTTTTCTGTTTTTAACAGCACTTAAGGTGTTAAAAGCATTTTTCCTTGGTGGCAATTGAAAAATAATTCATGTGATTTGGTCCATGGGTAGCATTCTGCCAAACCCTGTTCTAACCAGCGCAAGAATAGTCACATTAGTTTTTATTTATCCTGTATGCTTAGCATTCAGATATTTCTGATGTAACTGAAGCAGATACATTATCTACTATGAACAGTCAACTCATGGTTAAAGTCAAAAGTTGAGACATCAATGTATAATATATATAAATATGTGTGTATAAAATATATATATATGTATATACTAAACACAAATATGTATTAAAATAATCTGCAGTAAGCAAAAACAGGGGTATGATAACATTTCTATATGACCTATTTATATAGTGAATTAATTATGTGGACTATAAGAATCCATAGTTTAATTAGTGGAAATGTTAATGCCAGCACATTAACATCCTGGTTTGTGAATAAAAACACAATATATATTAGAATTATATACATGTCAGAGTCATATCTGCAAGTATAATATATAGGTGTTAATATTTCCTCAAAGGGCCATTTTGAAGATTAGTGGAGATAATGTAGAGAAAAATCACTTAATACTAGGCCTTGGACACTGTAAACATTTAAAAGTTATCAATTTTTCTTTTCTTTCCATAAAAATAAAATTTAAATGATTGTTCAGATTTAATGTCTTATTGAATTGTTTTTGTAGGATGTTATATATACATGTTGAACACATTATACTTTATATGCAAATTTATATGAAACTTACACCCTTGCAAAAACCCTTCAATTTACTTCTGGCATTTTTAATTGTGGTTAAATACCCAGTATATTGCTATTATAGGAGTAGAAATTCCAGATGTATTTCATCAGGGCACCAAATAAAGTATTTGCACAAGTTTAAATATATCAATCAATATGAATAGCATTGAATGTACATATAAACGAATGTGAGTAGAATGAGAAGTCTGAGACAGTGTGTGTTGCTGAATTAACAGAGTTACTGTTTAAGAATGGAAGGATAAAATATAGGCACAACACACAAACTTAGAGAGGGAAAGGAAAAAAGAGGAGGAGAAGAAATGGGAGAGAGATTAGTAAAAATAAAAATAGTAATGCATAATTATGAAATTTTCCATGAATTAACATTCAAATAATGACCCAATCAGAAGCTACACAAACCAGAAACATCTTAATGAAACAGGTAGAACTTAATAGACGTCTTGGGAAAAATAAAAACATAAAAGAGACATTAGCTTATAAGAAGGCTGGTAATCATAAAAGGGCAAAGAAAAACTGATTCAAAGAAGCAAATGTGTTTTTTTCAAATTTTCTGGAAGTGTTTTAGTGGAAATGTTAATGCCAGTACATTAACATCCTGGGTTGTGAATAAAAACACAATATATATCAGAATTATATACGTGTCACAGTCATATCTGCAAGTATAAAATATAGGTGTTAATATTTCCTGGAAGGGTCGTTTTGAAGATTAGTCGAGGTAATGTAGAAAAACACTTGAAAGCCTACCAGGCTTTCAAAAACAGAATTTAGCTGGAAAATCTTGGAAAATTATTAATAGTAGCATCTGTTGTGGTTCTAGAACATAAAGGGTTTGAAGCACTAGCACAGTACCTAGGAAGCGATTAGAAAAAAGAAATCAATTTTTTTAATGTTTAGCTTGACATAAATACCTTAGCATAATAATAGGAATAAAAGAAAGCATTTCTGTCTGGGTGTGGTGGCTCACGCCTGTAATCCCAACACTTTGGGAGGTCCAGGCAGGTGAATCAACTGAATTTAGGAGTTCAAGACCAGCCTGACCAACATGGAGAAACCCCACATCTACTAAAAATAAAAAATTAGCTGGGAGTGGTGGCACATGCCTGTAATCCCAGATACTGAGAAGGCTGAGGTAAGCGAATCATTTGAACCTGGGAGACAGAGGTCACAGTGAGCTGAGATCACACCGTTGCACTCCAAACTGGGCAACAAGAGCGAAACTCAATCTCAAAACAACAAACAAACAAAAACCGTTTCTTACTAATCTCTAATTTTAATTGAAATTGAAATGTACTCAGTGTTTTGTAAATCAGAATATTTGATTTGCTTTGAGTCAAATATTATTACACATTTAGGTAGTTCCCTTTCATTCCTGTTAGAAATGGTTTATAATTTTTTATCTAATGCTTTCAATATCCAGTGATATGCTTAACATTTTATGTAATAAATTATATTGATTTTTTTCTGAGTTTGAACCTTCTTGAATTCTCCTGATAAATCCTGAGTCACAGTTTGTTATTTGATAACATAGTATTAGACTTTCATTACTGATATTTTATTTATGTGTTTTGTGTCTATAATTCCAGTGTGGTATTTTAAAAAGGCTTATTCAGATATTGGTATAAAAATCATACTGGAGTATCAATCAGGATAGGCTAATTTGGGAATGGTAATAAACAACATTTAAAATACCAGAGGTTTAAAACATCACAAGTGTATCTAGGACACTGCTTTGTGTCACATACTGTAGGGCTCAGACAGAACATTGCTCTTCATTACAGTAGAAGTTGAAGTTTCAAAAATATTGTGTGAAGATCATTCCTGAATATCACTGTCTACCATTCTGTTTACCAAGTATTGGCTTATTCGGTTTTCTTTGGCTGAAATACTCTTAGAATCTCCTTAAGTAAACCAATCTAAAAATGTCTAAGAAATAAACCAAGCTTAAATGTAGGATATCTGGTGATATGCAGTAGTTTTACATTAGGGAGTGAAACTGATCTGTAGAACATAAAATTATATGTTTACTGTACTGCACATATTCATTGTATAATAATAAAACAGAAACTATAATCAGAACAAATATTCACATTTAGAAATGGGAAAACCACAGACATGTGGAGTTCCCACTCAGTAAAATCCCACTTAGTAGATATTTTGATGGAAGCTCACTACAGATGTAGGTAATATTTCATTATTAGACCTGCATTATGCTCCCTGGAAACAGTTCCAGTTTTTGATATTTTTTGTTGTTGGTCCTTGCCTTAATGCTCAGAGAGATTCCTCCTTTTCTCTTACCCCTCTTGGCCACCGTGAACATTGAAGTGAACATTGGAAAACATGCTTGAAGGCTGTAAAGATTTCTCAGTTTTCTTCTTGCCCATAAAATTTTAGGAGCCCAAGGTTCATTTTAGATTTTGAGCAGTCACATACTTTTATAAGTCAGTTTCTTGGTGTCTTTGGCAGTTCAATTCTTAATATTTTTATGTCTGTCTTAGGAAATTTATGCCAAACTCATATAAAAGATAATCTCCTGGGTTTTTAATAAAATTTTATAGTTTTAGTATTACATTTATTAGGCCTTTGACATATTTTAAATCAATTTTTGTTTATAGTTCAATGTATGCAATAAAAGTCCATTGTTTACATATGGTTTTTAAGTTGTTCTAACATCATTTACTGAAGAGATTTTTGAAAGACTTTGGCAATTTAGTAGAAAATCAATCGATGATAATTTGATTGGTCTGTCTATGGACACTGTTTTCCTATTAACAGTTATCTATATGTTATACAAACACCATTGTTCTTGATTAATGTAGCTCAAAATTGGGTCTTCCATGTCCCGAAACTTTCTTCTTTGAAAAAATATTAAATTAGTTGCAGCAATATTACATTCTTTGAATTTTTCAATCCACCTATCAATTTTGAATCTCAATCTCTCCCCTCAAAATTATGGATATTTATTTAGTTCATCACATGGAAAAATAACACATTAACAATATTAAGTCTCCCATCAATAAACCCAGTATATGTTTCTATTTATTTTAGTCATCTTTATTTTCTCTCATTTTTTTTGCCATTTTGCCATTTTATTTGTTTTTGTTGTTGTTGTTGTTTCCATCTCTACTATCCCTGGCTTATAAATAAAAATAGAACTAATATGTTTGTGATAATCTAATGCCCTGAGATATTTATAAAATATCATATTTTTACAGTGAGCTTATTAATATTACATAGAATTTTCTACATAGAAGATTACTTAGTCATGCTTCCTTCTTTTAAATCTGTATGCTTTCATTTACTTTTAATCCTTGTTCGTAGACAAGGACCATCAGACTTATATTAAATACAACTGAGAATGGACATACTGAATTCATCAATAAGGACTGTGCTAGTTATGCTTTTTTGTAGATTTTTTTTAAATCAGGTTGAGGACATTCCCTATACAATATTGTGAATCTGATATGCCTTGCCATGGTTTTCCCTATGTTTATTCTGCTTGGAGTTTTCTGAGTTTCTTGCATGAGTGGATATATAGTTGTCAGCAATGCAAAATGATTTAGGCAATTATTTAAGTAAATTTTTTTGCTTTCACCCACATCTAGGGCAATCAGAACATAGGTGGTAGACTGCCTGATACTATTGCACACATCACTAATCTCAGTCATTTATTTTTCTAACTCTGTGACTTATTCTAAATTGTTTCTACAGCTATGTCTTTAAATTCTTTTTCTTCCTTTTAGGCAACATCAATTCAACCATTAATTCTATCCAGTATATTTATCATTTTTGATAATATAGTTTTTATTTTATAGTGTGATTTATGTCAGTTTATAACTTTAACTTTCATCATGCTCACATTTTTCTCTAACTTATTATAATGTAGATCTTATTGTATAAGAGTTCTTTCATGTCCTTGATTGCTGGTTGTTGTTGTTCTAACCCCCGTAATTCTGGATATCTTTATAATCATTTTTCTCCCAGTTATGTGTCAAATATTCCACCTTCTGTGCATGTCTGGGGATTTTTGATTGGATGTAGGATCTTATAATTTTTTGTAATTGGTTTCTGGATTTTGTTGTATTCCTTTAAATAGTTTTTTTTTTTTTTTATTTAGTTTCGGCATGCAGTTTTGTTATTTGCAAGTAAGTATGATCATTTCAAGTCTTCCTTCTAATGTTTGTAATGGCAAAATCAGAGCAACGTTTATTGTAACCTTAATTTACCCCCAATACTAAGGTGATAAATTTCTGATTTTACCTAATATGTCTTTTACTATGAAGACTTAGCTCTCTAGCTTATGAGAGCACAAACACTTCCCTTTTTTGTGTGTCAGCTCAGGAAATGTATCAACCTACTCTGTTACATTGGTTCTTTTCCTGGCCTTATTTTCCTCTAGTCATATGCATACGAATACTCAGCCTAAGACTCAGAAGGGTTTCTCAGAAAAAGAGACTTGATAAAATGCCTGATTAGGATTTTATAAGACAGGGAGTGCCAAATAGCATCCCTTATGGAGGTAGCAACATGAGTACAGCCCTATTTTGGGAGAACGCAGGCTGTGTGTGTGTGTGTGTGTGTGTGTGTGTGTGTGTGTGTAAATATTGAGTTTGGTGAAAGCAAAGATTTCATAGCTGATGGGTAATAAGTCAATTCGTTTTGACAATGTCAGACGTGTATTGTCTTGAATTTTACCTTAACAATTATAAATTTTATTCAGTTGACACTGAAAACTTAAGGCTTAATGGAGGCATGAGCCATTATTACATCATTATTTTTAAATTCCAGTTAGTAACCATGGTTAGAAAGTAGTTGAGATTATAGTACAGATAAGGAGTTTCCTGCAATTTTGTCAAATTTAAGGAAAATTGCATTATAATGCATTATATAAATTTTATTCTAGCAAACCTAGGAATTCATGTGAGAAACAAGTGCAAAGCTAAGAAAGAAGATTATTGCTCTATTTTAGAGGACTTTTTGCCCAACATACATAAGAAAACAATCTACTTTATGTTGTTTAGGTGGAACTCCAGAAAATGAAGTTAAAGTACTATCTGCAAATACAGCTTTAATATTGATAGCTTGTTTGTGTCCTACAACAAAAAATAAAATTTAGCCTCTAAAGATTCTATGTTCAATACTTTTGCTTGGCAGTATATATTTTTCACCAGCAAAGAGAAAGTATTTTTATTCTTGAATAAATTGTTACTATCCCACACCCAGATCAGATACAACTTATTGATATCAGGTCCATTTCTATATCATAAATTTTATTGTTCTGGGCAAACGGCTAGTGACTTTATGGCAACCATCAAATTAGTATCTGTAAGTGCTGATGGCTACATTTTTCCCTTGGTCTCTTTGAAAAAGGACATCAGCTGCACTCTATAAACTTAATCATATGAAAATAAAATCTGTGCTTATAAAAAGGACCACACAACAATTGACTAGATTGTAATCCATTTAATTAACTCTCTCATTATTCTATTTACCATTAATTTAATCAATATCAGCATTTTTCTGATAACAAATGTAATTGCCTATTTTATAAAAAAGCAATACATATATGCTTTAGAAATAGACTGGGAAGGACATGACCAGCTGGAAAACTGTAATAATAAAGCAATACTATAAAAGTAATAGCAGTGACATAATTGATTGTAACCAGAGTATATTCAGTACCATAATTTTGGTGGGTGAACTGAGCTTGCAGTTTCTGATAATTGATGCATTATTATGCTAATGCCCTACAGAGACATTGCCTAAGAATGCAAAGATTTAAGTGTAATGAATTATTGTCACCAATCTCAGTAAAATAAACGCATTTATAAATTCCCGTTTTAAACATTTGATTACTATTCTGCTGTTCAACTGGAATTAATCTGATATTTCTCCCACTTAAAAATTTCAGGAATGATTATTTACTTCAAAAAATTCTTAGATTAAAGCAAGATTTACCACTCATTTTTTTCTTTAAATATATAATATAGATTTTGTTACTGCATTAACAAACTCGCTATACCATTCTGTGGAAAGGAACACATTTTAAAAATTCAGTCAGGTGGCAACAAATGGGCTGTATATGGAGCATGTGCCTTTCTGCCAGAATTATAAGTAGTTATGCTAATTCATTGTCAGTCATCATTTATAGGCTTGGAAACTGTAATAATTCAAAGGTACACCTAATTTCTTTTTCAAAACAGTGCCATAAAACTCAACTGTTAGTATGTCTTCCTTGTTAAAATGTCTCTTCAAGTCTTTTGCCTATTTCTGAATCAGTTTGCCAATGTTCCTGTTTTGAATTGTGCAAGTTCTTTATATACTCTGCATATATGTCATGTATCAGCTATCAACTAACAAATGTTATACCATTCTGTAGCTTGTATTTTCATTTTATTAATGGTGACTTAAAGTAAAAACAATTTTAATGTTTATAAAAGTCAATTTGTTTAATTTTCTTTTGTAGTTCATATTTTTGTTGTCACACCTAAGAACATTTCACCTACTTCAAAGCCATAAAGATTTTCTTATATACTTTCCAACAGAAATGTTATAGTTTTAGATATTACATGCATATTTCTGATCTATCTTAATTGTGTACTATAAGTTAAAGATCTAAATCTAAATGTGTGTGTGTGTATCTCTGTGTGTGTATATGTGTGTGTGCATGCATATCCCATTCTCCTTGCACGAGTTTTTGAAAATAATATTCTTTTTCCATTGTCTTGTCTTGGCATCTTTATTAATAATCAATTGACCAAAAATTTAATAGTTTATACTATCATTCTTTGATTTAGAATGTCTTTTTATTAGATTTAGTAGCCTTTTATTAGATTTAGATTTAGTGAATTTAATGGTCTTTTTATTAGATTGAGATTATTTATTTGATTTAGTAGACTTCTTCATTTATTATATTAAGTAGGCTGTTTAAAATTAGAATTTTATACATAAAAGATAATGTTACCTGAACAAAGACCACATTACCTTCTCCTTTCAATTCTGGATGTCTTTGATTCTACATATTGTTCTATTTCACTGGCCAAAACCTCAAGGATAATGTTGAACAGAATTTGCTTGTCTTGTTTTAAAGGGAAAGCATGTAGTCTTTTACCAGTAACATTAGCTTTGGTGTTTTATGGGTGTTCTACATCAAGTTGAAGAAATTACCTTTCACTCTTACTTGTTGACATTTGTTATAAAAATTGATTTTTGACTTTGCCATACAGTTTTATTGCATCTATTGAGGTGATCACATGGTTTTACCTTTTGTTATAGTAAAGCAGTGCAATATATTGTTTGATTTTAGGATGTTAAACAAACTGTATTCCTGAAATAAATTTTACTGGCCATAGTGTATAATTACTTTTTGTGTATCTCTGAATTTGTGTTGCTATTTATTTAATATTTGTATGTTATACATAAGCGTTATTAGGGATGGTTGTACTATAACACTGTTTTCTTATAATGTCTTTGATTTTAGAGTAATATTGGCTTTATAGAATGAGTTGTGAAGTGTCCACTATTAATCATTTCTCTAAAAAGTTTATGAATATTTTCTCTTTAAATATTGTATGTGTGTGTAAAAGCCTCTTTCAATTACAGCTGACTTCAGATTTATTTTATAAATGTTCCCTACATGACAGAGTAGAGCATGTTAAAATTATAAATCATAACAATATTGCTGAGGTTAAAACAAAATTAAGCATGTTAAAACCTGTGACATTATTTTCTAACCATGACTGTAGCCACAATTTCTAGGGATTTCAGCAGATTTGAAGATTGCTATCCAAATTAAGGCTCCCATGATCTTGTTAGTCAAGGTCGAGTAATATAATATAGATGACTTAAAAAATGTTTGATAGGGTTTAGGATATAGGAGTAAAATAATTCAAAGATAAGACCTAAAGGAGTGATGAAAGGTTGACTCAAATAGTATCTGGACACTGGATAAACTAAGACTACAAAACAAATAAGCAGATTATGTTGATTTAATATGTTTGTGTTATCTTTCAGCATGACTTTATAAGTTTCCTACAGACCGTGCAACAGTATTATAATATGATAAACCTGTAGCATTTAAACATCAGCTAACAAGAAAATAGGAATGAAAAAAGGAATGAGCAATAAAAAAATAAATCCTGAGCAATTACACACAAGGCCTGGTTGTATTGCGAGCAGCAGTCATCAAAGGGTGTTTGCGTGTGTGTGTGTGTGTGTGTGTGTGTGTGTGTGTGCACGCACATGCGCATGCGTGTGCTTATGTGTATATAAAATGAGAAGCCATCTGGCCTGAACTTATTTTTTGCTAAGATTTTTAACTATGGATTTTGTTTGTTATGGATATATTTAGATTTTATATTTCTTTTTGAGCCAGTTTTAGTACTTTCTGTCTTTTTAGAAATTTCATTCTGTTTTCCAATGTGCTCACATAAAATAGTTTATCATATTCCTCCTTAAAGGTTAATAAGCATATGGAAAGATCTAAATATCATAATTAGGAAAACACAAATTTAATCCACAATGAGATATCTCTATACATCTACTCGAATAGCTGTAATTAAAAGGTGAGAAAATAACAAATGTTGGTTAGAATATGGAGCAACTAGAACCCTCATATATTCCTCATACATGAGAGTATAAAATGAGACAGCCACTTTGGAAAACAGTTTTACAGTTTCTTAATAAAGTTATGGGAAAACTTACTGTACACCATAGAAATCACACTCTTAGTAATCTACAGAAAATAAATTAAGCTATGTATAAACACAAAGTTTCTATGTGAATGTTAAAATCAGCCTTATCCATCATAGTCAAAACTGGCAATAAGCCAAACACCATCAACTGGTGGAATAGATAAATACAAATAAAATTATACATTCTACATACTATTCTATAATACAAAATTTAAAAAAACTGATATGTACTTTTATATGAATTCATCTCAAAAACAATTTGCTATGTAGAAGAAGCCAGTTGCAAAAGCCTAAAAAACATGTAATTTTCTTTCTAAGAAATGCCTGAAAAAGGTACATTTATTATGACAGATAGAAAATCAGTGGTTGCCTCTGGCTAGTGAAAGGTGGAGATGGAAATTTACTGCAGCCAATTTTAATGGAATTTTAAAGAATAATGAAAATGTTTTAATGCTTGATTACTTGACAAATAGACAACTATATAAATTTACTAAAAGCCATTTATTTAAAAACTTTAGTTTTGTGAATTTTAACGGTATCTAAAATCTACCTCAGTAAAATTTTGAGAGAAATTGAACTGTTAGTTTAAATTCTTATGGTACAATCATTTTACCTCATTATGTTCAGAAATAGACAAGAAAGAACATTGGTCTCCTAACCTCTACCATGAAGCCCTTGCTTACTGGCATCTGACAGATGCTTTGTTGGCATACAACCTGTATTGCAAACCATTTACATGTTCCCTCCCCTAAATCTTGTGGTTGGTCTTGGTAGTATGAATATTAACTCTACCATGCATTCCTGGGAGGCTGGGTTGTCTTTTTCCCTTCAAAGTCATTGATGTTTGGCCCCTTGAAAGAACAGGATCCTGTTCATCAAAGATACTTTCATTTAAATTATCTTTCAGAGTAGCACTTATTTGCTACTGTATTCTCTAGCCTACAAGATGCATAGCACTGAAGAAGACAATACATTTGATTTTTAGCTTGAATGATGTGTTCTAGGAAATTAAGCTTTTTAAGGTGATATTGATTAGCATTCACATCAACCTATTTAAAGAACAGTGCAAAAGGCAAATGAAACATCATTGCAAAGCAACTCAACTTCCAATATGAAAAGATTTCAGCCACACTTCACATTCAGATATTTAATAAATACCTTTTTACTTGTAGAAAGGCATAAAATAATGAGATGAGGTTTGTCTTTTTAAATCAGCAAATTAATTAAAAAGTAAAGAATCTTATTTGTCAAGGTCACCTTTCTCACCATCTTAATGGTCCTATTTGATTATATATACTTGTTAAAATAGGCTTGCCATTCATCAGTTTCAAGCTGCCACCTGGGCACATGGTGCTATGATGGTTTTAATGAGATAATTTAGCCAGAAGACACCTTGAGGAGGCCTAGCGTCTCACCGACCATGTGGAGAAATATTGACATGGATGAGGCTAAGCGAAATCAGAGTGACAGAACACCACCATTGATAAATGTTGTCTACTGCATAGTCAGGCCTTGTTTGTGTGCAGATCTGCTTGTAATAGGCCATTCTTTTTTCCATTTTTATTCTCTTTTTAGCTGACATTTACAGGCTACAAGTCAACCATACTGCAAGACTGTTGCACAGTGTGCAAAAACATGTAAAAATCTGTAAAAGATAACTTTGAAATTAGCACAGTCTGCATATTTCTCTTATATTCTTGCTTTAACCAACTTTCAGTTCCCATGTGATTCAACCTTTCATAGCACCTTTGGTTCTTATGTCTGAATTATTTTATTCCCAGGTTCTAAGCACTATCATAAAATTTTTGGTCACCTATATTATCCTACTCTATCTTGGCTAACAAAATCATAGGACCCTTGAATTGGATAGCAACATGGAAATCTGCTGAAATCCCTGAAGATTATGGCTGCCGTTAAGGCTAAGGACAAATGTCATATGTTTTAATATACTGATTTTTTGTTTGTTTGTTTGTAGAAAGTGAATTATTTACTGAGAGAGAGAAACAGGAGAAGGAGCGAGAAAGAAACAGCTCTCACACTGAGTGAGAGAATCCAGAAAGATGGCATCCAGGAGAGGAAAGCAGCTTCCACGAGGGTGTTAGGGAATAGAGAGAGATGGGATTTAGGAGGAGAAGTCAGGCTTCCATGAGAGAGTGTGGAAGGGGAAACATGCTGAATTTTATTTGAACCTCAGCAACCTTGTGAGGTAGCTAGGACTTGTAATCTTAAAATATTTTACTCTATATTACGATAAAAGATTGTTAAGTAAGTTTAAAAAGGCAAGCATAATTCAAAATGAAGTTATTTAGGGGGGCATTGGAGTAGGCCATGAGATTTCAATACAATATATTCATTCGTATAGAATAAAATGAGTTTTAAGAATGCACAGAAGATTATTATGATACCATATCTCTACCTGATTATGTCAAACTAGAATGATAATAATTGTGAAGGAATCATTATATGTCTTGCACATCTCTTAAATACCTAGGAAAAACCTTTCCTTTTGGCAAATGAAAGATATTTATAAAATTTAACTGTGCCATATTTTTGGCTAATATCTTGAATTTCATATTAAACATGTTTAGGAAATTGTTGGGGGTAAATTTCTAGGGAAATACAAGTAATTAATCAGGGAATATAATTTATAAAATAATGTATAAAATCTAAAGAGCAGATAAGAAGGTAAAATATAAGCAGATGTTGCAGATTTTAGGCAACATCAGAAGCGTTTTCAAGTAAACAATTATTCTAGCAACCAATACAGCATGAGAAGACCACCATGCAACCTAACATCCCAACTGCCAAAGTAGCAAAAAGTTACACAAGAAACCTGACAAACGGTCCTGTGAAAAGTTAACCAAAAAAGGCCCTTCTTATTTCACTACCGTTTCTGCACACACTGGCTATATAACAGGAGATTGCTGTATTAGTATTCCACTGAATTCTCACAAGAAATTATTTCAAATCAACATAACAGAAAATTAACAGAAGTCCAAATAAGCCAGAGATTTTAACCACAGAGGAATACCATGAATCAAGTCTCTGAGATAAAGATACCTCAACCACAGGGACAAATAATTATGATCAGAACAAGACCAGCAACAGATTCAGAAGATGAGCTCCTAACATAGAGTGTCTCAGAATCTCCAAACCTATGGCTTAAAATTGTGTCAGAAGCAGGGAGTAGGAGGTCAATGAGGTTAGTCATTAATAGAGGAGGGAAGTCTGGTAGGCAGGAACACCTCCACATCATCTATTCTCTGATGAGATAAATGCAGTGGTATTTTACAAGCACACACTATAGAAAAGGCCAGTTATTTTGTGGCTATGGCATTCTTGACTTCTGCTGTAAGAAAATACAACTCTATAACCACACCATATTGAAAACTTTCTGCTTTCTATTTCAAGGCGTTAACGCCAGTGTATTCATTTATCGTTTTCTTCTTATCAGAGAAGTTCACTGGCTAATGAAATCAACTTACAGAAATAAACAGCCTATAGTGACTTTCAGGTATCAGCAACCACAACAAAGCAGCCTATACTAGATTAAACATTGTGTTAAATCAAGCTTTTGAACCTTAGGTCAGATTAATTCAGACCAACACAGACACTTGTCAGGAACTGAAGATATTTGAGATAATATTTGGGAAAAACCCTTTTAACTAATGTATGCTATTTGAGGTTCAGTAAGCTTTACTTAGTGTATAAATGTGTGGCAAAATCAAAGGAAACAGCTTTACAGGAAAAAACACTGAATTAGAATTTCAGAGTTGAGACTTACTGATTTTGCATATTTGCTATTTTTGTTACTTGTTTGGTTTCCTTATGTTTGTTTGTTTTGAATGATGCTTCAGACATGAAAAAAGACTCTGCTTCTTGCAGAAGGTTCATGTTTGGGATAAGAAGAGAAATGACACAGACTGATTGTGGGCTGTCAGGGTAGTTTCAAGTAGCTTATCCTTGCATTTCCAGACCCTAGTGGAACATGTCATAAACTTGCGTAGTTCTTAAATATGCAGTAATAGGAATCAACATCAGATTCTTTAATCATGGTTAACTGCAAGAGGAGTCTTTTAAATACTTCTGTTTTGCCAATGTGGAAAACAAAAAATGCATATACATGATATTAAAAATATAATCTTTGTTTTAAAAGTCAGTATTCATACTTATGTTATATATCAAGCAAGGAATATAATTGTGAAAAATATAAAGTCAAACATTTAATATAATAAATAGTTCTTTCAAGTTAATAAAACTGAAAAACTAATAACCAAATCAGCAAAGGAGAGAAATGACAGCAAAGAGGTAACGATAAGTATATAATAAAATGGAATTTGGGTAAATATAAAAATTAACATTGCTAATAAAAACTACAAAACAATTTCTTTTTTTTTTTTTTTTTGAGACGGAGTTTCACTCATGTTACCCAGGCTGGAGTGCAATGGCGTGATCTCGGCTCACCGCAACCTCCGCCTCCTGGGTTCAGGCAATTCTCCTGCCTCAGCCTCCTGAGTAGCTGGGATTACAGGCACGCACCACCATGCCCAGCTAATTTTTTGTATTTTTAGTAGAGACAGGGTTTCACCATGTTGACCAGGATGGTCTCGATCTCTTGACCTCGTGATCCACCCGCGTCAGCCTCCCAAAGTGCTGGGATTACAGGCTTGAGCCACCGCGCCCGGCCTAACAATTTCTACCAAACTATTATGAGAGTGTTTTTCACCAATGACATTTGGAGTTATTAAATATCAATTTTTATTTTCTGCCAGTAGGTAATGAGAGATGCAATATCACATTAAATAAGTAATGTAGGAGTGTAAAATATCTTTCAAAAATTTCCTTCAATAGGTAACAAAAGCACCAAAGTTATGTCCATATGTTTTTGCATGGTAATTCAGTCTGAAGATATCTGTCAAAAAATTAATAAAGATTTGACAAAAATGCAGACATTATAGTATTAATATTAAAAATTCAAAAAATTAAATCACCATGACTTCAAATTATAAGCTTTGCTGCAAAGTTGAGGTTTTCCTAGAATGTCTTAAGACGTGTGGAAATATGGAGAGTTTAAGGACTCATTCAAGGCACACTGTACTACTTTATATGATCCCAATTATCTAGAAGACAATGTGTGTGTGTATATAGTTAAATATGCCTACATATTTCTATATGAGATTCAATTTCCTAAATCTATTTCTTATTTTATTAATTAGTATTAACCATTCACAAACCAAAACCCAAATATACTTTTGGAAGTTCTAATAGGCTCTAAATGTAGACTAGGTGATTATATCATGGGTTTGCTTTGTGTCATGTCCTCACTAAGGGCAATTTGTCCTTACAAAGCCCACAGAAACATGTATGTCTCTATACATACATCCATAAAATACTCAAAATATTATTGAATTGAAATTATAAATCTGTTTTTTCTAAAATTTTGAAATAATTTTATTTTCTAGACACACAATGTACATGTCTTAGGCTATCAATTTTTAGATTCAAAGGAAATAAGATTTTATTGCCTATTTTAAATGATTTTTTAGTTTGGAATAAATTAGCATATAATTTTATGCAGTTAACAATTACCTACAAATGCATTGTTCATCAAATATTAGTAAATCCAATTCTATTTCTACGATCTGAGAAAAATTGCTATCAAAATTATTTAGTAATAAATTATTTTTCAATGTAGGAAAGTATTTTAGAACAAATAAATATTCCCCAATTCATCTTTTATGTAAATCAAGAAATTCGTATCTTAATTTTGCCTAGTTTTAATTAAGCTCTATATCAGACTGTTCTCTGTGCTTGGAACAGTACGTCTTTCTACTTTTCAGATGGCTTACATAAGGATGAGTTAGCTTAGGCTTAATATGGTATAATATGCAGGTCCTTAAGAAATGGTGGCAAGCAGTGGTCAAGAAGGTTGGCACTTCTGCCGCTGTCCTATTCAAATTGAGTCCACCATTTGCTTTCTGCCTTTATATTAAATAGTGCCAATTCATGCAGCCTTTTAACACAATTTCATTTTAATAATGTATAAAAATGAAAATTGATGTTTTTATTTGGCTCTTGCCTCAACTTTCATTTGTAATATCATCTCTGTCCACCTTATTAATATGACATTTACTCATCTTTATTCAGTAATAGTAAAACTTACATATTTAGATGGCTGGCTGTCATATCTAAAAAATGTCAGAATTCTTTCAAATCCATTTGATGCTATAATTCACTATCTATTACATATAGTGGAAAAATTGTTTTCTTTATCAGAACCTCAAATCTGATCCAATTTACCATTTTGACATCAGTTTCCTTTTGCCTGTTTATCTTATACTGATATACATGCCAAATGAGGCCCCCACAGGTCTTCACTTCTTACATCATATGCTTAATATTTGGAATCTTCAGCTTTTTTTCCTATAATTAGAGGATAAAATAGCATCTACTTATGGGACTTTTCATCCATGAACACTACTTTATTTTTTCATTCACTAAATCTATATTGAATGCCTACTTTGTGACAGGACCACTCCTATATGATGAAGAACAGACCATGAAAAGCCCCTGTGTTATTAGCTTCCATGCTAATCTATATGTGTGTATGTATGTGGCAGGAAAGGTGGAAGGAAATGTTCTGAGAAGCAAATGAGAAAATACATGCAAAGTTTAGCATTGCTCCTGGCACAAAGGATGTACTTGATAAATAGATGCACTGTTGTTATTACTATCATTATTATCTTCCTCTCTACCTAATTAAAACCTAATCATGCTCTTTATTATTGTCTGTCAAATACTGCAATATTTTGTCTTAAAGATCATATGCTTTTTTTTTTTCTTTCTCTTGAGATGGAGTTTCGCTCTTGTTGCCCAGGCTGGAGTGCAATGGTGCAATCTTGGCTCACCGCAACCTCTGACTCCTGGGTTCAAGTGATTCTCCCGCCTCAGCCTTCAGAGAGCTGGGACTGCAGGCATGCACCACGAAGCCTGGCTAATTTTGTATTTTTAGTAGAGATGGAGTTTCTCCATGTTGGTGATCATATGCT
This sequence comes from Sapajus apella, assembly GCF_009761245.1. Taxonomy (NCBI): domain Eukaryota; kingdom Metazoa; phylum Chordata; class Mammalia; order Primates; family Cebidae; genus Sapajus; species Sapajus apella. The sequence goes on along the minus strand of NW_022436984.1, from coordinate 8,479,068 downwards.
TTTTATATCACTTGATTTTGCCATCATAAGTCCAGGAACCTGGCAGGCCTTCAATAAGTATGTCCAAAATTGAAAGTTCCCTTTGTGTTCTAAAATGTTGTAAGTCTCTGAATTATACTGGGCTAGTGACTTGTGATCTATATTCTGAAAGCAAGTCATTGCTTGTCAACACCAGAAATGTTCAAGTAACCATTAGAGGTCTGCCACTGAAGTGTGTCAAGCGTTTGTTCATTGACAGTGGGGTGAATATTGTTTACTGGTATTCACAGGTTAGATTGTCTCATCGTAAAGCTCAAAAGGAATTCAGCAGCTTCAATGAAATCAGGATATCTGTCCTCTGGGAATAAACGGATATAACAGGTATAAATACCACTAGAAGAAATCTCAACCTAGCATTAAAGTAACACATCTCTAGTTATTATAAAAAATTTGGCATGGCATAGCTGATGAATTTGACAGACAGTTATTCTTTAAGCCAGATTTGAAGGTAAAACCGGATACCATCAAATATTTTTTTCCTTTATGGCTTTTTCATCTATGTGTTAGTTACATATTATTCAACAGTCCTTTAAAGGGCTTCCTGTCTTTGCCAAGTCTGCTTTTCTGTAGATTTGATGTTTACTGGACAATCAGCCTGTTTTATGTCCCTCTGATCATGCTTTCTGTTTGTTTAGGATGTTTTCCTCTAAAGCTGATAAATAAAAATTTGATCCTGCCTTAGGACTTACACTTTCCTTAGAGACTTATTTCAGTGCTTTATCTTATTTTGACCCTTGAATAATCCTTAATTCCAATTATCCTCCACATAATGTTTCAAAAAAGGGTCTAAACCTCTATCTTCCAATAAAATTTCAGACCTAGAGTGATTTTGAAAATTTTGTTTTCCACATAATTGCCCAACTTTTATATTGAATTGTATTCTGCATTCTTAATTTGTTTAAATTTTATTTTATTTTAAAGTTTTGGTATACATGTGCAGGACATGCAGGTTTGTTACACAGGTAAATGCGTGCTATTGGTGATTTGCTACACCTATCAACTCATAACCTAGGTATTAAGCCCCACATGCATTAGCTGTTTATCCTGATACTCTCACTCCCCCAACAACATTCTCTATCCATGATAGGCCTCAGGGTGTGTTGTTCCCCTCCTTGTGTCCATGTGTTGTCATTTTTCAGCTTCCACTTAGACGTGAGAACCGCAGTGTTTGGTTTTCTGTTCCTGTGTTAGTTTGCTGAGGATAATGGCTTCCAGCTACACCTCTATCCCTCCAAAGGACACAATCTCATTCCTTTTTACGGCTGCATAGTACTCCATGGTGTAACATATCACATTCTCTTTATCCAGTTCATTATTGATGGACATTTGGTTGATTCTATATCTTTCCTATTGTGAATGGTGCTGCAATGAACACACTGTACATGTGCAGTTATCTTTATCATAGAATGATTTATAGTCCTTGGGGCATATACCCAGTAATGGGATTGCTGGGTCAAATGGTATTTCCGGTTCTAGATCTTTGAGGAATCACCACATTGTCTTCCACAACGGTCGAACTAATTTACATTGCTACCAACAGTGTAAAAGCATTCCTATTTCTCCACAGCCTCACCAGCACCTGTCATTTCTTGACTTTTTAATAATTGACATTCTGATTGGCATGAGATGGTACCTCATTGTGGTTTTGATTCACATTTCTCTAATGATCAATGCTGTTGAGCTTTTTTTCATGTGTTTTATTTCTTTCTGAAACACAAGGCTACATTCTCTATAAGCTGAGTCACATTGATTATTGAGGTCTCTAACATCATTTCCACTAGGAAGTTCTCAAGCTGGATGTTTGGACTGGTTAGCTCCCATATTATATGTAACTATCCTTGCTCTGCAATTATTTCAAAGTTTTGTTTTCCCACCAAATGGAAAGCCTCATAAGGGGCAGAATCAAGCCATTTTTGTTGTTATTGTTTTCTTTTTTTCAAAACTGTCTTTATTTAAAAGTATGGTTAGGATCATTTTATGCTTTGATTTACATTAGTTGGCCTCTATTATTGTTTAAAAATCAATGATTACCTAAAATTTTAAATTAAATACAGATTCTCAAAATTCTTGCTTCACCATGCTTATACTTAATTTGGAAAACAGATAATAAGCCACTGGAATTTGTTTCCTATGTTGCAATTTTTTCCTCTTTATTTTCTCCCATTTCTTTTCAGTGGCATTTGTCAATTTTGAAAGAATACTTACTGCTTCTCAAAGACAATAGGAAGTGTACAAAGTCAACCTAGTGAGGGAACACAGCCAACCATAATTATAGATGATTTCAACACTTACTATTTGTGTGACATTTGGCAAGTTTCTTAACCTTTCAAAACTTCTACAATATTAAATGGGAAGGTTAATATCTGATTTATAAGAAGTAGAAATAACACACCAATAATCAGCTTTAGAAAGAAGGAAAGACAGGAAATAAATGTCCATTATTAAATGGAGTGTAAATTTTCAAAATAATAATTCAGCCATTAATAATTTGTTATTTGTACTGTGAGACATTATTTTTTCCATAGCAAACTAAAATACTGATTTGAAATTGTGAAATTGAAAAGGGCAAAAGAAAGACATTTGCTAATGTTCAAGAAATAGATTTACCACCTAGTTTTTTATTTCTTTATTCTTTGCCTTGAAAGATAAGTCCAACTGTTAAAGAGAAAGCTTGCCTTCTTTATAATTTTTAACTTATAAAAATACCTAGAGATAACACTTTACTTGTTCCACGTTTACTTTATTTCTAGCTGACCTCTTTTGAGCTATTTATTTTTGTGGATAATGTACATCATGAAACAACTCTACTTTAATCATGGATATTTAACCTTCATGATCTCTTTTGAAATTTACTCAGAATTTATAACTCTATCAACATTCAACTGGCTATCTGATAACTAGTTAACATTAATAAATCATTTTATTTGGTTATATCTATATAATAATAAAAATTTAATACATGATGGTTTTCTTCCATCAAGAAACAATCACTATTTTTACCTCAGTTCAGTGCAGCAGCACAAGTATTGATCTTACCTTACTTTACAGTGAATATTTTTCAGAGATAAGAATATGATATTTTGCTCATTTCTGCTTCTCTTTGGGAAAGACATTTTATATTCCATTTCAGCATCATATATGAACATATGATTTTAACAAAACTCTTCATGTCTGAGTTAAATTAAGTTATATTTTTGGTTGTGTTAAATCCTTAGAAACCTTATAATGAGGAAAAGCATTGACTAGACAAGTCATGATTACATGTTTACTTACATACACGCACACATTTATTTATATGCTAAATACTATTCCCAATGTTCTAGTGAGTTTTTCAGTGTTCTTTGAAAATCGTTTGAGTTGATCAAAAGTTTAAGCAGGCCTTTCAAGGAAAGACAAGAAGAAACTCTTTTCATGATAAGTACTTTTCTTCTCTCAATAGTGACAGAAAATTTTCTGTTGGTTGTATAAACACTGTTGTCATCAGAGATAATGCTATATGTGTGTAACTCATGAAGATACATTCTCTAGGTAGAAAAGTATCTGGCGAGTAGCCCTAATCTTAACATTGTGACACTCATTTAGCAATTTCATTTATTCAGAGTTTCATCTATTACTTAGTAATAGATGAAAAAGTAAAGACAATCATCAGCCAATCAACAATGGCTAATGTTTTACAAATGGCACATATAATATTTTTGCTTTTGACTATAAATAAAATCATGCATTATACTTAGAAGTAGATTTCTTAGAACAAATAAGTTAACTTTAAGTTTTTGACTTCTTTAACAAATTTAAAATAGTATGAAAATAATTTTCAGCTTTTTCTACTTAAGTTACATATATGTAGATAAACCATCACACTCCCATTATTTTATTTGAAATGAGAATATTAATTTTATTTTATAGTCTTATAAATTCTCACATCAGGAAAATGCCTGGGTTTTTGACCTTCACTTTTTTTGGTCACCAAATATTTACTTAATAATCACTATGTATCACACAATGCGCTAAGCACTGAACTTCATATGTATGTTTAATTGTTAATTTCATATACATACTTTCCTATGAAAAAAAAAAGACAGAGGAAACATCAACAAAAATATGTGAAAAACTTCAATAAAAACTGGAAAATCACATATTTTAAAAGACTATTTTTGCTTTCTATATTTTGTTTGCTTAAAATGTGGAGCCAGGCCAGGCACAGTGGCTCATGCCTGTAATGCAGTGAGCCAAGATCATGCCACTACACTCCAGTCTGGGCGACTGAGCAAGACCTCATCTAAAAAAAAAAAAAAAAAAAAAAAAAAAGCAGAACCAGCCCAAATGCTCATCAATCAAAAAGTGGATAAGGAAACTGTGGTAATACTACTCAGCCATAAAAAGGAATGAATTAATGGCATTTGCAGCAACCTGAATGGGTTTGGAGATTATTATTCTAAATGAAGTAACTCAGGAATGAAAAACTGAACATTATATGTTCTCTTTTAAAAGTGGGAGCTAAACTATAAGGATGCAGGATGCAAAAGCATAAGAATGATACAATAGACCTTGGAGACTTGGGGGAGAAAGAATGAGAAGGGGTTGAGGGATAAAAGACTACAAATTGGGTTCAGTGTATGCTGCTTGGGTGATGGGTGTAGCAAATCACCACTAAAGAACTTACTCATTTAACAAAATACAACATGTCCTCCCAAACCTATGAAAATTTTTTAAAATGAACAAAACAAAAAATATATATTTTGTTTGCTGTATTTGCTTTCTTATCATTGGCTATTTACGTGCATAGCAGGACTATTGATGAGTTCAAGAAAAGATGTTATATAATGGTGACTATGACCACTGTAAAGGTAAATCTAGAATCTCTAAATTTAACACAGAATAGAAAAATTGAATTTCTCTCACTGCTGAAGAAATATTATATACAATTCTGTAAGGACCTGCCTAAGTTACTAAGCAAATCATCTGTCCACATTGCTATTTTTCTTTCACCTACTTGTTACACACAATAGTATGGATGTTTTTACTTACATCATAAAGTTGAAGATTATGTGTTTGCAGGAATGAATTAATGCTTATATTTTCTCAGTCCATTTCAAATTAATGTGGTGTGGAATGGTCAGAAGAGATTTCACTCTCTCTCTGATGGTTGTCCTCCTGTTCAATGAGTTCTGTTAAATGATCCCTGTAAGAGACATCCTTCATTCCTGGCTCACAAAAACTGAGTTTTGAATAGCATTGTTTTTAGTGTACAGAATTCAACAGATGGTACTAAATAGCCAATATTTTAAACAACTTCCTGAGGGTAGATCTCCAGCTGAGTGTCCCTATCAGCCTCATTATCATCTACTTTCATTGGGTTCACTCATTTTAAAATTATCATGTGAGCAGCATTCACATTTCCCCAGAAGATGTAACTGCGCATATTAGCAAATCTGGAGCTTAAGTATGGAGTTTAATATTGGCTGCTATTCTGCTTGTGTTGTCTATAAACAATGTCATTTTAAAAAATGATTGTTTTCCATTTTAGAGTCAAATAGTGACTGCTTACTGTTTTGCAATTCAACTCAGCAAAAAAAAAAAATTATACATAGCAATTTTTTTAAGCTATCAACTAAATCTTTGACAGATACCTTCATCTTTGTTGTCAGGCTGAAACATTCTGTTCTGGAACAGAGGAAAAACATTCTTCACACAGTGCTTATGAGTTTCTGAAGTCTTTATTGGTCCTTCACACACCTTCACACCTCCATGAGAAGAAAGCAGTAGATTTATATTAGAAACTGTACTGAAAAATGTCTACTTCAAACGCACTCAAAGGACTTTCCAGTTATTTTATTGCTATGCCAGAATACCTTCAAGTAACTGAAATAACTTGGACTAAGCAAGGTAGACACTTTTCTAAATTTGTGGGAGGCTACCTTGAAAAAGATGATGGGAAAATAAATAGGCTATATTCTGCTGTTGTTATTCACGTAAGAGTTAGAGCTTTCATGTAGTAAGTTACTGCTAAGTAGGAGAAAATATCCGAATAGCAATAAAAGATGAGCACCTTTCATATATCTGTAACCAGTAATTCCACACCAGCAATTCAAGTACAAGGTCAATAGGGCCAAATACACAGACATTCACTTTCTATATAAAATGTGTTGAACACTTTAGTTGTTCAACAACTAACTAGTAAATGATATTTTGAGCCATATTAAATAAAATGTTTAAAATAATTGTAAAGCTAGAGGTAACTTTATATAAGATATGCTGATCTGAAAACTTACGGAAGATATTAGTATATTAAAATTAATATGAATAATCAAATGTAGTTAAATATATTCAAGTAGACCACCCACTGCCATACCTAAGTTCTGAGTCTTCTTAGTTTTATATCCTGGGAAGAAGATACAATAGTAGGCTTTGCTTAGGTATGTGTCCGTGTTTCTTATACTTGCTGGTGAGAGAAGGAATGCTCTAAAATAAGTACAGATAGTCTTACAGACACACGACCAGACATCACATACACACATCTAGTCTCCAACACGGACATAAGGCACCATTCTTTTAAAAAATTAAAACAATTTTATTTGTTTATTACTGCAGATTTGGCTCTGCAACAAGGAGGAGATATAGTGGGACGGACTTAAGGGGCTGCTGACTATAGATCTGAGTTGTAAAGTTTTGATGATCTGAATCTACTGTGTTTGCTAAATAAAAAGGGAGCTTTATGTTGCATTTTAATACCATTCAAATCATTCTACATTATCTGTGTTTCAAATGTTCTTTCTACTTAAATAAACTAAATGATAAATGTATCTGGCTAGGGATGTCTGCTGAACGCTGTCTATTTTGTCTTTTGGAACAGAGAAAAACATAGCAGGCCAGGCCTGGGTTCAATAGTGAAGATTGTTCTTGGTGAGCATCTCCATCTGTTCCTAGATCAACCTCCTAATCTTTCCCAGGCCTCTTCTCGTGCCAGTGTACTAGATCAAGAGAATATTTCAAGAAAAGGAAGCAGAAATGATTCCAGGAGAGAGAAAGTAGGGCACATCAGTCATTAAAATATTTAGAAAGTAAAGCTCAAGCAACACAGAAATTATAAATTTACCAAAAACCCATTACAAGTAATAATAATAGCAAATGATTCCATATAGGTTATTACTTTCCAGGCAATATTCCAACTGCTTTACACATAGTAATTCATGTAATACTCAGGACTACCCTGTGATAGGGCTACAATTTTAATCTCCATTGTACAACAGAGAAAAACATTGTAGTTAAATAACTAATGCATAGAATACATGGGAGAATTGAACCCAGGCAGGCTAGACCAGAGCTCTAGTCTTATATTGTGTTTCCTCCCAAATGTAAAGCCCTGGTCAATATCAACATAAGCATAACCTTATAAGGGGGATAATTAAACTTAGGCAACATCTGGGAAGGTTGTAACTCCCTAGTACTTAACCAATGAGGAAGTAGGGGAGGGACTTGCATGCTAGGAGATAAATTACCTGCTGTGATTGCCCTGGGTATGCCTACCTACCAGGCACCCGATCTTGAAAGACCACTAGTAAGTCTCACTTTCCCTGTTCTTGCTGCCTCTAAGTCCATTCTTTGGGTTTGGATGGGTGAGCGTGTTTCTCACATCCATAAATATTCCCAGTATGTATAGTAGGAATATTAGAACATGCAATCTATAGATATATACCTGGAATCTCTAGATTCCCAGTACTTTCCTGTTACATTTGCTTTTCAAAACCATTCAGTCAAGTGTCTACTGCACCACTACCATGTTCCTTGTCCTCCTCTGGTGATGACAACAGAGTTTTGCATAAGACAGACAGAATTTTACCCTTGTACATTTTCTTCTATTGGGGAGATACAAACAATTAAAGAAGGAAGGAAGGGAGGGAGGAAGGAAGGAAGGGAAGAAGGGAGAAAGGGAGGCAGAGAGGGAGGAGGGGAGAGGAGAAGAGAGGAGGGGAGGGGGAGATTAAACTTTTTGATGCTGGCAAGGTACTATGAATGAAATATTTCAGTTGATAGAGAGTATAAAGAGTTGGGAGACTGCTTTAGGCAGGCTAAAGACCTTCCCAAAGAGGTAATACTGAACTTCAGTCTTGATTTCTAGAGATAGCATCTAACGATCTTGAAGAAGAGATTTTCAACAAGAAATAGCACTTGCAAAGCCCTTTTATACTGGGTAATGTTTTTAGATTGTCCACCTTGGGGGACAGCAGTAGTTGCCACGTGGAATTTCTGCTATACAAGTAGCATTAGTGCTAGCCTCAGTAGCTGCCTGAGTTTGGTCCAATTTCTGGCAGCAGTGCAAATGGCAACATCAGTTATGATTTTCTCATTACATCAGTTCTCTGGCATACATTTTAATATTATTTTTCAAGGCTTAGACTCATTCTATTTCTCCAGTTTTTCTGACAGTTTGTGAGCCCAACATTATTTTCTGTTTAATTAACAAGAGCTAGATTCTACTGCTTATTATTAAAAACCCTCAATGGTAAAGGTTGGATGTGTTTCAGGAACAAAATCAATGTCAGTATGGCTCCTGGTTTCTCTGTAGCCAGATTATCCATCTTAGTTCTTTCTTTTCTTATAATTATTCATAATCTGACTTTATATTTTCATTTTTTCTCCTAATTCCCTCAAGACTAGTATCTTCTAAGTGTAATCCAGATAGATATTAAAACAAAACTTAAGGAGACCTCGTACCAAATACCTTCCAAGGTTTTTTTTTTTTTTTTTTTTTGCCATTTCCCAGATATGCTTCTACTATTAACCTATTGGAAAAAAACTTGCACTACCTCTGTACTAGCCTCTGTTGGCCTCATTCTTCCTTAACCCATTTCTTATTAAGAAAAAAAAATGCAACTCAATGCAGGTGCTCATTTAATTTTACATAAACACCCTCTGAGGCTGAAGCAAATCTGACTGACTTTCAATATGAAAATAAAACATAAAAAAGTGTTATTGGAGTTATTTCTAAACAGAACTTTTCTCTAATCCTAATGTAACAGAAATGTATATGATTAGGATTAGAGACAAGGGTATTCTTGGGGCAACTGGGAAATGGGTTAAATTATGCCTTTTATCCACATTTCCATCTTTGGTAGAAAGAATAGAGGTTGATAAATGTTAATTTCTTTTCTATATGCCCTAGGTGACCTAGCTCTTTCTTTTTCTGAAGTGGACTTTTCACCCACATCAGCCCTTCAATTTACAGATACGAGATCTAAAGAATGGCCTCAAAGCAGCTTCATTCCTCTAAACATTTCCTAAACTCAGAAATGTTTTAGTATCTTTTTTAAGAAAAATTAATAAAAATGCATTGTATTCATTTGTTTGAACTACTTGCCATTGATGTTTATTCACCACAGAGGAAATAATAACTATTTTTAGAAATGTATATACAGAATTAAATGCACTGAATTTTTCCCTGGAATGTAATTCTAAATGTGGTCCCATGTTGCTTATCTAGCAAAGCAATAGGCTCAAATGTTTAAAAATAGTTTGATGGACAACAATTTTGGGAACTGTGTCAGGGACAGAATTTAGACAGAGATTGGCTTTTATAGAATGCTTAAACCAATTATTTTCAAAATTTTTGGCAGTGACCCACAGAACACATTTGATTTTATAACTCAGTATAGGCAAAACTTTAAATACATATACAAATACATAACATAGATACACAGGACAATTAAAAGGGTTTCATAATGCATTCATATAATACAGAATTAACGTGATATTTTGTATTATTTTCATTTAGAGAATAAACTTGTCATTTCCTATTTATAACATTTATTCAGAACCCATCAGTGCGGTCATGACCTGCAATCTGAACAACACTACTTTAAACCCTGGTTCTGGCACGGTATGTGTTAGATCTATTTTCAAATTGGCTAAGAAACCAAATCTTCCCATGATTTCTCTAGGAAAGAAAAAGTTTTCCAAGTTCTAAAATCAATTTGCAAACAACTTGCAGAACTCAGTTCATTCATAAATAATGATCCAGCTATACTTCCTTCAAAATGTCAATTTTTTAAGCAGCATACCCATAGTTTTACATCACCCATGCTTGGAGAATAACTCAAAACAGAAGCCTTAAACTACTCTGTTCAGTGTTACATTACAGTTATATAATTGTATATATCTCTGTTCAAAACATTGTTTTTCCAGAGTATAAAAAGCAGAGAAAGTTAAATCTAACATCTGTGGATACACTGTGGGAAATAAAGAAATATTGTAGGAAGACATTTTTAGAAATTTACTTACTTCTAAAGTGTGATGATTTATTTTCAGATAACAATTTGAATCATTCTTAATGACACTTTTTGCAATATTTTGCACCTACTCTTAGCAGCAAAGGAGTTAACAAAACATTTATTCTTATATAGACAATATTCTTTCAGTAAATATGGTGAAATGCTCATTAAAATCTCACATGTTTAGAGACCACAGTGCATTAATAGGAATTCAATTAAGTATTTATTGCTTTTGTCATTTAAAGTAAGTTAAGCAGATGGCATGAAATTCTCCAAAAGAGATTTTAAACAAACAATGGAGATTTAATTAATATGCACTAGTTAACTCATTAAATATATAACAACTAGCTCATTAAACTTAAGGTAAATACTTATTTGAGATGAATTGTCTAATTTTCACATTTATCTTCATTTTGCTTGACTGGTCATGTGATAAATGGTGATTTCTGAAAGCTAAGACATTTGAAAGTACAAATATTTTGTATTTCTTATAATTCTTTCACCAATGTTAAAAGGGAAATTGACATTATTTTCATTGAATATGCAGAATTGAATTGCTACATAATAACAACAACCACCAAATGATTTTAATTTTTATTTAAACTTACATCAATACACATGTGCTACCTTAGAACCAAAAAATAATCCTTTTGCTTTCATTGTTAGTACCTTTACATAAATTACACAGTAATATTCCCAGAAAAGTTTAAATACCTAACTTTTCTACTTTATGACTCTGTGTTACTTATATTAAAATGAAGTTTTCTACCTTTGAACAAAAAATTGCTATTCTTTATTTGGTGAGATTATCATTCTTGTCCTTTGATTAAAATGACCAGGAAAGGAATAAAGTGTAGGAAAATACAGGCCTAACCAGACATATTGTTCAGGGAAGTATGACAAGTTAAGAGCAGGCAGATCTTGTAGACAGTGTATTAGATGTCCATGAATATACACTGCTTGTTTTCATAACTCTTAAGATTTTAAGTACTTCATATTTTATATACTCAAACTAATGGAATATTTGGACCTAGCTGCTTTGAAGCGTCTTACAATTGGGACCTATGAAAACTATATATTATAGTTATAAAAATCTACTTCATATCTATGGACCTAATCCTTTTCTTAGAACATACCCTAGTAAAAGATGCCTACTATTAGTTTACCATTTATATTAACTCATCTTACAACTAAATTCCTATTTTTGGCTTCACAGTATATATTAAGGAAGGAATTTCATTTATAACATTTTCTTTTGCCCTTGTTAACACACACACACACACACACACACACACACACACACACACACACACAAAATTTATTTTTTTTTTTTTTTTTTTTTCTTTTTTTTCTTTTTTTTTTTTTTTTTTGAGATGAAGTCTCACTCTATCACCCAGGCTGGAGTACAGTGGTGTGATCTTGGCTCACCACTGCAACCTCCACCTCCCAGGTTCAAGCAATTCTCCTGCCTCAGCCTTCCAAGTAGCTGGGATTATAGGCACATGCCAACACACCTGGCTAAATTTTGTACTTTTTAGCAGAGATGGGGTTTCACCATGTTGGCCAGGCTGGTCTTGAAACTCCTGACCTCAAGTGAACCACCCGTCTCAGTCTCCCAAGGTGCTGGGATTACAGGCATGAGCCACCGCACGCTGTCTGTTGTATTTACTATTCATTTTTCTAAATCCCTTTACCAGAATATCAATTGTATAAAATAATTTTTTTCTTCACTTAGGATAGATTTTTAACCCTTAAACTATGCATGTTATATTGTAGACATTCAGTAAATGTTTACTTATTAAATAAAGAAGCACATGCACACCTTTTAAAAATCAAATACTACAGAAACGTAGTAAAAAAATTTGAAGAGAGAACGACATTATCTACCTCTTGCCCCACCCATTTTATTCCTGGTTTTATTTGCAGATACAATTATGTGTTCTTCTATTAGTTAAAATCATGTCACTAAAAAAAAAAAAAAAACTACCAATAGTATAGTTACATATCCATTATAAATGTCACATATTAATGCTCATTATAGAAGAAAAGAATTTGATTTTACTTATACTCTCCAGTTTCAATTTTTTTTCTGTATTCTGTTCGTTGAATGTTAAAGCATAAATTTTAGAGTTTAAATAAAATTTTACATCATATACTTAAATCTCAACTTTTGTCCAATCAAATTTCTATAGTATATCAAATTACTACTATATAAGGTTCCATTTTCTTCACTTCTCTTCTTCCACCTCCCAATGTTCATGAGCTATACTTTTCATTGACATTGTCAAGGTTATAATATGTACATGGTCATTTGCAATCATAAGTATGCCGTCTGTGTTTTGCCTATAAGGTAACTGCAGATGATAAAGCCTAGTGTAAAAACTTAATAATCCAATGTTTGTTTACAACAGAGTGGCAGTCTAGATTCTAGCAAAGATATTTCCCTGTAAGTAAATATAATCTTTCATTAGGTGTCTTTCTTTTTATATCTTGCTGAGTCGAAATAAAGTGAATGATTTTTCAATGCCCAAAATGATGTTAAGATAGGAAATTAAAGTAGAAAGCTAAAATTAGAAAGCTGGAAGTTATGTAAATAACAAGCTGGCTTTCACCCTGATAAGTCTTGCCCAGCACTGGAGTCTTTAGACTTCTCTTTTGATGGCTGCCTGAGGCACAGGGATAAAATAAAGCCTGTAGCCAATATAAAATGAAATGTCTAAGCAGAAAATCCCCATATAAAACTAGGTTAAAACCTCAATATAAAGGTATACAAGAACTAATTTTCCTCTGTAGAGGAGTCATCAAACAGACTTGCTTGAATAATATCATGGGACAATTCTTAAACAGAATCTCAGTTGCATGTAGATTTGTGCTTAAAAGTTCACACTATTTATATGGTCTTGAAAACCTCAACTCTAACATTAGTATAAGGTATTCACAAAGTGATCATTGCTCCAGAGTTGAAAGAAGCCAATGCAAATCCTTTCTGGAAGAACCTACTTTCATCTCTGGTGTCTAGTATAAGGGGAAAAACAGGGAATTGAGATCAGGTAAGCTTATTCGTAGCATCTCTACCATTCTTACTTACCTGAGTGACAGGTATATGAGTCCTCACAGAGAGATAGTACACTGTGCATAAAAGTTTTGGCCAGGAGCAGTGTCTCACGCCTGCAATCTCAGCACTGTGAGAGGCCGAGGTGGGCAGATCACGAGGTCAAGAGATTGAGACCATCCTGGCCAATATGGTGAAACCCCGTCCCTACTAAAAATACAAAAGTAAGCTGGGCATGGTGGCACATACCTGTAGTCCCAGCTACTCAGGAAACGGAGGCAGGAGAATCTCTTGAACCCAGGAGGCGGAAGTTTCAGTGAGCCAAGATCGCCCTACTGCACTCCAGCCTGGTGAAAGAGCGAGACTTTATCTAAAAAAAAAAAAAAAAAGTTTTACAATATTGTGGACAAATAATTCGTTGTTTTTAACCAAAACTAATGCCTCACATTTATACTATTAATAATGAAATGTTAATAAGAGCTAATATTTATGGAGTGTATCATGTGATCTTCATGTTGTGATAACACTTTTTATGAATTATTTTAAAATGTCTGAAAACAATCTTTTATAATAAGCATACTAGTTTACAGATTATAGAGAAATTAAACACTGGCTTAAGGCCACACAAGTAGTTTATGGTAGAGTCAGGATTTCTATCTTTATTATGAATTAGTAAGAACATGATATATAATGGAATTATGTTTCCTCCTGCCTGGGTCCAGTGTCAGAACACCTGCTCTATTCAAGAATAATGATAATGGTGGCAATGTCAAATGAATCATCTTTCCTGAAGCTCTCTTACTTATTCTAAAACTTTCAGTGGGCTTCAGGCTTTGATTTGTACATTTCACATTTGATTTAAATTTTCATATATTTTACCTGATAAAAATGATTGCAAATAAGAAATTTTTTAAAATACAGAGACCAAAAATATCATGAAGGTAAGGTGTGGGCAAAATTTAAGAGTGTGACAGGAAAATGGAATGGAAATAGTGCTTTCTCTTGAGCCCATGTTGCCATGGGTATTTTGCTATGTGTTTTGTTTTTTTTTGTTTCACTTTAGCATCAGTAAGAATATGAATTCTTTATCCACTATTACTGTCTTACTCTCATCTTCTGATTCCAGAATCAGCTTACCTAAAATACAGAATTGTTACAAGAAACAGGTGTGTTAGCAAGTTATCTTGATGATAAAAGTGCTTTGGCAAGTACCATCATGAATACAATCAGATTAGGCAATGTTCTTCTGTTCATTATCCCAGTCATAGACTTAATTTTTATATCATTAGCATCTTAGTCATCTTTATTTTATTAAGCATATTAATGTCCCAGAGCTAAAATGCAATGCCCCTTATCCTTTTTTATTATCACATAGCTCCATAAAATTTAAGTCTCCTACAGTCCTAAAAATGTTTTACTCACATAATTGGGGTCACTTTGCTATGGTATTAAAACATTCTTAGAGACAAAGGTCGCTTCAGCAAGAATTTTTTTTAAGCACCGTATTGATATTTTGAGGTGTTCAAATACGCAGAATCTGTAAGCACCCCTCTTTGGTTCATGATCTGTAGGTAGGAAAAGATGGTATGTTGATATAATATAACAGACTTCCATAGGACAGTAAATAAAAAATTAGAATTTTAATAACTTTGATGGTTTTAAAACTTGGCTGAAGATTCTTAGACACTTTATAGCAAAATTAGGAAGTTAATTTTCCTTCTCTTCAATATGATCCAGCTTTCATGATTTCCTTTAAATGAACCGAATATGTCAGGAGTGATGCTGCATGAGTCTAAGTCTTTAGAGATGACACATCTATCCTGTTTCTCACTTCCTGTACAGGCACCTTTTGATCCCTGAGCTACTATGTAAAAGTTTGGCTACCCTGAAGCCAGTGTAATGGAGACGTGAAGAAACACCTAGAAACAGAAAGCTATGACCAACGAGCACCAACTATTTCAAGAGTGACTTGAGACTTCCTTGCTCAACTCCAGACCTGTGAGTGTATGAGCATTCAGATAACTCTATCCCAGCTCCAATTCTGCTACAGCCTCATAAGAGACATTAGGGAGAACCATTGAGCTGAGTTCAGTCAATGTCTAGAACCATGAGAGGGAATAATATAGTGATTATTGTTGTTTTAAACCACTAAATTTGGTAATTTGCTCTGCCACAAGAGATCATCAATTATTCAACTCAGCAATTATAGACACTCAGGAAACAGCATGGTAATTATGGGCAAAAGATATCTAGTAATTATGGGCAAAAGATATCTGCTTACTACAGATAGAAAGCCAATGAAATAAAGCATCTGTATTGAAAGCACAGACAGTTTCAATACAGATGCTTTATTTCACTTGCTTTCTATCTGTAGTAACGATAAAACAACATTTATTCAGAATGTCTGATAATTTGAACTGCTGAGAGTAATTAGTAATCTATTAACTATATAGATAAATTTTAGAAGATTTATAATTTGATTATAACATTTCTGCTCTGAAGCATTTTAGGATATTTTGAGTCATTCAAATACATATTGCTGTTATTATACATTTAAAAGGCTCATGTGATTTGACTCCAAAGTATATCCAAAGGATAGATAGAGTATACCTGTATATCTTAATGTAAAGAACAGAAACATATGATGTAGTGACTCAATTAACAATGCTGAGTTAATAAGAAATCAATGAAATTATTTGTGCTCTTCAATTTTTAAAGTATTTTAGGAGTTTTCAAGATGCTGTTACACACACTGTCTTATTTAATCCTTACAATAACTCTATGAGACATGTACTATTATTCCCAATTTGTACTTTAATAAATGAAGGCTCAAATAACTTAAACATTAAACCCAAATTGACATAGGTAGTAAATTACAAACCAATACTCTGAACCAGAGCTCCTGATCCTCAACCCAGCATTCTCTCCAATATATCAAAATTATTTCTCCTAATCCATTTTTTAAAAATCCAGTAGATACCCCAGAAGTTGTTGTTTAAAACAAATCCAATGAAGTCTATGATGTTCTGTGTGTGTAATATTTATGTATATAAATATGCATATGTGTATAATATATAGTATATAGTTGTATAGTCCTGCATTTCATAATGTTTTGGTCAGTAACGAACCATGTATAGGATGGTGGTTCTATAAGATTATAATGGAGTCAAAAAATTTCTATCACCTAGTGACATCATAGGTATCATAATGTAGCACAATGCACTACTCACATTATTGTGATATTTATGTAAACAAATCTACTTTTCTGCCAATATATAAAATTATAGCACATACAATTATATATAATCATAATGTTTTACAATGATAATCAACAACTATGTTACTGGTTTATGTATTTATTATACTATACTTTTCAGTGCTTTTTTAGAGTTTTAGAGTATACTCCTTCTACCAGTGTAGAAAAAAGTAAACAGTAAAACAGCCTCAGGCTGGTCCTTTAGGAGGTATTCCAAAAAGTTGTTATCATACTAGATGACAGCTCCATGCATGCATGTTATTGTCCCTGAAGACCTTCCAGAGGGACAAGATGTGGAGGTAGTAAGCTTTTAAAAGGAACAATAAAATATAACCAAAAGGAGTAATTTAAAAAAGGAAGTGATTAAAAGGGGAAAAATACATGTAGGAAATGAAAAAGAAGAACAGAAAAAAGCAGGGGTCCTGGAAGTGCAATTCGGCCGTGCAGACCTGCTCTGTAAACAGCTAGTGACAAGTGGCTTCTGTTTGAGAGGATTGATGGCTCAGGGATGGGCCTCTGGGAGCCAAGGAACCTGCTGGAGTTTACTATCATGACAGAGCTGTTTCTTCTCCGCAGCCCAACAGCTATGTCTCCTCAGCAGCTTGTCACATCCTCTCACAGCTTCAACTGCTATGTCTGAGACTCTAGGTCCAAGAATCTCCAGTTTTCCTTAAGAAAAGCTTATGGGGAAAAAGATATAGAATATTTTTTTTTATTCTACCAAACCTAATTACTTTCCAAAATACCCAAAATATTTTTTCAATATGTTACTTTCTGAAGGTAATATTATGAAACCTAAACTGAAAAATAAGCTCATCAGAGGGATTTTTCCTTTTTTTCCCCTAAAACACACAAGTATGTGGATTGAAGGGAAGTGCTGCTACATAAACAGAATTCAGAGGGAAGTGTGTGTGAAGAATGTTTGGAGCCTTAAATGTTTCAGAAAATATAATGTTGGGTTAAGGTGCTGATTTGGGAAACACTTAAGTAGCAAGCCCATTTCCCATTCTGGGTGATCTCAGAGCCTTTTGTAGACCTGAACCTCTTACCGTGGTGAAAAATAAGTGATTTACTTGAAGGTCAAGTTTCTGAAAAGAAGAGACTCAGCCTGGCTCTTCTTGGTTCTTCTCATGGGCACAAACCCCATTCTGGCAGCACCTTCATTTAACAGGCTGCATGGAGGACTGGAAAGCTGATTGGTTACTGGAATTTTACTCTATCTCCGCATGTAAGTATAACTGCTGGGTTAAAGGGCTAATGTTAGCACTAATTAAAGATGCCAAGATGCCTTTCTTAAAGCCTTTCTCTTAAGAGTTCATAAATGTCCAGGAAAAAAAAAAAAATCACAGCGGCCAAGCCTGTGGCTCACGCCTGTACTGTGTTCCTAGCACTTTGGGAGGCTGAGGTGGGTGATCATCTGAGGTTAGGAGTTAGAGACCAGCCTAACCAACATGGTGAAACCCTGTCTTTACTAAAAAGACAAAAAAATTAGCCTGGCATGGTGGCACACACCTATAATCTCACCTACTTGGGAGGCTGAAACAGGAGAATCACTTGAACCTGGGAGCCGGAGGTTTCAGTGAGCTGAGATCGCACCATTGCACTCCAGCCTGAGCAACAGGAGTAAAACTCTATCTCAAAAAAAAAAAAAAAAGAAAAAAACAAGTAGTTTTTGAAATTACTGTGTGCATAAAGCATTACTCTATCACTGAGTGACTTCCTTGACTGTCCTATATATCGTGCTTAGCAATGTGCTAGCTTTGAGGAAGAAGTGCTTGAGTCTTAATTTCTACTTTGTATCTCATTTGCATGTCCCACTAAAATCTTTCTACTCCCCCACTCACCTTCTGCCCTGCTTTCATTTAGGAGCTCTCCTATACCACGGTCAGCAGTGAAGGCCTCTCTGTTCTTAGCCTGGTTTACAAGTTTGTCTTTGTTGAGAAAAACCACTCTACAGCCTGTGTTCTGATTACTTCACTAATCACTTGATTCCTAACCAACAGTCAGATTTGTCAAAAAAAGTTTGAGGGCCTGAAGAAATTAGTGGGTGGCTGTTCATCATACTATATTTAACTTTTGCTGACATCTGCTCAATCCTGCTTTCTCCTTGGAACAGTATAAACCTCAGCTCATTAATTCCTGGTGCCCTTTGTGCTTACCTGCCTCACATTGATTGTGGAAGTTCCTTCTAGCCCCAATCCACTTCTCTAGTGAGATGGCATTTATCAGCTTAGAGGTTGGCATCATGACCTAGGTTTCAGTTGAATCAGCCTGAGAAAATAGCTAGTATCTGGTTAATATTAATAAGATTAAAAGGTTTAATAGTAATATTAATATTGGAAGATTTAATAGTAATATTAACATTGGAAGATTTATTTTCAAGGTGGTTGAGTAGAGATATTAGACACCAGTTTTCTTTAGAAAAGAAAAACCAAAGTTTTAGGTAAATAAATGAAATACAATATTAAGAGGAGAGTGCTGGAACCTAGAAGAGAACTCACGGAAAGAAGGTGGGACAGAGAAAAAGCACAACGGCAAAAGCATGGTAGAGATGGGCTAAGAAACAAAGGGACTTGACATTTTGTCAAAGGGTAGGTGGCAGTCATCTTCTTGGCTTTGCTTACCCCTGCAGTAGTCTACTGGTATCCAAACTGTGGGAGAGCTCTTCCACCCCCACAAATCCAAACACTGGAGGTAGTGATTTGGGGAATTCTTCAGGACAGACCACCAGCATGCAGAGATTCATTCACCCTTCCCACAGACCTGAGCTGGAGTTTATCAGTGGGATAGTGTTTTCACCCCAGAGAACCTCAACCCTTGTGTCTCCACTTTATCAAAGCCCCCATAAATATTTCCTAGCACCCACTCAGATTGTGGCAGTCACACAGGGAAGCTGCAGGATTCCCAGTGGTCTAGCCCTTGTGGAGTGCAGCTCCCAAGGGAAGGGAAAGTACAGCACCCAAAGGAGACAACCTTTGGGACAAAGGAGAAAAAAGCATGCAGTTTTCTGTGTCTGAGAGTTCCCAAAATACATTATAGTCATATCCTCAAAGGGAAAATAAAATCCATCCAAATAAAGTACGTTTTAAAATAATAAGGAGAGACAGTTTATCCACAAGAAAAGGAAGCAGAAAGGCAATTCTGGAAGTATGAAAAAATAGTGTTGCAGCATCCTCAAAAATATCACATTCACTCTCTAGCAATGGATCTTAACAAAAATGAAATCTTTGAAATACTAGATAAAGAATCCAAAATATCGATTTTAAAGAAGCTCCATGAGACACAGGTGAAATTTGAAAACTAATACAAAGAAACTAGAAAAATAATTCAGATCATGAATGAAAAGCTTATCAAAGAGACGTGAAAAAAAGTACTTTTGGAGATCAAAAATTTATTGAAGGAATTAAAAATACAGTCAAAAACATTAATAGTCTATTAATAAATAGTCTAGTATTAGATCAAGCAGAAGAAAGAATCTTAGAGCTTAAAAATAGGTCCTTCAAATTAACCAACAGACAAAAATAAAGAAAAAAGAAGGTTAATATATAACAGAGCCTTCAAGAAGTATGAAAATATGTAAAATGTCCAAACCTATGATTCATATGTATTTCTGAGGGAGAAAAAAAAGTAAAACTTTGGAAATTATTTAAGGAAATAATTGAAGAAAAGTTTCTTTGTCTTGCTAGAAAGCCAGACGTCCAGATATGAGAAACTCAGAGAACTCCAGGAAGATATGTTGCAAAAAGGATTTCACCAAGGCATGTATTCACCAGACTATCTAAAGTTAACATGAAGGAAAATATATATGCACCTAACACCAGAGCACCCAGATTCATAAAACAATTACTACTAGACCTAAGAAAAGAGGGAGACAGCAATACAAGAAAAGTGGAGGAATTCAAAACCTCATTAACAGCACTACACAGATCATCAGGAAAGAAAATTAACAAAGAAACCTTACACTTAAATAGGAATTTATACCAAACAGATATTTACAGAACATTCTACCTCAAAACTGTAGAATATAAATCCTTCTCATTAGTGAAATAGAACATTTTCCAAGATAGCCCAGAATATGTTTCGGCTGTGTCCTCACCAAATCCTAACTTGTATTAATAATCCCCACATGTCAAGGATGAGCCAGGTGGAGATCATTGAATCATGGGGGCGATTTCACTCATACTGTTCTCCTGGTAGTGAATAAGTCTCAGGATATCTGATGGTTTTATAAAGGGCCGTTCCTCTGCACAAGCTCTCTTGCCTACCACCATGTAAGACATCCCATTGATTTTCCTTTGCCTTCTGCCATAAGTGTGAGACCTCCCCAGCTATGTAGAACTGTGATTCCATTAATCCTCTTTCTTTTATAAATTATCCAGTCTTTATTAGAAGTACGTCTTTATTGGCAGTGTGAGAACACACTAACATAAGTCATATGTTAGACCACAAAAAATGTCTCAGTAAATTTTTAAAAATCAAAATTATATTAAGTCCATTCTTGGACCAGAATGGAATAAAACTAGAAATTAATCCCAAGAGGAACTCTTAAAACTAAAAGAATACATGAAAATTAAACCACCTGCTCCTGAATGATCTTTAGGTCAACAATAGAATTAAAATAAAAATTTTAAAAATTATTCAAATGGAAATAAAATAGAGACGACACATCAACATCTCTGGGAGACAGCAGAAGCAATGCAAAGAGGGAACTTTATAGTGTTAAATGCCTACATAAATAATATAGAAAGATTACAAACTAACAACCTAATGTTGCATCTCAAATAGCTAGAGACACAAGAACATACCAGCCCCAAAACTAGCATAAGAAAAGAAATAAAGATCAGAGCAGAACTAAATGAAATAGTGACAAAGAAAAAAAAAAAAAGAACTAAGGACCAATTAAATGCAAATTTGGCTCTATGTAAAGATAAATAAAACTGAGATTCTGCTGGCTATACTAACAAAGAAAAGTAGAGAGAAGATTCAACAAGCATAATCAGATATGAAAAAGAAGACACTGCAACTGATACAAAAGAAATACAAAAAATCATGAGTGACTGCTATATAAATATCTTTATGCTCACAAGCTAGAAAACCTAGAGGAAATGGATAAATTCCTAGGAAACCTACAATATCCCAGGATTGAACCAGGAAGAAATAGAAATCTTAACCAGTAGTTAAAAATCTCACAAGAAAAAGTCCAAGACCAGATGGATTTACAGCTGATTTCTATGAGACATACAAAGAAAAATTGGTACCAATCAAAGCAGAATTCTTTCAAAAAATCCAGGAGGAGGAAATCTTCCCTAACTCATTCTATGAGGCTTGCATCATCCTGATACCAAAGCCAGGAAAGGACACAGCAAACAAAGACTAATTTTTTTTATTTTTAGCAGAGACAGGGTTTCACCACGTTGGCCACGCTATTCTCAAACTCCTGACCTCAGGTGATCTGCCCACCTCAGCCTCCCAAAGTGCGGGGATTACAGGTGTGAGCCACCGTGCCTGGCCTTTATTTCTCAATTTTTAAGACCTCTTTATGAATTAGGAAGATTAGCCCCTTATCATGTAAATTGCATATATTTCCTCCCAATATGTGGTTTGTTCTTTTACTTATTTTTTTGTTTTTATCATAAAAATATCATTTTTTTATTTTATTAAGTACAAGAGTCTGATTTGCCAATCTTATCTTTAATTGGATCTGGATTTTGAGTCATAGTTCAAGTAATTGCCATTCCTAAATTATAGAAAAACTCACCATCTTTTCTTCTAGTACTTGGTTACTTTCATTTTTACATTTAAATATCTGATCAGTTTAGGATTATCCTAGTCTATGGTATGAAGTATTGAACTCGATAATCTTTTTCAAATGGTATCTATTTTACCCAACCCCATTATTAAAATTCCCTTTTCTGCCCAATTAGTTGAGATATCATCTTTACCATATTCAAAATGTCCATGACTTTTTATTTTATTTGGCTGGCCTGTTCATCAATGCATTCTCAGTACCACTGCTGTAAACAAAGAAGCCTCATGGACCGTGTTAATAACAGTAGGACTACTACTCTCTTGTTGCTCTTCTCTTCTGGGTTTACTTAATTATTCTGAATTGTTCATTTTTTCATATACAATTTAAATAAATATCAAATCCAAGCATAAAATAAACTTTAATATGAAATTCATATATTAACTTGGGAAAAATGACATCTTTATGATATTGAATAGTCAAGTAAGAGTAAGCAAAGGCTCTTGATTTGTTCAAGTTTTTGTTCAAAATTTTCAGAGATCTTTGAAAATATAAACATAAACAAATAATAGCAACATTTTTAGCTGATTAGCTATAAGTTTTAGCACTTGATGCTTTATACATATTCATTTAAGAGCAGATATAAATATCAAAAACTTATTAAAATATGTTAGAACTTGTGTAGTCTCCAGGTTATGATCATGGAATAATTTCAGTTTCTTCCTTTGTGTCAAATATATGTCAATAGATGTGACTATTTTTACTGCAACAGCTATTACATCTACTGGAGGACCAGATGGATTACAACCATGTGTTGCTTAATAACAAGGATATATTTTGAGAAATGCATCATTAGGCACTTTCACCATTGTGTGACCATCATAGATTGTTGTAACACAAATCTAGATGATATGGCCTACTATGCACCTTGGCTATATGGCAGAACCTATCATTGCTTATGGGCTACAAACCTGAATAGTATGTTACTGTTCTGAATACTGCAGTCAAATGTAACACAATGGTAAGTATTTCTGTATCTACACATAGAAAATGCACAGAAAGATATGGTATTTTAATCATATGGGACTTCCATGGTATATGTAGTTTGTCATTGATTTAAACATCATTATATAGCTAATAACTATATTACATATATGAGAGGAAAAAATAAGGATATGAGACATTTACAAAGAAAGCAAAGAAAACAAACTATAAAAACTCAAACTTCTGCACTTTTTTTCATTTTAGCTAATATGCAAAGTTGGAAAAAATATATCTTCTTTCTTTATCAGATAACATTTCACTTAACTGAACATTTCTCAAAGGCAACTTTCAAAAAATCCAGTTTTTCTTCAAAGTTTTAGAGAGCTGTCTTAAAGAAGGCATCTAGAATGTAAAAACTCATGCTATACACAATTTGATATTTTTAAAAGGAAGAGAATTACCTGACATGGAATTGGGTTCACTTATTTCTTCATCCTTATTTCCCTCCCAGAATTCTATTTCCTTCCTTTGCTCCTCAGGAGTGGAAGCCCTAGGATTTTATCAGAAAAAAAAAAAAGCGTTATTTAATTTTTTTAAAAAACACAGACAGAAATAAGTGGCAATATATGTATCTCAAGGAAGTTTTAAAATTTTTTTTAAAATTTCAACTGGAATTCACTGTTAATAAGTTTCTACATACTGTAGATCTGTAGCTGCACTGAAGAGTGTAAACTATTTTTATGTCTGAACGTTTGTAGTACAAATTTTATTAGATGGCAACTCAAAATAATGTTCAAGAACCATATTGCAAATATAATCATTTCATTCTTGATTTTTGAACTTTTTCTTGACAGCCTACCAGGGTTTTGTTTGGCATAAAAAAGTACTATCTGGAATCCAGAGATAGAGAACACATTAAAATACCTCCCTGACATGATCAGTTTACAGCCTCCACATTAACTGCAGAAAAACAGGGTTGCATGGTACAGATGAAAATTTCAGCAGTGGCTTGTCTACCTAGAGGAATGGTTGGCCGAATCCTGAAATTATCATAATGTCCTTAATGCTTTCATGTATTCATCCTATAGGCTACTGATTCAATCATAATTATACATAACCTGGTTCTATGGTAATTTCTCCTGAATTAGATGATATGGAGACAAGAAGAAGATCAAGAGGGCATTAAAAGAATCTACTGCAATGAATAGATATAAATCAATTCTGCATTGAGGAAAACATAATAAAAACATTGCTTCTCGCAATGTCTACATTTTAATAAATATCAAAGTGTCTGCAAATTATTTGTCCTCTGAAGAAGTAAAGTTTTACCTAGAAATTCTGCATTAATAATAGCCATTTTGACTGGTGTGAGATGGTGTCTCATTGTGGTTTTGATTTGCATTTCTCTCACGAGTAGTGATGTTAGGGAACACTTATGCGCTGTTGGTGAGAATGTAAACTAGTTCAGCCATTGTGCAAATTAGTTTGGTGATTTCTCAAACAACTTAGAATAGAATTATCTCAAGATGGCTGAATAGGAACAGCTCTGTTCCCAGTGCAGTTCCCAGCAAAAGCAACACAGAGGGTTAGTGATCAATGCATTTCCAAACGAGGTATCAGGTACATCTCAATGGGACTGTTTACACAGTGGGTTTAGCCCAAGAAGGGTAAGCCAAGGCAAGGTAGGCCACTGCTTCACCCTGGAAGTGCAATCCCCAGAGGACCCCCCTCCATACCCAGTGGAGGCCATCAGGGACTTTTCCATCCACTCCAGCACTCCAGTTCAGATACTGTGCTTCTCCTGCAGTTTTTACCACCCACAGACCAGGAGGTTCTGGGGCCAAAAAAGCACCATGAAGTTTCCAGCATGACTGTTTCAGCTGGCGCCATGGGTGTCTGCACAAAAACACAAATCTGGGCAGCGATTTCAACTGGCGACTGGAATGCCTGGGAGACAGAGATGCCCATTCAACTGAAAAAGAGGGGGCTGAAACAGGAAGCCAGGTGATCTGGCTTGGTGGGTCCCACTCCCACAAAGACCAGCAATCTGAAATGCTCTGGATTGAGAGTTTCATAGCAAGCACAGGGGGACCTGGGATGGTCCAGCTAGGTATGGGGAAGGGCGTCCACCATTACCAAGGCAGTCCACTGCTACCAAGGCAGTCTGCCATTACTGAGGCAGTCCGCATTACTGAGGAAGTCTGAAATTACTGACGCAGACTGCCATTACCAAGGCAGTTCTAACTGTACCTCTGTAAAGAAAACTGCAAGGAAGTTTATACAGCAGCTGGGCAGAGCCCACAGCAGCTCAGCAATGCCTCTGCTGCCAGACTGTGACTAGACTACCTCCTGGCCAGGCAGGCAACTCTGAAAAAAGGCAGCAGCATGTCAGGAACTTACAAATAAAGCTCCACCTCCCCAGGAGAGAGCACCTGGGAAAAAGAGGCAGTTATGAGTTCTGCTGCAGCAGACTTAAACGTACCTGCCCAGCAGCTCTGAATGAAACAATGGACCTCCCAGCACAGCACCTGAGCTCTGATAAGGGACATACTGTCTCCTCCAGTGGCTCCCCAACCCCCATATATCCAAAGAGGCACCTCATAAAGGAGAGCTCTGGCTGACATCTAGTGGATAGCCTTCTGGGGTGAAGATGACAGAAGAAATTGGAAGCAACCCTTACTGTTCTGCAGCCCCCACAGGTGATTCCCAGGCAAGCTGGGTCTGGAGTGGACCTCCAGCAATCTTGCAGCAGAGGGGCCTGACTGTTAAAAGGAAAACTAAAGAACAGAAAGAAATAGCTTTATAGAAATACCCGATCCAAAAGTCATCAACTACAAAGACCAAAGGTAGATAAATCCATGAAGATGGGAAGAAATCATTGCAAAAAGAATGAAAACACCAAAATCCAGAACACCTCTCCTCCTCCAAGGGATCACAACTTCTCCCCAGCAAGGGACAAAACTGTATAGAGAATGAGTCTGATGAATTGACAGAAGCAGGCTTCAGAAGGTGGGCAATAACAAACTTCTCTGAGCTCAAAGAACATGTTCTAACTCAATGCAAAGAAACTAAGAACCTTGAAAAAAGGTTTGATGAAATGTTAATGAGAATAAACAGCGAGAATAATATAAACGTCTTGATGGAGTTGAAAAACACAATACAAGAACTTTGCGAAGCATACGTAAGTTTCAATAGCCAAATCAATCAAGCAGAAGAAAGGATATTAGAGACTGAAGATCAACTCAATGAAATAAAATGAGAAGGCAAGATTAGAGGAAAAAGAGTGAAAAGAAATGAACAAAGCCTCCAGGAAATATGGGATTATGTGAAAAGACCTAATCTATGTTTGATAGGTTCACGTGAATGTGATGGGAAGAATGAATCCAGCTGAAAAACACTCTTCAGGATATTATCCAAGAGAACATCCCCAGTCTAGCAAGGCTGGCCAACATTCAAGTCCAGGAAATACAGAGAACACCGCAAAGCTATTTCTCAAGAAGAACAACACCAAGGCACATAATCGTCAGATTCACCAGGGTTGAAATGAAGGAAAAAATGCTAAGGGCAGCCAGAGAGAAAGATTGAGTTACCCACAGAGGAAAGCCCATCAGACTCACAGCAGATCTCTTGGCAGAAACCCTACAAGCCAGAAGGTAGTGGTGGCCAATATTCAGTATCTTTAAAGGAAAGAACTTTCAGCCTAGGATTTCATATCCAGCCAAACTAAGCTTCATAAGCAAAGGAGAAATAAAATCCCCTATGAACAAGCAATTGCTGAGAGATTTCATGATCACCAGGTCTGCCTTACAAAAGCTCCTGAAAGAAGCACTAAACATAGAAAGGAACAACCAGTATCAGCCACTCCAAAAACGTACCAATTGTAAACAGCATCAACACAATGAAGAAAATGCATCAACTACAAGGCAAAACAACCAGCTAGCATCAAAATGGCAGGTCAAATTCACACATAACAATATTAACCTTAAATGTAAATGTGCCAAATGCTCCAATCAAAAGACACAGACTGACAAATTGGATAAAAAGTCAAGATCCATTGATGTGCTGTATTCAGGAACCCCATCTCACATGCAAGGACATACATAGACTCAAAATAAAGGGATGGAGAAAGTCTTACCAAGCAAATGGAGAGCAAAAAACAAAAAGCAGGAGTTGCAATCCTAGTCTCTGATAAAAAGGACTTTAAACCAACAAAGATCAAAAGAGACAAAGAAGGGCATTACACAATGGTAAAAGGATTAATGCAACAAGAAGAGCTAACTATCCTAAATATATACACACCTAACACATGAGCACCCAGATACATAAAGCCGGTTCTTAATGACCTACAAAGAGATTTAGACTCCCACACAATAATAGTGGGAGACTTTAACATTCCACTGTCAATATTAGATCAACAAGGCAGAAAATTAACAAGTATATCCAGGACTTGAACTCAGAGCTGGACCAAGTGGACCTAATAGAGATCTACAGAACTCTCCACCCCAAATCCACAGAATATACATTCTTCTCAGTACCACATCACACCTACTCTAAAATTGATCACATAATTGGAAGCAAATCACTTCTCAGCAAATGCAAAAGAACAGAAATTGTAACAAACAGTCTCTAAGACCACAGTGCAATCAAATTAGAACTCAGGATTAAGAAACTAACTCAGAACTGCACAACTTCATGGAAACTGAAAAACTGGCTCCTGAATGTTGACTGGATAAACAATGAAATGAAGGCAAAAATAAAGATGTTCTTTGAAACCAACACAGAGTTTCCTAATTAGAGAAATGTGTGGAGGTTTCAATTGAGAGTGTGAATAAATTCTGTATGTCCTCTGATTTTGCAAAAATTCTCACATATACATATCTATATACACACCCATACATATATGCATACACTCTTGCACACATTAGCTGAATTATAAATTAAAATTTTAAATTAAATGATTTTTAAATTTTGATCTAATTGACATAAATACTTAAGGCATATCATTTTACAAGAAACACTCATCAAGTCATCATAATTAAGAAAATGAACATATCTATTTCACCAAAAAGTTTTCTTCTACCTTTTTACATTCCCTGCCTATTGCCCCATCTTCTATTCATCCTAACAACATTTGGTTTCTGTCATATAGATTAATTTATATTTTTGAGATATTATGTGAATATTGTCATATAACATACACAAGCATATCCCATTTTATTCCACCTTATTGTGCTTCACAGTATCTGTGTTTTTACAAATTGAACATTTGTAGCAACCCAGTGTGTCAAGGAAGTCTATCAGCACCATTTTCCAACAACATGTGGTCACTTCTTGAGTCTGTGTCACATTTTGGTAATTCTCATAATATTTCGAACTTTTTTATTATTATCATACCTGCTATGGTGATCTCTGATCAGCAATATTTGATGTTACCATTGTAGTTGACTTAGAACACCACAAGCCATGCCCATATAAGACAGCACACATAATCAATGAAGGTTGTGTGTTCTGACTGCTCCATTGACCAGCTGTTCTCTTATCTCCCTCCCTCTCCTCAGGCCTTCCTATTCCCTAAGATACAACAGTGTTGAAATTAGGCCAATTAATAACGTTCCAATGGCCTGCCTCTAAGGATTCAAGTGAAAGGAAGAGTCACACATCTTGCACTTAAAATCAAAAGCCAGAAAAAATGATTAAGGTTAGTGAGGAAGGTATGTTTTAACCCAAGATAGGCCGAAAGCCAGGCCTCTTGCACCAAACTGTTAGGGAAATTTTGAATGCAAAGGAAAAGTTCTTGAAAAAAATTAAAATCCTACTCCAGGGAACACACAAATAATAGAAAGTGAAACAGCCTTGCTGCTGATATGGAGTAAGTTTCAATGGTCTAGATAGATGGAACCAGCCACAGCATTTCCTTAAACCAAAGCCGAATTCAAATCAGTGCCTTCAAGTCTGTGAAAGTTGAGAGAGGTGAAGAAGTTGCAGAAGAGTGGTTTGAAAAATTGGAATTAATTCATGAGGTTTAAGGAAAAAAGCCATCTTTATAACATAAAATACAAGGTGAAGCAGCAAGTCCTGATAAAAAAAAAAGCTGCCCCAGGTTAAACAGAAGATCTACCTAAGATAATTGATGAATATGGCTACACTAAACAATAGATTTTCAGTGTACATGAAACAGCCTTCTATTAGAAGATGCCTTTTAGGACTTTAGTAGCTGGAGAGGAGAAGCCAATGCCTGGCTTCAAAGATTCAAAGAACAGGCTGACTCTGTTGTTACGGGCTAACGTTGCTGGTGACTTTAAATCAAAGCCAATGCTCATTTGTCATTCACAAAATCCTAGGGCCTTTAAGAATTATGCCAAATCTTCTCTACCTCTACTCTATAAATAAAACAACAAAGCCTGGATAACAGCACATCTGTTTACAGTCTTGCTTACTGAGTATTCTAAGCCCACTGTTAAGACCTACTGTTCAGAAAAAAAGATTCCTATCAAAATATTACTGTTTATTGACAATGCACTTGGTAACCCAAGAGCTCTGATGGAGATGTACAAAGAGATTAACGTTGTTCTCATGCCTGTTAGCAAATTATCCATTCCTCAGCCCAGGGATCAAGGAGTAATTTTGACTTTCAAATCTTATTATTTAAGCTATGCTTTTGGTAAAATTATTGTTAATATAGTAATTCCTCTGATAAACCTGGGAAAAGTAAATGGAAAACCTGAAAAAATGTTCATCATTCTAGAAAGGATTTGACATTCATAACCCATGGAAGGAGGTCGAAATATCAACATTAACAGGAATTTGAAGGAAGTCAGTTCCAATTCTCCTGTTGACTTTGAGGGGTTAAAGACCTCAGTGGAAAAAATAACTGCAGATGTGGTAGAAATAGCAAGAGAACTAGAATTAGAAGTGAAACCTGAAATGTGACTGAATTGCTGCAATCTCATGATAAAACTTTAACCAATGATGAGTTACTTATATATGAATAAAGAAAATGGTTTCTTGAGATAGAATCTATTCCATCTACTTCTGGTGAAGATACTGTGAATATTGTTGAAATGACAAGAAAGGTTTGAGAATATCACACAAACTTACTTGATAAATCAGTGGAAATATTTGAGAAGATTGACTCCAATTCTGAAAGAAGTTTTACTGAAGGTAAAAATGCCATCAAGCAGCATCACATACTACAGAGAAATCTTTTGTGAAAGAAGAGCCAATCAATGTGGCAAACTTCATGGTTATGTTATTAATATTTTAACAATTGCCACAGTCACTCCAACCTTTAGCAATCACCACTCTGATCATCAGCAGCCATCAAAATGAAGTCAAGACCTTCCACCATCACAATGATTATGACTTACTGAAGGCTCAGATGACCATTAGCATTTTAAGATTAAAATATTTTAATTAAATTATGTAGATAGTTTTTTTGAACATAATGCTAGTGAACATAGATTACAGTATAGTGTAAATGTATCTTTTCTAAGCAATGGGAAACCAAAACCATGTGTGACTTGCTTTATTGTGATACTTTATTACAGTATTTTGGACCCAAACCTGCAATATCACCAAGGCATATCTGTATTCTGTAATCCTGATTACAACTTACTCAGGATAATAATTTTGAGATTTATTCATGCTGTCATGAGCATCAATAACAGTTCATTTATTCTTTATATTGTTAATATTTCATTGTAGGTATATACCACAACTTTTTATTCACTTACCTGTTGATAAAATTTGGGTTGTTTCTAGTTTTGAGTTTTCAAAATAAAACTCCTATGAATAAATTTCATGTACAAGTTTTTGTATGGGCATATGCTTTAATTTCTTTTGAGCAAATACCTAGGAATGGAATGATTATGTCATATGGCTGTTATATGATTAACTTTATTATTTCTGTATGCATGTGAAGTAAAGGGTGGACTTTAATGTTTATTTACAGGATATAAAATTTCAAGTGAAATAAGAAACCTAGACAGAAGACAAGCTTCCCATCGTAGGTACAGTTGGAACTGTTCAAGTATAGTTTCAGTATAAAATGTGCTGCAATAGCAATCCACATTGAAAAACAGTTCTTAACAGAGAAACAATAAGACAAAATACCAAATGTAGTACACAACAAACTTATGCCTTAGCTACATGATCTAAAAGTTAAAGGTCCCAGGAAATCCATCCTGAACTTGGAAGGTATAGCCTTCAAACGTAGCTTCTGGAACAATATTTTGATCTTCCTCTTCCTCTGTGGACAAATACTTCTCAATTAAGCTTAACTAAGCCTTATACACAGACTCATTTTAATGGTTTTGTAGAACTTCACTTTGTCTAAGCCTCCACATTGTTCAATCTTAATACTAAGTTTCTCAGTTTTACCTAGTTTCTTAGCAGCCTGAAAGGTACTTGAAATGGCATCCAGAATAACCAGAATAATCTTGGTATCTTTTGCAGTTAAGAGTTCATCAACGGTTGTATTATGCCACAATGAACAAGGTACATGATCTGTTCAGCTGTTTCACTGCTGGTCATGGCCCATACAGCTTCCTTTTATGTCTTAAAATCTGCCTTATAAGAAACTATTAAGCTTTTTTTTTCATTTTATATTCCAATCTGCAGTGTATTAAAGTTCCAGTGGATCCTTATTGACACTCAGTGTGATTAGTATTTTTAATTTTAAAAATTCTATTGGTGTGGTGTGTACTAGTATCTTATTATGGGTCTAATTTGCATTCCTCTAATGATTAATGATGCCAAATGTTTTCTCATTTGCTCATCTGCAATCCATAATTTTTGTTCTTGAAGTGTCTGTTAAATTTTTGTGAAGTTTTATTGGATTGTGCTTTCTAATTGAGTTTGTTTTAAATAGTTTAAGTATGAGTCCTTTATCAGATATGTGATTTTCAAATACTTTTTCCCAGTCTATGGTTTGTCTTTATATTATCCTAACAATTTATTTTACATAGCAGAGATTCTTAATTTTGACAAAGTTTATTATATCAATATTTCTTTTAAAAATCTAAGGTTTTCAGTTTATATTTTCTAACTAAATTATAAAAAGATTCTTTAAAGCCAGTCATTATACTCTCCAAATCTATAGTATTTTTGTCTAATATTCTAGTTCTAGCTTTAATTTTTAATTATTTTTGTTTTAAAGTATAACCACAGCACCAACAGAATCCTAGGGAACAGACACTGATACTCAAAGAACTTCATGCAAGAGGCTTACTATGAGTCACTTTTGAAAATAACTCCTTTAAGAGAACAAGAGAATAGGATGGGCAGAGGGAGGCAGTGAACTCTCATGAAATTGCAACATTGACATTAGCTAGTCACTTAGCTAGCTCTGAATATGGCATAGCTTTTCAGACATAGCCCCAGCAAAGGCAAATGGGCCAAGTCTTTATCTCCCTATCATTGGATGCAGGCTTCTTCTGGGAAAATGGTATAACCTTGAGCAAGACAGCATTTGCCATCAGCAACCATCACTCTCAGCCATTGGAGGATGAGTGATTAGGAAGATTCAGGAAATGCACCCATAGCATCCACTTGAGGGCTCTCTACTCAGGACCACTTGTTTTAAATAAATAGTAAGCTCACTTTATCTGCAAAAACCTCCTCTAAGACCAGTCACTGAAACTTGTCTCAAGGCCACAAGTGATACTCATCATCTCCTTCCTATATCACTTACTCTGGAGTCCCTTTTCCCTTACTACGATTTCTGCTGCTCTAGGAATCTTAACTTGGAATAACCCAGACACTTAGGAATGAGCACTCTAAATCTCTGGTGAGCATGCTCTCCCCAGGCCATCACTACTGTATATGTTTATTTACTGTCATTGTTAGGAAAGGGCCAAGGGACTCTCTAATTGTATCAACCACCAAATAACTGTTGGTCAATTTTTTTTTTTTTTTTTTTTTGCCTCAGGAGGTAAGAGTCCTAAACCCTCCTGATAGTCAGGGTCAATGACCATGCTTGCTGAGCTTTTGAAAAAGGAAGACTGAAGTGATCATGTGGCAGCCACAATGTAAAGAAGACTCTGTTTCTCCTGGCAGAAGAATTCCCTTTCTGGAAACCAGAAACTTTAGGCCAACAGAGCCCAGAGTGGCAGGCAGAGAATTCAAACATTCTCCCAATGGGTCACTAAAAATGATTGTAAATTAGCTCATTCCTTTTGGTCCCAAACCCATGTATTTTACATATTGCTGAAAGAGCCATACAGTGGTTATATATTTTGGGTATATTTTATGTCCTGGAGGATAGTGTCTCATTTTCCTAGAATATCATGTTCAAGTTAATGACTCAGCTGAGTCTTCAAAAGATGGCTCCTTCATCCTACCCGATTGTCTTCTTCAAGTGGTGTGGTATAGAATAGAGACAGTAATTGTTATGGTTATGTATTCATTCCTGTGGGTCCTTTGTTTTAAAATGAGTCTTCTGGTCTTGTGCTAGTTATACAGAATCTAATCGGTGAATCAAACACTGGATGCTCTTCAGTAGTGGTTCTGGCTAAGGTCCTGTGTGCAGTGAAGACTAACTCATACCTGTAATTTGTTTTTATTACAGATTAATTACTTCCTTTTCCATAATGAAATGGATCCAAAGTAATTTAACCTCTAAAATGTGGCTAGTTGATCTTGACAAATGATATTGTACCTGAACATCAACATTGGTCTCCATTGTGGGTGTGCACTACATTTGGCAAAACCAGTAGTTAGACTGGTCTTAGTGACTAGAAGCCATTTATGTTGGATTCATGCATAGCCTCCATGTTTTTCAGAATGGTTACTTCACTCATTAGTCCACTGTGTCTACACTAAAATTATTTATGAAAAAAGTGGATGATTCAGCTTTCTTGTGCCCTTTGGGTCTTTATTTATTTATAGCAGTGAAATTTAAATTCTTGCTCAGTACTGGCAGGACCACTTTCAAATTATAAGGGATAGCTTCTATATTTAAGATTTAATGGATCTGACAGAATCTTGCTCATAAAAAATATTTCTGGTTATACGGTCACTTGATATTCTACAGCAAGGTGTTCTGTCTCCAGAAGGACACAAATACTATACCAGGAGGTGTTTTTTGAATTATGTATAATTTTATTACAGATGAAAGGGCCTTGCTCCAGAATCCTAGAAGTCCATTTTGTAATTCCATTGTTGGGACTTACCATGAAACCCACATTGCATTCTTCCCCACTTCAAATATCCGTAATAGCATAAAGTCTTACTGTAGTGATATAGCTCACCTGGCTGTACTAATTGCTTTAATAACCTGTTCTAGGGTTCACTCAAAGCCATAGCCTTCTGTGTTACCTGGTACACTCCAAAGTGTGAAATGTCCTGCCTCAAAAATTCAAAGTTATCTTCTAGTCATGGTGCTTGCTTCTTAGAGTTTGTAGGGCTAATAACTTGTTTTTAACGTTTACATAAATGTTCTAGCATACACATGAGCACTGGACTTCTAAAATTTTACTGATTTAATGAAGCTGTGAATTTTTATGCATTGTTTTTCACCCTCTGGTAATAATATCTTAACAAGGTCTGCAACATACTTGATCCTTGTTTATGTTGTTAGATTAATGTGACATGATTGACAAAAAGGATCAATACAATACTATGCTAAATGTCCAGAGAGCGTAAGCCTCTTTTTGAAAAAGAAGGAAAGTTAACATAGCACTAGGACAAAAACATATGTATATAGTACTCTCTGTAGAATTTAAGTGCAGATTGCTTCTGATGCCATTTCCAGAAAGTGATTAAAACAAACAAACAGAAGCTCCAGGTGAATAGCTGTATATCATATAACTGAGACCATGTTAATATATTTTATCAAATCTATCATAGGAGCTTCAGTGGAAAGTAAGATTTAATTGAGTTTGCACTTTTCTATAGATCCTTCATGATTTATATTTTTATAGGATTTTTCAATAGGGGTAACAACAGTGAATTCAATGGGAATGTGATAGAAACAACCACATCTGCATAATTCTCTGATATGTGACTAATTTTTCCATTTTCCCTGGGATGTGATATCATTTTGATTTACTATTTTGACTTGTGAGGAGGGCAGTTTCAGAAGCTTGGAGTTGGTCTTTCCTATAAAAGAGTTTGTGCCACACAGGCCAAAAGAAGCGAGTCTACACATTACCAAGTATGTTCCTTTTAATTGGATATTCAAGAAGTAGAAGCAAGTACTGAATTGATATTTGGGCTTTATGATCATGCTATGTGCTGGATCTGGGCTCAGATTTCACTTATTATCAGGTGTTCATTCACCTTAAATCTAACACTGGGACCATGATGATGCTTAGAAATCAATGACTAGGCAGTCCTCTCTCACCATAGTATCATTACCAGAGTAAATGGTCAAAGGTCCCATTAAGAAAGAACTAAAGAATAATTTCTGTATTCATTTGTTATGATATTTCAGAGTTTCAGGATTCTTCATGGGGATGCTGTCTCTACTGCAGTCAATGGATTGCAGGTCTAAAAACCCAATCAGTACCTAAATCTGATTTATAAGAACAGACAAAAATCCAGTTCTTGTTGCCTCTGAGTTTGAAGGTATGGATTACTTGAAGGAAAAGCTAATGACTTTCCCTATGGAGCTAAAAAAATTATCTGGCCTAGAAGATTGTTAGAAGGCTTCAAGAGAATTTAGAATAATCAGAGGCTCAACTGCTTACTTACACCAGTGAGGTATGCCACCAGTTAGGTTGTGTATGAGTTCCTAAATGGTTAGTACTTCAATTTTGACTGGAAATTCATATACAATATAGATAGATAAATCAATTGATAGATAGATCTTTTATGGCCTACCATAAGTCAAAACACACAGAAAGAGGAAACATGAGAAATGTACAGCTTAATCAAGCTGACCAATAACAAAGCCAGCCCACCAAGAACTGAAAACTAGAGTATTGATTATACCAATTCATGAACATAGTATTTACCTTTGCTTATTAAGGTCTTCTTTAATTTGTTTAAATAAAATTGTATAGTTTTCTGCATAGAGATCCTGATGAACTATACTTAAATTTACTTCTAAGTTTTTATCAAATACCTATAAACCCTAAAGTTTCCACCAAAAAACTCCTATGCCCAATAACTATTTCAACAAAGTCTCAGGATACAAAATCAACATACAAAAATCAGTAGCATTTATAATGAGGACACCAGAAAATAAAAAATAGACAAACGGGACTTAAACTGAAAAAGTTCTTACACAGCAAAAGAAACTGTCAACAAGTAAACAGGCAACCTACAGAATGGGAGAAAATATTTGCAAATTATCCTTTTGAAATGACATGCAGAATCTATAAGTAACTCAAATCAACAAGAAAACAACAAATATATATTAAAAAGTGGACAAAGGATATACACAGATAAGTCTCAAAAGAAGACATACAAGTGGACAGCAAACATAGGAAAAATTTCTCAGTATCACTAATCATCAGAAAAATGCAGAAATGCATATCAAAACCACAGTGAGATACCATTTCATACTAATCAAAACAGCTATTTTTAAAAAGTCAAAAAATAACATGTTGCTGAGGATGTGGAGAAAAGGGAATTTTTATATACTGTTAGTGAGGATGCAAATTAGTTCAGTCTCTGTGGAAAGAAGTTTGCAGATTTCTTAAGGAATTAAAAATATTTAATAGAACTGCCATTCAATATACCCAGCAATCCCATTACTGGGTATATGTCCAAATGAAAATAAATCTTTCTATCAAAAAGACACCTGCACTTGTGTATTTATCACAGTGCAATTTAAAATTACGAAAAAGTCATGAAATTAACACAGATACCCACATTGGTGGATTAGATTCTTTTTAAATGTGGTATACTACACAGCCACAAAAAAAGAATGAAATTATGTCCCTTGCAGCAACATGGATGCAGCTGAAGGCCATTACCCGATTGAATTAACACAGAAACTGAAAACCAAATACTACATGTTCTCACTTATAAATGGCAACTAAACATTGGATACACACAGACACAAAGATGGGAGCAATAGACACTCTGAACTCCAAAAGGGGGCCAAGAGTTGACAAACTCCCCTATTCTATGTTTTCTACTTGGGCAATGGGATTATTAGAAGCCCAAACCTCAGCATTGCATAATATACCCATGTAACAAATTTGTGTATGGAGCAAACTTGTACACATCTAAGTCTAAAATGAAAAATCAAATTTAAAAATATATAGCTTTTTAAAATTTTATATTCATTTTGTTTTATATAAAAATATACTTTTAGTATATTATATTTTGCATGGAGCAATGTCACTAAGTGCCTAGTCAATTACAAGGTTTTACCTGCAAGTTATTTGGATTTTCTATATATAAAATTGTAGCATTTATATTTCTCTCTTACAATCTCTGTATTTTAATCTACTGTTTCTTCCTTAACAAAACAGTTTTCCTTTTGCATTTCATAATGTTTTGTTTCTCTATGTTGGATCTCGTTAATTTAGTCTAATCTATCTTCCAGTTTAGTATCTCTTTCTTTAGTTTGACCTGACCAGATCTTAGTTACAGATAAGGTAGGTTCAGTATGCAATTTTCACTTGTTTTTCTTGTCTTCTTTTTCACTTTTTATACTAGTTTTCAATTCTCTTTTTCAGTAGAATAAGCTGCCTGTTGTTTCTGTTTCTTGGGCATCTAATTCTCTTTGTGTACTGGACATTGTTTTCAAAAGTACTGAGTTAATAATCTTAGGCTGAAGATGATGCTAAGAAATGCCTGCATTTGCATAAATCTGGGGTACTTCTGGATTATTCTGTTCAAATTTCTGGAATTGTGATCTATAGGTTAAAAAGTGGTATTTAAAATGCAGACTTGGATGTACTGCATAAGTTTGACCTTAACCTTACCCAAGGTGTACCTTTCAGGGTCCAAAACTGTGTTTTAATAATGTCTCTTACATTTTACATACCACTCCTGAACACACACACACACACACACACACACACACACACACACACACACACAAATATTTCAGCCTTTGAGCAACTTTATCTGTTAATATCAAATGCTAACAAGACAAAAGTAGCCCAGTATTTCACTTTATGTGTATATTAAAACATCATGTTGCATACCTTATCTATCTATATATCTATCTACCTATCTATCTATCTATCTACCTACCTACCTATCTTTAATGTTCTAAATACCTAGGTCACATCTTTGCATTTCTGTCCTCTTCCTAATCATGGCCAGTTAATTTTCATTATTGTATTAGACCTTGTATGCTTTTATAGAAGTTTTCTAAACTATGTCTTGACAAGATTCTTCTTTTGTCTTCAGTTAAGAAAGTTGATCTGAATAACCTACATTTATTAATAGAAGTAAAAGCATTGCCACTTGTTTTTAAATTCTCAAAAACTTTCATTATCATTATTATGATAATCATCATTCCTTTACAGTATTCTTTTTTGGAATTTCTGTTAGTAGTATATATGACATTTTTGTTGTACTTTCCATTTGTAAACTTTCTTCCTAATTTCTTTCTGTTTTAACTTTTATGCCACATTCCATATAATTTCTTCAACTCTGCCTTCCAGTCCACCAGTTCTTTTTCACTTGTGCCTAATTTGTGATTTAAAATCCATTGAGCATTTTTCAAATTCAGGTGGCTAAATTTTATTACTGTAGTTCTACTTTTACCAACCTACACAATATAATTCTCCTTTTACTGCTGTTGCTATATCTTCCTTCATCTCATTAACCATTTCAATGTGCATAATTTTCATTTGTGTTATTGTGTGATGTCAATTTTTTATTGATTTTATCTGCTGAATTGCCCTTGAGATTGCATTACTACCTAGGTTTTGAAATTATTTCTACTAACTGTTCAAAACCAAGGCATACAATACAATTCGAATCAAAAAAATTAGAATAGTTCATTGGACAATTTGTGGAAAAGGGGCCATTAGAGATTTAATATAAATCCTTAAGATTTTCAGGTAATTAAATAAATAAATAAATAAATAATGTAGTCATCATATCCTCAGTTAATGACTTCCTCTTTTTGAGTCCACTGAGGCCATGCATGATTTTTATTTTAGTCATTTCATATTAACTACTTTATTTGTTATCCTCTTCATCTCCAGTATAATTTCTTTACTACTCCCATTTTTGGATATAAGATGCTAATCTTCTTTTTAAAAAATTTCCTGAACACTTAACTTTGAAGTTGATACTTGTTTATAATATTTATTCTCTTTTTCCAGCCCAGGCCATTCCTTTTGTTGCAGAAGAAAAGCCATTTGGATGTAAAGGATGCCTTTTACTTTGTATGACCTCTTTGTATTTATTTCAACTATTCCAAATAGGACACCATCATTTCACTGCTCTTCTTGCCTTTAACAAGGCAAATAAAACTTATTGACATTAATGGAAGTTGAGGGTAAGCCCTATACATTCTTGGCTTTATTGTTTCTTACATCATTTTTAAACTTTTATTTCAAGATATTAAAACAGTAGACCCTATTTAGGTAGAAAGCATAATTCACTGTCACCCTGTGCGGTGCGCCAGTGTTCCTTTCTGTCCTGTCACTTTCACCCTATCAATATATGTCAGCATGCTTTTTTTTTTACCAAAAATAATTCCTTGTGAGTAAAAGTGGTTTTTATTGTTTTGTCTGTTTCATATGATTGTCCAACACTTATACTATGTGCAAGTTTATTTTGTAAGCAATATGTTATGCATACGTTTTATATGAGGGCATTTTGAGAAATAACATAATCTCCCTAGTCTCTTAACAAATGTGTCCTTGGTAACAAAAGTATTCAGTGCTTAACAGAATAACATAATTGTGTAATGAGTTGAAAATAATGTTTATTAGTAACTCTAATATCCTATAGACGTAAGCACATTTTTACCATTTCTCGTTATAGCTAGAAAATGACAGCTATACTTTTTTACAATAGTTTTCAAATTTGTGAAATGTGGACAAACACTATTAACTTCATACAAAAGACAGAAAAATTTAAAAGATAAAATATTTGCTATTGCTTTGAATAAAATATGTCCCAGCCTGTTTTAAGAAGTTTATCTTGATTGCACTGCTTCCTCCCCACCGTGTAGGTAAATGTTTGTTTTGTGTTAATTAAGAAGTCATTTAAACATCTGCCTTTATTTTATGGACTGCCTTAGAAGTGTAAAATGTGTTTTTCTCATGAGAGCACTTTATGTTCCCAAGTGGCAATTTTAAAATAAAGTGTCTCTTTTTCAGATATAAAGTCTAATGTGCAAAGGTTTTGCCATCTGTTCTGTGTAGTTACACTTGTGAGCTAGCTGTTTGAGTAGAAGCAACAAATGCATAGAAAATGCGTCTTCACTCAATAAAAACTAAAACTACTGTCTGTTTTTAAGACTCTTATCACAAATATTTTAAATTTTATTAAGGATTAGTTGGGTCTCTTAAAGCAGAAAATTCATCATTAAATTGAATTTTACATCATTTAGAAAAAAATAAAAATTCATCTCAGTTTTTCAAAGCACAAAGAGCTCCTTGTTTCAATACAGGACAAATAATTAAGTCAGTGCTGCTGACCAAGTCTATCCAATAAGGTTATGAAACCAAAAGTAGTTTAGTAGTTTAAGATGCCTCAAAAAGTAAGTTATATCTATTGAGATATAATCCCACTATTTTGTTAGAAATAGTTTCTAAAAACACAGGGAAACATTATGTAATCTAAAAATGATATGTTAACCATGACATTCTAAAAACTCACTAATCATTTACAAGTTTAGATGTTTGTACAGACGTTAATTTACAACAAAAAAGAAATAAGCAAATATAGACAACAGGCCAGGCATGGTGGGTCAAGCCTGTAGTCCCAGCATTTTGGGAGGCTGAAGGAGGCAGATCACTTGAGGTTAGGAGTTCCAGATCAGCCTGGCCAATATGGTGAAATCCTGCCTCTGCTAAAACTACAAAACAACATTTTGGTTATGTTATATACTCATTAATTGTGAGGGAAAATGCCTAATTCAGATGCTTTGATCTTATCAAGACCAGAATATCTACTCTAGAATGTATATTATTTCTAGAATCTCTTGACTTGACAGGTTATCCCAGAATTGTCTGTGGGATTCATTCGTGTTTCAGACACAGTTACTGTAAACATGTACAATGATATAAATGATTGCCATGCCCAAACACATTCAAAGTAAACTATTTTCTTTATTTCATGAGAGTTTTGCTTTGGGACAGGGTCAGGCAGATTTATCTACCTTAAAATATCATATAATCTGATATTGTTGAGACAGGAGTCATGTTTTAAAATCTTTGGATCTGAGATGATTTTTGTATTAATTCTGAAGCTCTTAACTAGATTCTCCCAGAATTTTTAATTCTGTTAAGGCTGTATTGATTATAATAATTCAATCGAGGCCACTAGGGTAGCTGTTAAATTCACAGCAATATTTCCGGTGCCTATTATGTACACAGTCCTAAAGCAAAACTTTTAAGTAACTACACAAACACGTCTGTAATCCCAGCACTTTGGGATTTGGGAGGCTGAGGAGTGCGGACCACCTGAGATCAGGAGTTCAAGACCAGCCTGGCCAACACAGTGAACCCCTGTCTCTACTAAAAACACAAAAATTAGCCGGGCATGGTGGTGGGTGCCTGTAATCTCAGCTACTCAGGAGGCTGAGGCAAGAGAATCACTTGAACCTGGGAGGCAGAGGTTACAGTGAGCCAAGATTACACCACTGCACTCCAGCCTGGGGGACAGAGTGACTCCGTCTCAAAAAAAAAAAAAAAATGTGAAACGTTTACCTTTACACGTAAAAGGTACAAGATGTAATCCTCATTATTTGTAGATGTTGTATGTGTGAATTCACCGACTTGGCAAAATTCATTTTTAACTTTCAAATTAATACTCATGGTGGTTTTGAGACAATTTGAGGACATGTGCAAAGTGGCAAAAAAAAACTTTTAGTCAGCCGACCTGTATATGTCCAGCTGAAGTTGAACAGAGTAATGTTCTGTCTTCTTATTTTGGCTTTCATACAGAGTGCAGTGCAGTGCAACGCAGAAAGCTCCAGCTCTGGTGATAGGTGTAGAAGGCTTCAATCCCAGCGCTGGCATCTGTAAGTGGGGTGGTTTCAGGCAAGTCACTTAATCATGAACCTTTTTTTCTCATTTGTAAAATAAAGCAAATAGAATCTAATAGGATAAGATGTTTTTAAAATTTAAAATTATAGCATATTAAGTATATGATGTATGTAGATAGACATAGATATAGATATGTCTATGTATGTTTCTTTGAGAAACAATCATAAATGTTCATTAATTCAGTGTTCAAGGGGATTGTATAGAACATGACTATCAGAAATAATGACAATTGATTATACATTTTTCCTAGTGCCGTTATGAACAGAAGTGTTTTAAAAGTTTCATTTTTTGATTTTTCTTAAATTTAAAGAAATATTTTTTACACATTTTGACCTTGTATCAAGTGATCTTGATAAAGTCACTAATCAATTCTAATAATGTGTGTATTTGTCTGTGTGTATTTTTTAGGATTGTCTATATTATGAATTGTATCATTTGCAAATGTAGGTTTACTTCTTCCTTTACAATCTGTATATTTTTTGTTGATGCATAAGTATCTGAGTATATATGTATATATTCAAATTCATTTATATTACTTATTGCACTGCCTGAAAACTGAAAAGTATGTTGCTTTCCACCAATTTTTGAAAGAAAACATTTGGTGTTTCTCCCTAAATACAGATATTTTTCATAAATTTCATTTATTAAGAAATCTCTCCTTTACTGTTAATTTATTTAAAGTGCATGGGTGTTGGATTTTGTCAAATATTTTCTCTGTGTCTACTGTGGTGATCCTGTTCTTTCTGTGCTTTATCCTATTAATGCAGTGTGTTATCTTTTTACTTTTTAACTATATTTTCAGATTTTAAATTTGGGGGTATATTTAAAGGTTTGTTATGTGGCTCTATTGCATAATTCTGGGTTTGGGCTTCTATTGAGTCTGTTACACGAATAGTGAACATAGTTTCCAATAGATGAATTTTCCACTCCTGCCTTCCTTTCTCCCTCCTCACCTTTTGGAGCCCAATGTCTATTGTTTCCATCTTTATGTATCTGTGTGCCTACTGCTCATCTCCCACTTATAAGTGAGAACATGTGGTATTTGGTTTCTGTTTCTGTGTTAATTTACTTAAGAGAATGACCTCCAGCTGCACCCTTGTTACTACAAAGGACGTGATTTCATTCTTTTTTATGGTTGTGTAGTATTCCATGGTTTATATGCATTTTCTTTATCCAATCAATTGTTGGTGGACACTTAGGTTGATTCTGTGACTTTGCTATTGTGAATATTGCTGTAATAAACATTAGCAGTATAGACATCTTTTTAGCAAAACAATTTATTTTTCTTGGGTAGATATCCACTGGTGGGATTGCTGGGTTGAATGATAGTTCTATTTTTAGGTCTTTGAGAAATCTTCACACTGCTTTCCACAGAGGTTTTGCATTCCCACCAACAACGGATAAGCATTCTCTTTTCTCTTCATCCTTGCCAACATTTATTATTTCTTGACATTTTAATAACAGCTATTCTGACTGGTAGGAGATAGTATCA
This sequence comes from Sapajus apella, assembly GCF_009761245.1. Taxonomy (NCBI): domain Eukaryota; kingdom Metazoa; phylum Chordata; class Mammalia; order Primates; family Cebidae; genus Sapajus; species Sapajus apella. The sequence goes on along the minus strand of NW_022436984.1, from coordinate 8,435,092 downwards.
TATTGTGATTTTCATTTGCATTTTTCCAATGATTAGTGACTAGTATGTTTTTATATGTTTGTTGGTCATGGGTACATTTTCTTTTGAAAAGTGTCTTTTCATTTCCTTTGCCCACATTTTAATGAACTTATTTTTATTATCTTGTTTGTTTGAATTTATTACAGATTCTGGATATTGGTCCCTTATCAGATACATAGTTTTCAAATATTTTCTCCCATTCTCTAAGCTGTCTGTTTACTCTGTAGATAGTTCCTTTACTGTATAATTAAGCCTCAATTGCCAATTTTTGTTTTTGTTGCATTTGCTTGTGATGTCTTAATCATAAATTCTTAGCTTATGCTAATGTCCAGAAGAGTTTCTCCACGGTTTTCTTCTATAATTTTTATAGTTTGAGGTATTACATTTAAATCTTTAATTGGTCTAGAATCAGTCTTGAGTTCATTTTTTTATGTGATAAGAGATAGGGGTTCACTTTCATGTGTGTATGGGTAGTCAGTTTTCCCAGCATTATTTTTTGAATAGGGTGTCTTTTACCCATTGTTTATTTTTGTCAACATTGTCAAAGATCCGTAAAACAACCTCAAATGCCTGGGATCAGTTCTACTTGGTAATTCTGTGTAATCTTGTTTTATTTTTAATAGTTTGCTGTTGACATACTTTGCTTGTTAAGGCAAGAAACCTTTAATATTTCCCTCAGTTTGATCAAAGTTTAGGTCACCTTTTTTTGTTTTTTTCTGTCACCTTTTGGTGTTTTTTGTTTTTTTCTGTCTCAAGGCCTCTAGTCTCCCTTTTCTTATAGCATTTGCTTTAGAAAACTTGTAATTGTAAATTATTCCCTGCCCCTTTGAGATATAAATCTGTTCTAAGGGTCTTTAGCAGATTTACAACTCAAGTTTTACTTTCCAAAGGACCTGGGAGCCATCCATTTATCAAGGAAGATACTGGCCTTATCTCCCAGCCTCCATAGTAGGAGTCTGACTTAAGTGGGCACCTTTCTCCAAATTAAAAAACTACCTTTTGTTATAAAGATTGTAGGTCTTCAGGAGAATCACTTGAACCCAGGAGGTGAGGTTGCAGTGAGCCAAGATTGTGCCACTGCACTCCAGCCTGGGCAACAGGGTGAGACTCCATCTCAACAACAACAACAACAACAACAACGACAACAAAGATTGTAGGCCTTCTGTGTTTTGTAATTTTCCTTACCCCAAAAAAGTAAACTTTCTCATATTTTAATTTTTCTAGATATTTCACATTATGTGTTTTGTTTTCTTTTTGCTGCTTACTTTTGTGCTAAATAAATATTTATAGTGTATCATTTTAACTCGTTAATTTTTTGATTATTTTTTGGATTTATTTTCTTAGTGGTTGCTCAACAGTTTATATGGAAATTAATATACTGCAATCTACTTTAGATTTGTATTAACTTTATTTAGGTACAATATGGAAATTTGCTTGACTACAGCTTGCTTTCTGCTCCTTCCTTTTTGCTATTATTGCCATATACATACATATAAGGTATAAATCCAAATTATATATTTTGTATTTTTTATTTTTCTGTGTACTTAACTTATCTCTCCTGTCATTTCCTTTAAAGTTGAAGAATTTTTTCTCAGTATTTTTGAAAGGTAAGTTGTGCAACAATATATTATCTCAAATTTTGTTTATCCAGGACTATTTTCACTTTTTTTAATTTTGAAGTATAATTTTGCTAGATATAAAATTCTTGCCGGGCGCGGTGGCTCAAGCCTGTAATCCCAGCACTTTGGGAGGCTAAGGCGGGTGGATCACGAGGTCAAGAGATCGAGACCATCCTGGTCAACATGGTGAAACCCCGTCTCTACCAAAAATACAAAAAATTAGCTGGGCATGGTGGTGCATGCCTGTAATCCCAGCTACTCAGGAGGCTGAGGCAGGAGAATTGCCTGAACCCAGGAGGCGGAGGTTGCGGTGAGCCAAGATCGCACCATTGCACTCCAACCTGGGTAACATGAGTGAAACTCCGTCTCAGGAAAAAAAAAAAAAAAAAAAAAAAAATTCTTGGTTAACAGTGTCAATTCCTACAGTTTGAACGTGCCATCCCACTGCCCTATGGTCTGCATTATTATGAGCAGTCAGCCTTTACATGTGTTACTGTTCCCCTCTAAATAATTATTTAATTTTCCCTTTCATCTTTCAAGATTTTTACTTTGCTTTGCTGTTCAACAGTTTGACTATGATGTGTCTAGGTGTGATTTTTGTATTTCTCCTACTTAAATCTGTAGATTAAGAATTTTTAGCACATTTGAAAAGCTTTGACCATTATTTTTTCAAAATTTATTTTGCCACATTGCTATTGTTTCTCAGAATTCTCAGACTCCCATTAAATGTGTGTGTGTGTGTGTGTGTGTGTGTGTGTGTGTGTGTGGTGTATAATGTTGTATAATGGATCTCCAAGTATTTGTTTTTAAATCTTTTTTCTTTGTTCTCAGAATGCATACTTTCTACTTGATCTATTTTAAAATTCACTGACTGTTTTCCTGCAGCTATCTCAAATATATTGAAATCCTCTAATGATTTGTTCACAATAATTATCATACTTTTTTTTATCTGCAGATTTTTTTTCCAGTTTCTATAACTTTGCTTACAAAATACCACTGCTACATTTACATCTATTTAAATGTTTCAAGTGGCACACTTCAAGATACCTCATAACTGAAGCGATTTCTAATCTAAATTATATATTATATATTACTTCTTTAAATCTACTAACCACTTGATAGTTTGTTTGTGTTTTTTTTTGGGTGTTTTGTATGATGTTTTTGTTGATGTATGTTTCAAACTATGTAATATCCCTGAAGGTAATAACAGTATTTTTCTGACTTTTCTTTAATATTTGCATCATCTAGTACATTATTTTGCATACAGTAACTGCTCAGCAAAAATGTTAATATAATCAAGTTGAATATAATTGTATTAGGGCTGTTGCCCAAACTTTTGTTAATATTACCATTATCTCGATAGTCCTAAACCTTTTTAGCAACATTACACTGTTAGTAGTGTTAAGCATTGCAAATAACACTAACTGTAGGCTGCATTAACCACTGCATAATTTAGAATGCTTTCCCCTGAGGTAACATAACTCCTGACTCAGGGTCATCACAGTAAACATCCATGCAAATAGCACCCACTGGAGTTCTTTAAAATACAACCTGTGCAACCATATGTAGAGGGACTTGATCTTAAACAAAAATTAAATGTACTATTCATTTATCTGGAAGTACAAAAGTAGAACAAAAGCAAATTTGACTTAACTTCCATGGTTATGCCTCCAACTTTTTGGTCTGCCTGTGCTACATCCTTCTTTCCATATAAAGTTTTCAGCCGCTGGCTAGCATCTCCCATCACTAAAAATGTCTATGACTGTTTCAAGACTCGTAATTATATACCGGATATCCTGAGATATCTGAAGATAAAGAGAATTTATTTTTTGTGGTCCCTTATTCTTAAAATGTTTTTAAAAGTAAACTTATTTCACAGAAATCCTGGCAAATTTACTTAAAAAAATTGATATGGATTGTATCATATGTTTATTTCTGTGGTCAGAGAGATGACGTTAGGTAATTGGTGTAATTAGAGTTCCTGAACTTTATACTTTCACCAGGGATAAAGTTTACTTGTAGACCTGTCATAACTAAGCTTGGAGCTTGGAGTGCAAGCGAGCAGGAGGTGGGGTATATGTTGAATGAAGAAGAGATAACAACATAAAATAAACAGATTATGTTAAAGAAAGTGTGAAATATTGGTTAAGCAACCAACCATATAAATTATATCTGGGTATTTAAAGTGTCAAAAACTCATACTTCACATGCAAAAATTATTGTCATTAATTTAATGAATAATGTCTTACTATCCTGAGCCTGTTCAATCATCTTCATTCCCTTTCTACTCCTGGCTAATATTAAGAATCGCCTGATATATATTCTGAACCAAAATTTCATATTGTGCGCCTTGTATAATCAAATTGCAAATTGTTTTGGGTAAAAGGTAAAGTGAACATTCTAACTAATTATATTTCATAGTCATGTAGTGCAAACATTAAGGTTTAACTGTTCAACTTACCACTTATTTTACACTTGTTAGCATTAAAGGTATTTCATACTTTTAATTAGCTCTTTCTTCTTCTATTCTTGACAAGTAGAATATCATCAACTTAATAGAGGAAGATATTCATCCACCCAAAAATTTAATGAACTGGCCAAGGACACAGAGTGAGGCTGACAAAAATTTAGTGTCCATACTAGCAGTGTTAAAATTGCCCTACCAAATCGAACATGTTATGCTTGATTTGGAATTTGGGGTCACATTAAAGACTGATTGCTCAGCAATAAATCTAGCCAATGGGGAAGTAATATTAATAAGCCATTAAAATGACTAAACTTATAAAACTGACCATGCACAGTCTGTTAAGATTATTTTAATGTAAGGGGACAGTCATTATCAAGACATGCCATAATAAAAAATAAAATAACATACAGAGATATTTCCACAGTTGATGGTCAAATGGAGAAAGGTTTCTATAGTTGTTTATGCCAATTTCTCACATACATCTTTTAAATCAATTCTTAATGGTTAAATATGCTCATAATATTCATTTTAAAGTGCTTTTTTTGAATTATAGGATCTTTTTCCAAGACAAAGAGTATTTAATTATACTGTGCACTCATTTGAAGTTAACCTCCTGAGGAAATTATTGCATCTTCTGTACAAGAGGATCCTGACAGTTAGAAAATAGAAAACTGGGAGATTATGGCTGTGACCTGAGAGATTAAAATTAATTTATTTCTTCATTGATTCATATCATTAACTCTGGAAGTGATATCTTATCCTTTTTCTTATCTTATAAATGATATCTTGTAAGTGATCATTTGTAAGTGATATCTTATCCTTTTTTCTCATACCTAAACAAAGGTTATGGAGCTCTATTTTAAAACCTATTGTCTTAGAGTCTGAAGGGCATATATTGAAATTACATCTTATTTCCTAGAGGTCAACTCAAATATATTGGGAGAAGCTGACTATAACAAGAGCATTTGACAGACATTCCAACTCAACTGCATACAGAGACTTCTTCAACTCATGCCATACCCAGAGTTAGCCTTTCAATTCTAAGACTATAGTTATTTTTCCCATTTCCTTATTTTTTGTGCTCCCTGACTTCAATTTCAATGCCAGAAGGACTGTGGAACCAGGTAAAAAGAAACTTTCCTAGCTCACTAAAATAGAATATATACATATCTGAAAGAAAACATAAAATTATTATTAGGTACAGAGGTAAATATAGGTCATGTTTGTGAACAAATAATAATGTATTGAATCATCTAAGAACAGCTAAGAGGAATCATGTTATAAAGGAAATATTTGTTTGACTTAAATACTGCTTATGGTCCTAATATTCCACAGTCTCCTTGAAGCTAATACTTTGCTTCTAATTATGGAAATGTTAGGAATACTGAGGTAATGATATTAAAATGGCATTAGCACAAACATGCAATTTATAAGATGGGAAATCAATGATGCTAATAAGCATAAGATGTACTCAAAATCATTAGTACTTACAAAAATAAAAATTAAAACCACAATGAGCTATCATTTATATCTATTTGGCTAAAAGAATCAGGGAGCTGGATATTGCCTTATGCTAGCAGTGACGTTGATATATAGAAACTCTGACACATTACTGAAGACAGTGTAGACTGCTACAGCCATTGTAAAGAGTAACCTGCAGTCATTTAAGTGTGCATATAATTTAAAATTAGGATAAACATATAACTTTGAGATTGAAAGAGGAAGCTCTTTATATTTACTCTGAGACAATAAACTTATTTCCAGTCTGGTCTGTTCTAAGCACGATAACTGTATGTGTCAACTTATTTATGACAGTAATTTTGTTCTGAGGAACATATTCCACAGAATTTTACTCAAAGATCTATAGATGTAGGCACACAAGAATCAATACAGAAGGGCAGAAAAATTAATGGTTATGTTAGTATTCAAACACTAACCTAAATAAAATTAACTAATTAATTTATATCGATACCTACTCCCAATTATGGCAATACAATAGTATAACTATTGATTAGTTCTTGATTATAATTGAATTTAATATTTTAATAAATTAAATGGCTATTATTACAAATTTCTTTTTGTTAATTTTCTCCTTTTCAATTGATATCTTGGTGCTTTATTTTATACCTCTATGAACTCATTGTGGTTTCCAGTTTGGTAGTGAATTTTCCCTTTTTACTTTAGTTATAATATTGGACCCTTTGTATTAATTCTTTTAAATAAAACTGGTAAAATTATTTTAACTTTTATTGACATTTTTATGAAATTGCAATAAGCCTAAACCAAATTTGTGAAAACTTGTATCACTTGTATCACTTATATTATTGTTTCCCATTAAAATATGATTCCTTTATTAAAGTCATATGTTATCATGTTTCTCAATACTGATTTGTTATTCATTTTGTACAACTGCTATATATACCTTACAAATATTGCTTTAAATTTTGTTTTAAATTGACACACAATACTAAATATTTATGAGGTATAGTATGATGTTTCAATACATGTATACATTATTTAAAAATCAAGTCAGAGTATTTAGTATATCCATCACTTCATATATTTATCCTTTCTTTATGGTGAGAACATTCAAAATGTAGGTTTTCTAAATTATACAATGTTAGAAAAATATATATAACATAGTACTGTTATAATCAGGTTTCATAATATTATTTATTCCTCAGGTATACATATATGCATTACAGAAGATTAAATAATCACATGGATGATAAATACTAACATGAAAATGCTTCTGTGTGTTTTCCTGATGTTGCTGAAAGGAAATGTAACTAGGAAGTGGTGTACTAGAATAATTGGACTGCATTTGCAATATTATAGTTTATAAGAATTATGGTTGGCATATCTGGTGTGGTGAGTAGATAATTTGGGATTGTTTGCTCTATTACTATTGTGAATTTTTGTTTGTCTAGACTATTTCTGAATTTTAAACAAACTATTTCTTAATTTTAAACAAAATTTGTAATAGTATGTAGAGATCCAGGGACACATAGGTCAAGAATAATTTGAAGACGAAAAGACTTGTTTCCAGAATGTATAGAATACACCAACAAAGTAATAATAAAAAGACAAACAAGACTAACAACACAGTAAAATGGGCAGAAGACATGAATATATACTTAAGGGATATATAAATGATCACTAAACGCATGAAAAAGGTACTTGACATCATTAATCAATAGGAATATGAAAATGAAAAGCTGCAAGTAGATACCATTTCACATTTATCAAAATGCTTATAATGTAATAGCTTGACAATACCCAGAGTTAATGAGGATATGGAAGCATAGAAATTATTATATAGTACTAGGTAGAGTTTACACTGGTACATTCCAAAATGGCACAGCCATTTTGGAAAACTCTTGGTCAGCTTCTTATAGTATTAAGCAGACGTAACTCAGCAATTCCACAATGTCCAAGAGAAATGAGGGGATATGTACACAATAACTAAAGGATTATCTATGGCAGTTTTACTTTTTCAATAGGAAAGAAACAACTCAAATTTCCATCCATAGGATAATAAACAAATTGTGGTATATAAACACAACAGGATCCTACACCACAATGACAAGGAAAGAAGTACTGGCCACAAACACAATATTACACACTGTATAAAGTGTGCATAATTTAAATGAAGTACAAGAACAGAGAAAACTAATATATTGAAATTGAAATCAGAATAGTGGTAGACTTTTGACAAGGGGTTAAGATTAGGTTAGATGGAACAGTGGGCGAATTGCATAAAGAAATTTTTCATATTGTAGAAATGTAATAGGATTATGACCAAAATTCATTGAATTTTACATGAAAATTGTGACATTAATAAATGAAAATAACTTTGTGTCACTGCTTCAATATAAGGGTAGTAGCATTGAAATAAAATTTGTAGTTTGCTCTATTCTCGGTTTTGGAGGTAGACCCAGTTTTTTAGGGTTCTTATATGTGGTCTGTTAAGACATTTTTGCTCTCTCCTTGGCTGTATATAGGAACAGGACACATTTTACTCACAGAAGCACAGCAGAAGCTAGGCTAATGAATCTTGAAATGTGTCTGTCAAATGATAAAAAGAAATGTGTGCGCATCATCTGTGAAGTACAGAAATGTTTTCTGCCATGATTTATGGTAGTACTGCATAAAACTCTAAAATCTTAGGGCTTTGTATTTATACAACATTAAGCCCCACGATACCTTCCTTCTAGCTTGACAGAGCTGATTATTCTTTATTGTAATTCATTTTCTTTTCTCAGTGTATAACTCTGTTATCAATCACACATGATTTATCTGCTTCTTGATTCAAATCACTGTGGTAGACCTGGTTCAGGTGACACCATATAGATTTCAGAATAGAAATGCATCACTCTCTCTGAAGCAGAATTGAAGGATAGAAGAAAAATGAAATTATTTGGGAGAAAAAGAAGTGAAGATGGATAAAAGTAGTCTACCCATTTTTTAAAGGTGTCTTCTGGTCTGTGTAAGCGGGAAGAAAAAATTAAATGCTTATTATTTCCAGTTGTGCATCTACCTTTAAATCCATTTGAAAACAAAATGGTCCCACCGTGTATTTAAGAAGCTCTCTCTTCATGTGATCACCCAGTTACTGTATGAATTATAACGAACATGCTATTCCATTAACATGTCTATAGCTGAAGCAGGTTAGAAAGAGAGAATATCTATTCAGTCCTCACTCTTGGGATACGGTCTATATATGACGTATGGTAAAAACAAAGAAACAAACAAATAAACAACAACCACTAAAAGCACAATCAGAAGCAGGTGCTAATTTCCAAAAATAGCCTCTACAGGGAATTTATGGTGAGAGAGAAGCAATGTCTATGCCTTATATAAAATTAGAATTCTAGGCCGGGCGCGGTGGCTCACGCCTGTAATCCCAGCACTTTGGGAGGTCGAGACGGGCAGATCACGAAGTCAAGAGGTGGAGACCATCCTGGCCAACATAGTGAAACCCCGTCTCTACTAAAAATACAAAAAAATTAGCTGGGCGTGGTGGCGCACGCCTGTAGTCCCAGCTACTCGGGAGGCTGAGGCAAGTGAATTTCTTGAACACGGGAGGCGGAGGTTGCAGTGAGCCGAGACTGCGCCACTGCACTCCAGCTTGGGTGACAGAGCCAGACTGTCTCAAAAAAAAAAAAAAAAAAGGAATTCTAATCAATCCAGGAGTAACCACTTTAAGAAGGCAAACCACAGCCTCTACAGCAAGTATCCCAAAGTGGTCAGGACTTGGGCAATGGATATTAGCTATTCTAATTTTTATCCCTTCCATCCCTGCTTCCAACTCAGGATCAACTAGGGTGAGCAAATATGATTCCTAAACCAATCACATAGAATGCTGGTTATCTAGTTAGCTCAGCTCCAGCTTTCACATAACAACAACCTCCAAGGCATACATAAAGCATCTCGTTTTTTGCCCTCTGCTATAAAGTATTTCCACTTCCTTGTTTGCCTTTGAGTCTCTGCCAAATGCAAGTGATGGTGGCTGATTTTCTTGCCACAGCAAAACCTAAATAAGTGCGTGCTATGGTTTGAATGTGACTCCCAAAAGTTTGTGTGTTGGAAATTTGGTGCTCAATGCAGCCCTGTGTTACCTTTGGGAGATTATTTTTCATATTGGCTCTGCCCTCAGGTGTGTATTAATCTATTCATGGGCTAATAGATTAATGAATGAAGAGGCTTTCAAAGGAACAGGGTAGTTATCATGAGAGTGGGTATTTTTATATAAGCCAGATTGGCTGTCTGTAATGAGCCCTCTTGCCATGCGATGCCCTGCACCACCTCAGGACTCTGCACAGAGTCCCAACTAGCAAGAAGTCCCTCTCCAGATGCAGTCTTTTGACCTTAGATTTCCCAGCCCCAGAGCTGTAAAAATAAATTTATTTTCTTTGTAAATTATCCAGTTTTAGGCATCCAGTGATAGCAACAGAAAACGGACTAAAACAATAGCCTATGGTCTTTCTCACGTAAGTTGTCTTTGTTTATTCCCACAAGGGACAAGATCCAGCCATGGGTTTCTCCCTGCTTGCCATTCTCCTTTATTTCTTTGAATGAGCAAGTAGAAGCTAATAACTCAATAAAGATTATTGAAAATAGTAAGAATGTTAGGAGCTTTAGGAAATCAAAGAGTAAAGAAAGGGTGGCACACAGTGCTAATTCCCACGGGAAAAGTATGTAAATTAAAAAAGAAGAAAACATTTTAGAGGCCATTGTTGACTGTGAAAGAGCAGCTTCAAGTGCAGTGGAAGGAAAGACAGGCAGAACGAAAAGTTTGTGTAATATAATTCAGAAGTCGGGGCATTAACCGAAGAAATGTTCATAGAACAAGAATTAGCTGTTTTGAAAGGCAAGGCAAGAGAACATTGTTTTAGGGTAGTGGAGCACACAGACTTAGATATTTTACTGTAGAGGATAGAGATGAGATGTTAGATTGGAACTAGAGAAAGAAAGACAGGTAAAAAGCATGAAAAGAATACCCCAAATTCAGAAAATACTCGCTACTATAGGGGAATAATTTAAAGACATAAACCAACCAATAGAAAACAAAAATAGATGTTTACATTTGCAGGGAACCTGGGTAGCACTCAAATCTCATTAAATAATTTAGCATATGAGGTAACAGGAGCTTAGAAATTCACAGATGAAATAGGCAGTCAGAGATGTCAGAAAACATTCAGAATAAAAAGAATTCACAGAATTCTAAGTAATGAAGAGTATATTTTTATCATTACTTATTATGAGCCTTAACCCTAAACTGCTGTGATTATTTCAGAATTATTTTAGACAGGCTTTGAGGTTAGGCTAGACTCCCATTTTTAAATCTCTGCTGTGCCATTTACCAGCAGTCTTATTTTAGGTAATTAATTAACACTTTTAATTCTCAATTTCTTCATCTGGAAAAGGAGAATTGTAACTGTAACTCAGAGATAAGCAGAAGCAATGGAAGTAAAGTTCTTAGCATCACACCTGACTTAGAACTGACAGTGAAAATGAGGAAATACTCTAGACTTGAATAAAATATATGCACACTTTTCATGGTATTATTGCTTGGCATTTTTTATGTATACATACATACATGCACATGTGAATATAAACATACATCTTAGCAAGCATGTAAGAGAGGCAGGGTAAAAGCTATTTTTACCTTTTATAAGAGGACTGTGAAGGTAAAGGTTATTATGTGATTTGTCCAAGATCTGATGTATAACAGTAGATGCCAAACTCAAACCCAGGATATCTGATTTTCTGGGGCCTTGGAACTCTTAGATCCCTGGATATACTTATAAGCTTATATTCTTCCCAGAAACTTGGGGATTCTCCTAGTGGATCTAGAAAATCTTCATTAAGTTTCAAAGAGGTAGGCAGAGTGACTGTCAAGGACAGGAGTGTTCACATTTGAGCCCAGTCATATGTATATTTCTGTATGTTTGAGTTCAGGAAGTTTCTTCAGGATAATTCTGTCTGATCTCTTCTTTAGCACATGATGAATAAAACAACATGCCCCAATTTACAACAGAAGAGCTCCTGGAGCCAGCTTCCCTAACCAGTAATCTTATCAATACAAAACTTCTATTATTTGTCAAATATAATGTTGAAAATCGGTTTTGCTGAGATAACTTGCCAGGAAAATAACTGATGAAAAATTGAGAAATGAGACATAATGGAAAAATGCTATTTGTATTTACAATTTTACAATATTTATTATTCCTATCAATGTTTGCCATTTTAAAAAGGCACTTCTTGTCCATTCCTGTCATTTAAAATGTATTTATTCCTAACCTATAAATGTGTGCTGACACATACCAATGGAAATTTTCTTTACAATTTTACATACTTGTTACAAAAATAAGATAAATATTCAAAAAAGGTAAATATTTAGTGATATTAAATATAGTCATTTATAAATATTCTTATAATGTATGTATTTTGCATATTATCTCATTGAATTTCTAAAACACTTGTATAAAGCAATTATTATTTTATGCAGTTTATAAATAAAATATATTTGAAACATCCAGAAACTAAATAATTTTTTTTTACTAAAAACGATGAAAAGTAATTGCCATGTCATAAATTTTATACTTTTGAATATTTTGGCAAATTTAAAGTATAATTTATATTTTCGAATAAGAATTGTGGTGTTACATATTTTCTGTGTGCTAACCTGCTAGCATAGAGCTTCACATCTATAGGAGTTTATATGAGGAGGTACCAATCATATACATGGAATATGGATTCCAGTTACTTGTACTTGTTGGCTGTGAAAAAAAATGTTTTATGAAAGCATGTTAATAAGAGAAAAGGAGTTTCTTCTTCAAGGCTGAAAAATGGTGGAATACAGGAAGGAAAGATAAGTTACTATAAGGGTGAAGACCTTCCCTAAGTAGGACATGACTCTAATTTGACTGAAGGGATTAACATGTTTAAAGAAAGAATATATTAACCACTAGACTTAGAAAACAAAAAGAAACGAGGTAAACATGGATTGTATCCAAATAGGCGCTGTTTAACATAAAGAGACATTCCTGGTCCAAGCACTTAAGCTTTGCTATTCCCAGACAAGGAATACGCTTTCTGTGACCATAACATACACCTCATTATCTTAGCCTGAGGCAATTAAATATCCAAATTATATATTTAACTCGTGAGACACTAACTCCAAGGTAAAAAAGTAACCTCCTGCTAAGTTCAATTCTCTTGTTGAATGTCTGTTAGAAATGTCTTGTCTTGCACTGCCCTTTATGCCCTATTGCACTAGCCATAGGTTGTCAGATATTGGTGATGGTGGTAGTCAGTGATCAGTGGAGAGATGGCAATTGGAGAGAGACAGAGGGGCAGCAGGATAGTGAGACAGCAAGAAGCTTGACAGTGGGAAGATGAGACAGTGAGAGGCAGAGATTCGCAAGAGACAGCAAGGTATCAATCAAAAGCTGCAGTTATAACCCTGAGTCTGTATCAATCAAGAGCTGTTAACACTACAGAGCTGTACCACTAGCCAAAGTCTCTTTTATATATATATATATATATATATATATATATATATATATATATGTTCTTGGGTACATGTAAAGAACATGCAGGATTGTTGCATAGGTACATACATGGCAATGTGGTTTGTTGCCTCCACCCGCACCACCTGTATCTGGCATTTCTCCCCATGTTATCCCTCCCTAACTCCCTACCCACCACTGTCCCTCCCTTAGTCCCTCACCATGGACCTCAGTGTGTGATGCTCCCCTCCCTGTGTCCATGTGTTCTCATTGTTCAACACCTGCTTATGAGTGAGAACATGTAGTACTTGATTCTCTGTTCCTGTGTCAGTTTGCTGAGAATGATGATTTCCAGGTTCATCCATGTCCCTACAAAGGCCATGAACTCATCGTTTTTTATGGCTGCATAATATTCTATAGTGTATATGTGCCACATTTTCTCTGTCCAGTCTATCATCGATGGCATTTGGGTTGGTTCCAAGTCTTTGCTATTGTAAACAGTGCCACAATGAACAAATATGTGCATCCTTCACAATGGGATGTGGAGCTGAGGGAATTGGCAAGTGGCCATAGTGCATGTGAGACCAGATACTCCTACTAGGAGGCCAGCAAGTCATCTGTCTCTGCATTACCCGTGGTGTGGCAGCCGAGCCCAGCCAAGCTGAGGAAACCTGGAGAGACCTTCACCTGGGTTCCACATGGAAGATCAGTCAATGCCATTTGGGCTCCTATAGATGGGCGAGTGTCCTCTCTGACTGCCACCCACCTCCATGGACCACCCCCCTGCCCCCAGCAACCCACCAACCAATATTGGTTAAGCTAGGGAATAAAAGCCTTTAGCTAAGTAGTAGTTAAAAGTCCATTGTCATTTGAGTGCCCCAAAACATGTTCTTGTTACCCCTTTCCCGGGTCCTTTCTCCATTGATTCCATTTTTATTGCTCTGTCAGCCATGTTATTTTTCTGTTCTAAAGTGAATGTTTTGTGTGAAGTCCTTTTTTTTTTTTTTTGACTCCCTGGGAAATTGTTTAAAGTAGGACAATTGATTGTGAGAGGTCCCCCATTGTGTGGACTCATGGAGGCCAGAGTCATGTTGCTCTGTGGCTCCAACCAGGCCTTTGGGGTTCACTGTGAGATACCTCCCTGATGCTCCAGGGATTTTGGCATTTGGTTAATACCCAGATTCTCCAGGGTTTCTGGCATTTGGTATGGGGACCCGACTTGGCTGATGCTTGGGTACTCTAGGTGTTTGGCCTTTGGTATTGTTGGCCAGCCCTTGGATGCTCCGGGGTTTCCAGCATTGGCTTTTCTTTTAGGATTGTGGGTTGGAGGCCCACCCTGGAGGAATCTTGGTTTGCCTTTCTTTTTTCTCTGCCCTAACATTATCCTTTCTATAACAGCATTTTCTTTCCTTATTATCACTTCACTTACTTTTTTTAAATTGCTTAATAAAAAGACTTGCTTAATAAAAATACTTCTTTTGTTATATTTCTTTCACTAGCAAATGCTTATAATCCACTTTCATAACACCTTGATATCTATACTTACACTTTCTCTGCAGGAAGTGAGAAAGTGAAAAGGAAAATAGCAAGGGCCTACTTATGTTCCCTCTTGCTAAACTTAGAAAAACTTCCGTGTCCTGTAAAAATCCTTGTTAGTCATGGGGACAATGATGAACAATCAGAGGAATCGTGCTGGGGTATCTTTTAAGCTATTGGAGCAAATTCAAATTTGGCTTAAAGAAAAATAAAGTTTCTTTATATTGCAACATTGTGTTTAGTCTCAATTAGAAAACCAACAGATTTAGTTTAACATGGTTCTATAAGTTATAATCATACTTCACAATTGGACTTATTCCGTAAAAAAGAAAGAAAATGGAAAGAAGTCCTTTATGTACAGGATTTTATGGCCCTTTACTGGTTTATGCTGTTTTCAGGCACTGGAAGCTGCACCTAAGGGATACCCTCCTAGTTACTCCCTTTGGAAGGCCTATGCCCTCCGCAGAGTCTCTTCAGTCATCCAATTCTGGGTAGGGGAGTCCAACCAGTTTTCTAATGAAGGATCTCACTTCAAGGTCATCAGGCATCTCCTCTCCCTTATCCAACTAGCCCCAGCCCATAATAGACCCCACTGCCCAAGAAAGTAAGCCTAACCAGTACCACCAGGAATGAGGCCCCATATCAGCCCCTAAAGTCAAACCTATGTCAAATGTAGGAGAGAGCTGATGGAAATGGGGGAACACTTAAAGTACATGTATCATTTTTATGTCTAATCTGGCTTCATACAAGAAAATTTTGGCCAGTTTTCAGAGAATACAGAAAAATGTATGGAGGAGTTTGTTAATCTAACTATGTTCTTTTATTTAACTTGTCATAACTTACAAATATTGTCATCTGCTTCTGTGCTGTGAGAAAAAAAGAAGAGGAAAAAGTGTGTGGTTAAGCCAGTCAATTATGACAAGGTTAGAGATATAGCTCAGGGAAAAGTCATTCAGTAGAGGCATTTAGGAAATATGCTAATACAGACTCAGACTAACCCAGAAGGGCAAACTCTCCTGGTAAACATTTTAATACTTAATCTGCATCTAACATCAGAAGGAAGCTACAAAAAGCAGCAGTGGTACTTCAATCTCCTATAAGTCAAATCTAAGCATGATATTTAAAGTGTGCAGCAATAGGAACAGGGAAAAAGGGTAGATAAGACAAACAAATAGCCAAAAACTACAAATACTAGCCGATAGTTTAAGCCCCATGGCCCCTTAGGATTACCCATTTTGAGAAAGTATTGTGGGATAAGTGAGGTACCCATAAGAGGCCTTAACTTGCCAGCCCCATGGGCCAGAATCAGTAGGCCTACTGCTATAAGCCAGAGGGCTACTGACAATGAGAATATCTTAACTGTCCCTAGTGAGAGACAAAAAAAGCACCCCATCAGTTCTAGAGTTAGCCATCTTCATTAGCCCAGGGAGCTCCCCTGCTCAATTAAGTTTACTGGGGTCTCTGACTGTTGATATGATAAACAGCTTTCCATAGTAGAAGAAAAGTGGCCACTTGAGTATTTTTGTTCAGTGGCAGCACTGCTGGGTGAGTTCTGCAGTGGCTCAGGAACTCCAAAATATCCCCTTGAGAAGCACAGTTCACTCCCTCCCTCCTTATTTGATGTTATAGGATCCCCTTCTCTGTCTCGTTCTGTTTTCGATACCTACTGGGACAAACATGATTTGGCCAGGTAGATGAATCTCAATTTTGTAAATAACTTGAATTCAGTTGTCATATATAGGGAGTTTTATTTGATTTGTTTATTTAGGTGTATATGCAGGTATTGTGATGTGTGTTATGTCTAGCAGGTTACTGAATGGCTTTTAAATAAATTAGCACTCATAAGTTGAACAAGACTAAACTTACTAGTTTGAAGAGAATGTTGTGTCTTCTAAAATTTAACTTTAAGATTTTTACCTATATAAATCACTAATGTTCATGGGCTTTAAAATGGTTAAAATGGCTTTAAATGGTGACTGGATTTGCATAGTATCTTGCTTTTTGTAGGCTGTCTAGGTCAAACTGAAAAAAAATAAATACATGTGAATGGAATACATGTAAACAGTGAGCTTTTTGTATGATAAAAATCTTAACATTATAAAATGGTTCACAGCTATAGAATACCGACATCTGGTGGGCAGTTCAGGACTTCTTGCTTCTAAGGTATATATAAAATGTGCCAAGGAAGGTATATTTCTTATTGGAATAAAAAACTTATGTCTCATTCATAAGTTATTAAAAGGGAGGTTCAAAATATGAGAGAACCAGTGAATAGAAGAGAGATGTAAAGAAAGTTATGAATAGAAAATATAGTTTTCTGCAAGGAAGGATATGAAGAAAGAGTAATTTTGTATGAAAAAGGATCTTATATGGAAAATTCTTTCCTAAAATTTAATTGATTATTTAAGAAAGCAGTAGTATAAGACAAATCAAAACTTTTAAGCATGTTATAGATGGTCAGTGTAAGTCATAATAAGGTTCATTAGAAGGATTTATGAAAGAAATTTTACGTGTGATTAAGCTAACTATAATAAAGTATAAAAGGAGAATAAACTAATACATGTGTTCAATTCACCATTCAGAGAATCTGAATTAGTTCTTTATATTCAAGAAAAATAATATTAATACTGAATTAAGTACACTACTGCTGAGTGAGTAACTGGGGCCAGTAGCCCATTGGATGAGAGGCAGTCATGAAGAATCACATGTCTTGCATCACCCCACATGCTTCTTTTTCTCCCCCACCCATTATTCATGCAATGATCTTGCTATGAAAGAGCTAAGGTTGGCATTTACTGACAATTTTTTGGAAAGCAGGAACATTATTGAAGGATTCATGGAAGAAATGGAGCTTGAAAGCAGTCATTTTCTTCATTTAACATAGGAATTAATTCATTGCTGTCTTTTTCACAGCAAACAGAGTTAAATAAGACATGCATGGCAGACAATGCCCTAGACTGCAAGATCAGCTTATTAACTTTAATAAACTGGATGGGACACCAGTTTATTAAGGGTACCCCTCCTAGTTTATTAAGATTAATAAGCTGATCTTGATTATTGTTTTTGTTTTTTGTTTCCAACAAAGAGCAATTTTGACAGACACATTTCTAAATATCACCAGTTTATAAGGGCATCCCATCCAGCTTATTAAGGTTGATAAGCTGATTTTGCAGTCTAAGTGTTTAGTTTTTCCTATGGGTAACAGCCAGCTAGTTTTTGTTCACATTCCTTCAATGATAGCAGGGGCATGGACAATTGAAGAGTAACATCAAAAGGCTTTTCTGGTAGAAGTGCTAACTTTCAGGAAATGCATGGATGCAGAAAGGCATAAGACATATTCAGGAAATGAATATGTCTGACTCTGAGAAGGATAACAGAGTTCATGTAAGAGAGTTAAGGGAGATAAAGGTGTAGAAATAAAATCAGACAACCTAAGGTGAGAAAAATTTCTGAAAGAGCATCAAATTCAAATCCCTGTCCTATGCAGATATTAATTCTGACTCTTCTATGTTTTTAGTATCCTGAAGTAGGGGCCATTCTGATTTGGCTTGAAGGCTTTCAGGGAAAGACTATAACTACTCCAGTGGAATCATGGTTTTTGTTTGGTTTGTTTTTAAGTAGAATTTCTATTTCTTATTTTCAATTACTTGGCAGTAGATAGTAAACACAAAGTTAAGGTGTTCAAACTGGGGTGCCATTTTTTTCCGAAGGCTATGCCTTAAGAAAAAGAGCAGAAACATGGAAGAGGTAAGGAGAAACTAGAAATGTATATAATATTTGAATAATAGGGAATAGCAAAAATGTAGGAATTAAATATTAATCCAGTGGCAAGTCTGGCTTAACAAAAGCAGTTTGAATTATATAAAAATGATGATACATTATATTTTCAAATGGTTGGATTTAAACTTCAAATGGGTATAAAGGGAATATACAAGAAATCAAATGTCACCCTACCTTTGGTCCATTGCAACCAAACTCACAGAAAGTCTAGCTAAATCAGACTACAGGTTGAGAACATTGGGGAAGTTTTATTAGTGAATTTTGTAATGTTTTCATTGCTATTATTCATTTCTTTATGTGCCTTTGACGATGAAACTAGTACTTCCTAAATATTTATTAAATATGTAGTAGCTTTACTAAAGAAAGGAAGGATTAAATAGAAAAAGAAAGGAGATCAATAAGGAAGAAAGAATGGAAGAAGGAAGAAAGAAAAAAAAAGGAATGAAGGAAGGAAGGAAGGGAGGGAGGAAGTAGGCGGGGGGAAAGGAAGGAAGATGGGTGTGTTTCCTTAAAATCATGAACGAAAGCATAGAATAAGAAAGCAGTTGGTCCTCAGCTATCATAACACATAGTGGTGTCACTGTCAGGACCTACATTCATCACAAGGCCTTAAGAAAATGACAAATTATTTTAGTTTCCAAAGAAGTCAAGAGCAATTTTAATAGACAAATTTCTAGACCTCACTATATTCTATTGTTGTAACTGAATACAGGCATAACAAGGCTTGTGTTGTATTAGAAGGCTTGTAGAGAAATCCATTTTCTCCAGGATTATCTTTTTTTTAGAATGATTATAATGTTTTGATATATGATTTATTTTTATAGTTGTTGGTATAGATAGAGTTTGGTATAGAAATATATATCCAAATGATAAAAAAATCTTCATTTTAACTTTTTTAGATTTCTAGGTTTTACTTTCTGGATATAAATACAAACTGATGGCCGGGTATGGTGGCTCTAGCCTGTAATCCCAGCACTTTGGGAGGCCGAGGAGGGCAGATCACAAGGTCAAGAGATTAAGACCATCCTGGCCAACATGGTGAAAACCCGTCTCTGCTAAAAATACAAAAAAAATTAGCTGGGCGTGGTGATGCGTGCCTGTAGTCCCAGCTAGCCGGGAGGCTGAGGCAGGAGAATTACTTGAACTGGGGAGGCCGAGGTTGCAGTGAGCCAAGATCACACCACTGCACTCCAGCCTGGCACCTGTGCAGAGGCTCTGTCTCAAAAGCAAACAAACAAACAAACAAACAAAACAAAAAAAACTGTTTAGACAAAAATGCATTTAATTATTATTTTCTTATCTTGCCACCCTATTTTTCCTCTGAGAGTTATATCCCAAAGGTTAAAAATTACATTTTGACTTATTTAGATTTCACTTTCTGAATATAAACATAAACTGGTTGAATAGGAATGTATTTTTAATTATCCCTTCTTGATAGTTCACCTTTGCCACAACTGGACACATTTCACAAATTCTCACCCTTGCCTCAACTGGACACATTTCAAAAACTGGTGGAACATGTGAAATATTATGGTTCTAATGGTATCTGGGATGTTTTAGCTGTTGCTTAAAAAAAGAAAAAATCTAAGAATTGTCTTTGCCAAAATTATTTGTTGTTACGTGTTACATGCTTAAATTCAGTTATGGTGAAATAAAATATTACACAAAGAACAGAATATATCTGCTCTCACATGTTTTTTTTTTTTCTATTCATAGAGCTTAGAGTAAGCTCTTGGACAATAATAGTGCTCTTACAATCTAATGGTTTAGGAATAATAGCTCTACATAATTCCAAAACCTGCAGAGCAAAGTTCTGAATATAAGATGAATTAACAGCCTCTTCTTGCCCAAGTCAGTAGTAGGTTATGTTTACAGAAACCAATGGTTCTTTTTCAGTCATTGTTCTCCTCAACACCTCTCTAGCTCTTGGAATGTATGATCGTCTCTTACTCCTCTTCCTAAATTCTGGGATCACTGATGTGTTTTCCATGATACCTCATTATGCTTGCTCTCTTCTGGTCATATGATTAGCTTGTTCTTCGATTCTTTTTTAGCTCCACTTTTATCACCCAGTCCTTCAATATTAGAAAACTGCTTTTACTACCAGTATATTTCCTCTGAGAGTGATATCCCAAAGATAAAAACTATATTTTGACTTCTTTAGATTTCACTTTCTGAATACAAACACAAACAGTTTGGATAAAAATACATTTAATTATCCTTTCTTGATAGTTCACCCTTGCCTCAACTGGACACATTTCACAAAAGGGTAGAACAGGTCAAATAACATAGTTCTTAAAAACTGCCACCAAGTTAAGTTTTACACTTTAATTCATGATCTCATGAATTATACTTTGAAACTAAGAAAGTAAAATCTTTCCAACCTATTTAAATATTTCTTGCATAGCTCTTCCCTTCAGAAGCAATTATTGTATCAGTGCATCTTGAAATTAGTTCGGATTCTCTTGGTGAGTTATATGTATTCTTTAACAGAGCAACAATGACATTTCACAATCTATAACAGATTTCTGTGCCTGTTATTCGAAACCAGATGTTAAACACTTCTCCGGATGGTTTTAACCACCATGATTAAGTCTAACATCAAAGTACCCCTACAGAGGCACAGTCTGAGACTGGGAAGAAAAGTATCTTTTTTCACCAAGGTGTACCTGCTAAGATGAAATCTATACCAGTAGAGTTCCATGTAATTTCATTCTTGATCTTGTATTGCAGTTGTGGATTTTCTCTTTCTCTATCAACATGTCCCTCAAAGCACAAGAGAGTGTGTGTATCTTCAGGGAGAGCCAGAGAAGAGTGTGAAGCAGCCCAGCACAAGCAAGTGTCTTTGAAGTCACTAATTTTATTTTAAAATTTCCTGGGAAGTTTAGTTTCTATTCTATAACGTAGCTCCGTTTTCTAAAAATAAATAGAGTATGTTCAGTTATTCAGCTTTGAGTGAAGTTGAGTATACAGACAAAATGTTGTGTTTATACTAGGACAGTGTCATATGCCCTTAGAGATAAGGGCACACAACTGGAAAGCCAGGTTGATAGCACTTCACTGAAGAAGGGCAGTATTAAAAAAAATCACTGTGAGAAGTCCTCAAAACAACTATTATAAACAGACCTGTTATCTATGAATGACTCCGAGTCCTATAGATCTCTCTAGTGAAATAAACTTTGTTTTGCGTTTTTCATAGGGATTAATTCTAAGCAAGATGATATGAACATTTAAAAATTTCTTTCTTTGCTAGATAAATGTATTCCTTCTAGATCATCATAAACAAAATGAGTGAAGTTAGTGTATTTCATGATCCCATGGATTCTTACCTTGAAATTAATCTTCTGCAACTATTCTTGCTAAGAACTACATGTCAAAGACTATCAGCTGGCTGGGTGTGGTGGCTCATGCCTGTAATCCCAGCACTTTGGGAGGCGAAGGCAGGCAGATCATGAGGTCAGGAGCTCAAGACCAGCCTGACCAACATGGTGAAACCTCGTCTCTACAAAAATATAAAAATTAGCCGGGCATGGTGGTATGCACCTGTAGTCCCAACTACTCAAGAGGCTGAGGCAAAAGAATCACTTGAACCTGAGACTCCATCGCAAAAAAACAAAAACAAAAACAAACAAAAAAAAATACAAAAAAAAAAAAAACACTATCAGCTTTACCATTACATTCTAAGCTAAGCAATAGAATGTCAGTTACTTGATATCAAGAATCCAAGCCTTTATTCATTTTACTTCTCGTTGTGCCCTATAATCTAAAAAAATGTTTATTTTGTTAAATATTTCAATATCATGGAACAAATGTTAAGTTTTTAAGAAGGGATCTAGTAAACGTGCAATATTCTACACATTTTGGCATCAAGATACTATCATTATTTCTACTTAAAAATATAAATAGAAAATATAAACATAGAGAAATCTTACTATAATAATTCCTTAATCTAGGTCTTTAGTGCGTAGTTTTCTTATTTAAAATGCTTTGTTAAAATAGAAATTAAGGCAAATAATTAAAGGCTTGTTTTTCACTGAAACAAAATTTACATAAAAGTAAAATGCAAGCATCTTAAAACTACAATTCAGTAATGTTGGTAAAGATATACACCCATGTAACAAATAAACAACTTATTATAATGAAAACTCTTTATTTTTTCCCAATATTTTATCATAAAAATTTATAGATATTAAGAAAAGTTGAAATTTAGAGTGGATATTTACATACTCACCTCCTAGATTAAACCCTTAAAATTTTACTATTTTTGCTTTTTCACACATATATCCATTTGACCATCCTTCAATGCATCTCTTAATCTAATATTTTAATGCATTTGAAGTGATTTTTCTGATATATTTCAAAAGAAGTGTCAGACATCAGTATACTTTTTCCTAAACAATTCCTCATGGATTTTATAAACTAGAATTCAAAATTTGCTTAAGATTTTGTTGTTTTGCATGTGAAATTTACATATGGTGAAACACATAGATCTTAAGAGTACATTCACTGAGTTTTGATAAATACATACAAAAACCTGTATAATCCCAACTCCATCAACACACAGAGCATTCACATCTTCTCAGAGGGTTTCTTCATACCTTCTTCAGTCAATCCAAATCCTAATGCCCCTGAAAAAATTAATATCTTGATTTTGTCTGGCATTGTTTATATTGCCTATTTATTGTATAATTCCATATAATTATTCTCTTTAGGGCAAAACTTCTAACTGTAATATGTTTGAGATTTAGGCATGGTATTCTGTGTATTAGTGGTTTGTTCTTCTTTATTGCTGAGTTAGATTATATTTAATAGTATATCAATGCAATTCACCTATGGATGGACGTCTGTATATTCTATTTTGGATTTGAAATAAAGCTGCTTTGAATATTGTTATACAATATTTTTTGAGAACATATATTATAATTTTGGGGGGTAAGCACCTAGGTAAAATTTCTGGGTTACAAAGTTAGTGCCTGTGCCTTTTTAATTTTTATACAAAATTTGAAAGAATTCCCAGAACATTTTGCAATATATTATCATTTGGCACTACCTTCATCAGCAAGGCATGAGAGTAAGAGATTTATTGTTTCATATCCTTGCCAACATTTGTTGGTGTTAATATTAATTCATTTTAGTCATTCTGTTTTGCATATGTATCATTATGTTTTTAACTTACATTTACTTGATGACTAAATGAAGTTGGATACTTTTCACATCTTGCCCATCACTTGTACATCTTCTCAAGTGAAGTGCATGTTCAAATATTTTGTGCATTTTTACTGGATTATTTGTCATTTTAATACTGAGTTATAGGAGTAATCTGTATATTGTAAATAGTGGTTCTTCGTCAGAGAGATATTTTGCAAATATTTTTCCCAGTTGTGGCTTACGTATTCCGTTATTAACAGTATATCTTGGTTAGCAAAGGCTTTAAATTTTAATCAAACCTAGTTTTCTATTTTCTTTTGCTTAACTTAGTCCTTCCCACATACCATGCATACAAAGTAACTAAAAATAAATCAAAGATCTCAATGTAAGAATGAAAATTCTAAAATTCCTTGGAGAAAAATTAGGAAATTTTCATGGTCTTGGGTTAGGCTAAAAGTTCTTAAATATGCTACCAAATGCATAATCTATTAAAATAATGATAAATGGGATTTTGTCAAAATTTAAATGTTCTACTCCTTGAAAGCACTATTAAGTGAACAAAAATATAAACTACTTCTTAGGAGAAATTTGTAAATCGTGTATCTCATAAAGAATTTACATCTGAATATGAAACAAACTCTCAAAACTAAATAAGGAAATGACCTAATTTTTTAAATGGACGAAAGTTTTGAATAGACATTTTACTAAACAATATATATGAAAGATTAATAAACACATCAAAATGTGATCAATTAATTTGCAATTAATATCAAAATTTAAGACCACTCCATACCTACTAGAAAGGTTTTTGTTGTTGTTGTTGTTGTTGTTGTTGAGATGGAGTTCACTCTTGTCACCCAGGCTGGAGTGCAATGGCACCATCTTGGTTCACTGCAACCTCCACCTCCCAGGTTCAAGCCATTCTCCTATCTCAGCCTCCTGTTCAAGCCATTCTCCTGTCTGATCCCTCCTGAGCTGGGGTCACATGTGCCCACCACCAAGCCCAGCTAATTTTTGTATTTTTAATAGAGACAGGGTTTCACCATGTTGGTCAGGCTTGTCTCAAACTCCTGACCTCAGGTGATCTACCCACATCGGTCTCCCAAAGTGCTGGGATTACAGGTGTGAGCCACCACGCCCAGCCTAAAGATTTTAACTAAAAATGTAGCAATACTAAGTTATGCAAAGGTGTAGAAAAATTAGAACCCTTATACATTGCCAGCTAGAGTGTAAAATAGTGCAAGTAATTTTAAAAAATTGACTATTTATTATAAATTAAACATTCACCTGCCACAAGAAACATTTATTCTAATCCATCATTTCTATCCAAATAAATGAAAGCAGATGTTCATAGAAATATTTGTATTCAAACATTTATAACAGTTTTACGTATTTTTGTTAGCCAAAATCTGGAAACAACTCAAATGTTCATCAAGTGAAAGAATAAACAAAATGTAAGATATCCACATAATGTAACACTATTCAGCAATGAAAAGGAACAAACTGTTGATCATGCTGCCATACAGATGGACCTCAAATTTCTTATGCTAAGTGAAAATAGCCAGATGTAAAATGCTACATTTTATGTAATTCCATTTACATGGCATTAGTAGCAAAGGCAACAATACAAACACACAAAGAACATTAGTGGTCACTTGGGTCTCGTGGTGGATACAGAGTCTACCTGTAAAAGGTTCAAGAAGGAATTTTGGGTGTCACCAGAATTTCATAGCCTTGACTGTGATAACAGTTGCACAATTCTTTCAGTAAAAGTCATCACGTTATGAAATTACAGTGGCTAAATTTTATGATACATAAAAGATACCTCATAGAGTTGCTTAAAAAGTTAGAAGAAAACAAGAGTATAGATAAGAAGTTTACCACCGAAGTTCATATAATATTTAACCCCTCTATTCCAGGGTTCTCAAACTTTTATTAATTTATCCTTTTAAGTGTGAGTCCCTCAGTGGAGAAAGATGGTAGAAGCCTTTTTTTGTTTCCCATTGCGTGGAATACAAAAAAAAAGTAAGAATTCCAACTATATAATTCTCAACAGAGATTAGAAAACAAGAAACAAAAGGCAATCTTGGTGTTGGGAAAACTGGCTAGCAATGTGCAGAAAGCAGAAACTAGACCCCTATCTGTCACCTTACACTAAAATTAACTCCAGATGGATCAAAGGTTTAAACATAAAACCTAACACCATAAAAACACTAGAAGAAAATGTATGCAAAACCATCCAGGACATAGGCATGGGCAAGGACTTCATGACTAAAACACCAAAAGCAATGGCAATAAAAGCCAGGATATACAAATGGGATCTAATTAAACTCCAGAGCTTCTGTACAGCAGGGAAACCATCATTAGAGTGAATCGGCAACCAACAGAATGGGAAAAAAGTTTTGCAATCTACCCATCTGACAAAGGGCTCATATCCAGAATCTCCAAAACTAAAACAGATATACAAGAAAAAAACAAATAACCCCATTCAAAAGTGAGAAAAGGATATGAACAGACACTTTTCAAAAGAGGACATATATGAGGCCAACAAACATATGAAAAAATGCTCATCATCACTGGTCATTAGAGAAATGCAAATCAAAACCAAACTGAGATATCATCTCACGCTAGTTAGAATGGCGATCATTAAAAAATCTGGAGACAACAGATGCTGGAAAGGATGTGAAGAAATAGGAACCCTCTTACACAGCTGGTGGGAGTGTAAATTAGTGCAACCATTGTGGAAGAGAGTGTGGTGATTTCTCAAGGATCTAGAAATAGAAATTCCATTTGAACCAGCAATCCCACTATTGCATATATACCCAAAGAGCTATAAATCTTTCTTCTATAAAGACACATGCACATGTATGTTCATTGCAGCCCTGTGTACAATAGCAAAGACCTGGAACCAACCCAAATGCCCATCAGTGATAGACTGGACAAAGAAAATATGGTACATATACACCACGGAATACTATGCAGCCATAAAAAATGATGAGTTCATGTCCTTTGTAGGCAGTTGGATGAATCTGGAAACCATCATTCTCAGCAAACTGACCCAAGAACAGAAAGCCAAGCACCATATGTTCTCACTATATGTTCTCCTAGGGGGGTGTTGAACAATGAGAACATGTAGACTCAGGGGGACGAGCATCACACAGGGGACAGTTGGGGGGGTAGGGGAGAGACGACAGGGGGTGGGGAGGGAGGGGAGGGTAGGAAGGGATAACAAGGGAAGAAATGCCAGATATAGTATGCACCAGAAGTAAAATAAATTTAAAAATATATATTTATAAAAAAGGCAATCTTTATGCATATATTTATGTATATATGTATATACAATGATATATGTAGCACAAATCTTTACGTATATATTCTTTATATATATATGTGTGCGTATATATATATATATATATGTATAAAGTTTTTTATTTAAAAGATTATTTGATAAAATCCAAACTTTAAACATGGAATAGATGAATCCACAGAAGACTTTAGTAACTGACTTCAAGATATTTTTAGACAATATATTGTATTAGCCACAACAGATAAAAATTGTTCTCTATCCTTTCTTTTTCTAAGTAATCTAAGACCTTAATGAGAATTTGGTCAGACTAAATTTTTTGGAAATTAAAGGGATAGACTAAACTGGGTTGGAAAATTATAGATCTGGTATATCTGTATTATGTAACAGGATATTTCCAAAGGGACTTAAAAATACTGAAAAACTGGCATTTAAGACAAACATATGGTCTCTCAAATAAATGATTCCCAACAGAAAAATAATCAAAAATTTCTACATCCTCTAAGACCTAAGGGTCTACTGACAAGTCTACTTTCAGACTCTGTAAAGAAACAGTTTATTGAGACAGCTAGTATCAATATTAGCACAAAAATGTGCCAATTCCCCAAAACCTACTCAATGATGCTGCTTTGAAGAACACTTTTAGCATTCAATGTCTATCCCTTCAGAATCCAAGAAATTACTTAACAAAAATGTCATGATTATCTCAGTAGATGCAGAGAAGGCCTTCGACAAAATTCAACAGCACTTTATGCTAAAAACTCTGAATGAACTAGATATTGATGGAACGTATCTCGAAATAATAAAAGCTATTTATGACAAACCCACAGCCAATATCATACTGAATGGGCAAAAACTGGAAGCATCCCCTTTGAAATCTGGCACTAGACAAGGATGCCTGCTCTCACCACTCCTATTCAAAATAGTATTGGAAGTTCTAGCCAGAGCAATCAGGCAAGAAAAAGAAATAAAGGCATTCAATTAGGAAAGGAGGTAGTCAAGCTGTCTCTATGTGCAGATGAGATGATTGTATATATAGAAGACCCCAGTGTCTCAGCCCAAAATCTCCTGAAACTGATATGCAACTTCAGCAATGTCTCAGGATATAAAATCAATGTGCAAAAATCACAAGCATTCCTGTACACCAAAAACAGATGTAAGGAGAGCCAAATCAAGAGTGAACTGCCATTCACAATTACTACAAAGAGAATAAAATACCTAGGAATACAGCTAACAAAGAATGTAAAGGACCTCTTCAAGGAGAACTACAAACCACTTCTCAACGAAATAAGAGATGACATAAACAGATGGAGAAACATTCCATGCTCATGGTTAGGAAGAATCAATATCGTGAAAATGGCCATACTGCCCAAAGTAATTTATAGATTCAATGCTATCCCCATCAAGCTACCAATGACCTTCTTCACAGAACTGGAAAAAAACACCTTAAACTTCATGTTGAACCAAAAGAGAGCTCGCATAGCCAAGTCAATTCTAAGCAAAAAGAACAAAGCTGGAGGCATCATACTACTCGACTTCAAACTATACTACAAGGCTGCAGTAATCAAAGCAGCATGGTACTGGTACCAAAACAGAGATATAGATCAAAGGAACAGAGCAGAGGCCTCAGAGGCAATGCCACGCATCTACAACCATCTGATCTTTGACAAACCTGACAAAAACAAGCAATGGGGAAAGGATTCCCTGTTTAATAATTGGTGTTGGGAAACTGGTTAGCCATGTGCAGAAAGCAGAAACTGGACGCCTTCTGACAACTTACACTAAAATTAACTCCAGACGAATTAAAGACTTAAACATAAGACTTAACACCATAAAAGCCCTAGAAGAAAATCTAGGCAAAACCATTCAGGACACAAGCACAGGGGAGGACTTCATGGCTAAAACACAAAAAGCAATGGCAACAAAAGCCAAAATAGACAAATGGTATCTAATTAAACTCCAGACCTTCTGCACAACAAAAGAAACAATCATTTGAGTGACTTGGCAACCAACAGAATGGGAAAAAATTTTTGCAATCTACCCATCCGACAAGGGCTGATATCCAGAAACTACAAAGAACTAAAACAGATTTATAAGAAAAAAACAAACAAGCCCATTCAAAAGTGGATGAAAGATATGAACAGATGCTTTACAAAAGAAGGCATATATGAGGCCAACGAACATAGAAAAAATGCTCATCATCACTGGTCATTAGAGAAATGCAAATCAAAACTACATTGAGATATCATCCAGTTAGAATGGCGATCATTAAAAAATCTGGAGACAACAGATGCTGGAGAGGATGTGGAGAAATAGGAACACTTTTACACTGCTGGTGGGAGTGTAAATTAGTTCAACCATTGTGGAAGACAATGTGGCAATTTCTCAAAGACCTAGACATAGAAATTCCATTTGACCCAGCAATCCCATTACTGGGTATATATCCAAAGGATTATAAATCGTTCTACTGTAAGGACCCATGCACACGAATGTTCATTGCAGCACTGTTTGCAATAGCAAAGACTTGGAACCAACCCAAATGCTCATCGATGATAGACTGGACAGGGAAAATATGGCACATATACACCATGGAATACTATGCAGCCATAAAAAACAATGAGTTCGTTTCCTTTGTAGGGACATGGGTGAACCTGGAAACCATCATTCTCAGCAAACTGACACCAGAGCAGAAAATCAAACACCGCATGTTCTCACTTATAGGTGGGTGTTGAAAAATGAGAACACATGGACACACGTAGGGGAGCATCACACACTGGGGTCTGTGCCGGGGGGACTAGGGGTGGGACAGCGGGGGGTGGGTGTTCAGGAGGGATAACATGGGGAGAAATGCCAGATATAGGTGATGGGGAGGAAGGCAGCAAACCACATTGTCATGTGTGTACCTAAGCAACAATCTTGCATGTTCTTCACATGTACCCCAAAACCTAAAACGCAATAAAATATATTTTTAAAAAGTCATTTTCTTGTAGATACAGTAGCCATTATTTCAACCACAAATTTCATTATTATAGAAAAGCAGATCCCTTGATATGCTCTTACTCGAATAGTGTGAATTTCTAATAATTTCAACTCTATCATTATGTATAAACCTTTAACTGTCCTGCTATGACCATTATCACCAGAGTACTTCCTTTTTAAGAAATTAGCCAATCAAATTTATTATCAAATTTATACACATAGATTTACTCTATAACTAAAGCTGCCAAAAAAATGTGTAGCTGAAAGATTGTGTAGAGAGTTCCCATAATACTTTATATCTTTAATTATTTTATAGCTGATATTTTGATATTTGTTTTCCTAAAAGTAAATATTAGAAAATTATTGATCAGTAATTGAGAATTAGATAATCATCCAAAATATTTATGAACAAATGAATATATTAATATTTTTAAAAATGTACATTAAACAAGTTAGCATTCAGGTTGATATTTTTAGTTATTATATAATCTTTGTTAGTAATAAGTTTGTTACTTTCTCAAGTAACAAGTAGAATAGTCTTTCTCCTCAAGTTTTAACTTGAGGAATACACAGATCTATCCTAACTATTTTAATAGAAAACAAAATAATCATCCCTAGAACTTGTGTGTATAATACTTATTTACCAGTAACAAAATCATAAAGTTATATGTTTGTTGAGGATTTTCAAGCAATTAAAATATATATTCCTCACTTTTCTGTAGTGCTTAGTGCAAACATGATATATCACCTAGTCTCGTCTTCAAAATTCTTTACAGTTATACATGTATTTGACATTTTTTTTTCATTTCTCAATGTATACAGATAGTATTTGCCTTGGGAAAAGTTATTATATAGTTAGACATTCATGGATCAAGGCTTTGTCAAGGGACCATTTTATTTCTTTCAGGCTTTAAGTTGGAACTCTGAAATTATTATAAAGTTTCCTTCTGTGTCTGTTTTAAGCTGATACTTTAATCTTTCCAGGTTACACGTATTTAGATAGTTCTAAAATGGATTCCATATATTTGTTGATTGAATTGGCTAAGTTTCTGAGAAAAAAAGTTAGTATTTTAAAACTACAGTTCATTGAAAGATATTAGAAAAATATTACATAAAGACAAACTTATGAATATTCAAAATTATACAAACTTTAAAAAAAATCATATAGAAAATATCTAAGATTGAGTGTTATAGACAAGAGTTTAAAACTTATTTGAACTAATTAGACCCATATATGTTTTGTTCCATGGAACAGTGCCTTCAATTACCTCAAAATGCCACCTCAAAATCACATGGATTATGTCTTCCGTATTATCAAAAATATTGTTTTAATGGTGAGAAACCCAAAGTTTTCCCACTAAGATCAGAAACAAGGAAAAGATGTCCCTTCTCACCACTCATTTTTTTTACACCATACTAGAAGCCTTAGCTAATGTAATGATAGGAAAAAAAGAAAACAAAAAGAAATGGATATGGGTTGGAAAGGAAGAAATAGAAGACATAATTACCTCTGTAGAAAATCTGAAATAATCTACAAAAATGTTTTCAAATTATATGCAATTATGGCCAAATTGATAGATACAAGATTAATATATGGAAGTTAGTCAGTTTCCTACATAGCAAAATGAACAAGTTCTTGTATTAGGCAGTGAGTTTCTAGATACAATATCAACATCATGATTCAAGAAAATAATAAACTAGACTTCATTAAAATTAAAAACGTCTGTACTACAAGAGACATTTTCAAGAGCACGAAAAGACAATCAATATAATAGGTGAAAATATTTGCAACAGTCATATATGACAAAAGACTGTTATCTAAAATATGCAAATAACTATTAAAAATTAGCAACTGGAAAGCAGATAAACTGATTTTAAAATGAACACAAGACCTTAACAGACACCTCACCATAGAGATATATCAAATAAGCATATGGGAGAACACTCCATATCTTATGTCATCAGCAAAATGCAAAGTATAGCAACAGTAACATACCACTGCACACCTTTTAAAGTGGCCAAAATTTACAACACTGGTAAAATGAAGTGATGAGAGGATGTAGAACCACAGAAGCTCTCATTCATTGCTGGTGGGAATGCAAACTGGTATAGCCACTTTGGGAGACAGTTTGAAGATTACTTACAAAAGTAAATGTATTCTTACCATATGACCCAGCAATTTCACTCCACAATATTTACCAGGAGGAGCTGAAAAATTATGCATGGACTCATGTCCATGCAAAAATATGCATAAGGATACTTATAGAAGTTTTATTTATAATTGCCAAAAGTTGGAAGCAACCAAGCTGTCCTTTAGTAGGAGAATGGATAAATTGCAGTACATCCAGACAATAGAATATTACTTAGCTTTAAAAGGAAATTAGCAATCAAGCCATAAAGAAACATGGAGGAAACTCAAATACATATTACTGAGTACTACATACATGCATACTATTAACTGAAAAAAATACATAATGTATGATTTCAACTAGATAATATTCTGGAAAGGGCAAAACAATGGAGAGTAAAATTATCAGTGCTTATTAGACACTGGGTGAAGGGAGAAATGAATAGACATAATGTAAAGGATTTGGGGAGCAATGAAATAACTGAATGATACTACACTTGTGGGTACATGTCATTGTAAATTTGTCTAAACCTACCAAATATACAATACTGAGAGTAAACCATAATGCAAACTACGGACTCTGGGTGATAATGATGTGTCATCTGTAATAAATGTACTGCTCTGGTCGGAGAAATTGATAATGAGATAAGCTATGCATTTAGGGATTAGGGGGTATAGGCACATGTATCTCAGAACTTAAAGTAAAATTTTAAAAAAAATCTCTGCCTCTTTCATTCAATTTTACTATGAGCCTACAACTAAAAAATGAAAGCTTATTAAAAATAAGAAAAACAAAAACATTTGTGTGTTGCAGGAAATTAGGAACCACATCATTCATAAAAATCACATAATACAAAAAATTATGCCTATGAAAGTTCAGACTAGATCATGTTCTAGAGGCATTTACTCGAGACTAATTTCTATTATAGTCTGTCTATTGTTCCAGTATGCAAAGGATATCCTTCTGCCTGAGAACAATTGCAGCTTCTGCTAAATTTGTTCAATAATTCTCAGACCTTTATTGAATATTACAGTGTCATATGAATTAAAATTTGAATACAGCAATAAAT
Source organism: Sapajus apella (assembly GCF_009761245.1). Lineage (NCBI taxonomy): Eukaryota > Metazoa > Chordata > Mammalia > Primates > Cebidae > Sapajus > Sapajus apella. The sequence continues at coordinate 8,402,026 of NW_022436984.1, read as the reverse complement.
AATTTGTACCAGTTAATTAAGTCATTAGAAATAATGTTACTTGAGCATTCTTACATAATGGTCCCTGATACAATCTTCATCCAGTAATATTTTAATCTTAAATCTTATCAAATGAAAACATATGATTGTTTTGTAATTTGGAAACCATCAATACCCAATGTATTTGGAAACCTTACATAAATTATTGATACATGCAGCTATTTGAATCGATTCAACTGAATTGTGCCTAGTGAAAAACTATCCAACCACAAAAGGTTATTATACTGTATTATTTATCTTATACAACATTCTTGAAATAACAAAATTCTACAGATAGAAAAATTATTAGTAGTTAGCCAGTGGACCAAGATGGGAGAAGCAGGCAGAAGAGGGGCTTCTAAAAGATACCATAAGGAATTACTGTGGTGATGTAACTGTTCTGTATATTAACTGTGATAGCAGTTACACAAATGTGCACGTGTGCTAAAATTACATGGAAATAAAAAATATACAAATGTCCACAAATGAGGGCATATAAAATAGTTAAAATATAAATTCATTTAGTGAATTGTATCATTGTGAATTTTCTGGTTGTAATATGATATAGCTATGCAAGATGCTAGCATAGAGGGAAACTGAGGGAAAGTTACTAAAGATATATTATCTTTTACAGCTACATGTGAATCTACAATTATCTCAAAATAAATCATTTATTTAAAAAAAATTGATCATATAAGTGCAGGTATAATTCTAGGTAGCCTTTTTTGTCACGAATCTATTTGCCATCCTTATGACAATAAACTGTTTAGTAAGCCTTGTAATCATGTAAGGCAAGTCTTCCAGCATTGTTTTTCTCTCCTTCATTGTATTATTCTAGACCTTTGGATTCACTGTGTAAATTTCAGAACCAGTTTGTCAACTCTTTTTTCAAAAGGATCACCCAATTTTGATTGGAGATTGAATTGTATTTTAAAATCACCTAAGGATAATTGGCATTTTATTGAACCATCCTTGCATCCCAGGGATAAAAATCTACTTGATCACAGTGGATTCGCTTTGATGTGCTGCTGGATTTTGTTTGCTAGTATTTTGTTCATGATATTTGCATCTAAATTCATCAAGGATATTGTCCTGAAGTTCTTTTGTTATGTCTCTGTCAGGTTTCAGTGGCAGAATGATGCTGACCTCACAGAATGAGTTAGAAAGGAGTCCCTCCTCCTCAATTCTTTAGAATAGTTTCATAGGAATCATACCAGCTCTTCTTTATACATTGGGTAAAATTTGGCTGTGAATCCATCTGGTCCTGGGCTTTTTCTGATAGGTAGGTTTCTAATTCAATTTCAGAACTCACAACTGGTCTGTTTAGGGATTAATTTTTTCCTGATTCAATCATAAAAGGCTGTATGCTTCCAGGAATTTATCCATTTCCTCTAGATTTTCCAGTTTGTGTGTAAATTCCCTCAGTATTTTCTTGTCTGAACAGTATTTTATTTCTCCTTTGCTTATGAAGCTTAGTTTGGCTGGATATGAAATTACCGGTTGGAAATTTTTTCTTTAATAATGCGGAATATAGGACTGCCATCTCTTCTGGCTTGTAAGGTTTCTGATTAAAGGTTGGTTGTTCGTCTAACGGGGGTTTCTTTTTAGGTCACTTTTCCCTGCTCTCTTGCTGACTTTAAAATTATTTCTTTCATTTTGACATTGAAGAATCTGATGTCTATATGTATTGAAGATAGCTGTCTTATATAGTGCCTCACAGTAATTCCTTGCATTTCCTAAATTTGAAGTTAATTTCTCTAGTGAAGTTGGGAAATTTTTTATAGATCATATACTCAAGTTTTCCAAGTTGTTGCTTCCTCTCCCTGTCTTTCAGGAATGCCAATGAGTGGTACTTTTGGTCTTTTTACATAGTCTCATATTTCTTGGAAGTTGCTAATTCTGTATTTTTTTCCCTTATTTTTGTCTTACTGAATTAATTCAGGGAGCCACTGTTTGAGTGCTGACACTCTTTCCTCACCTTGGTTGATTCTGCTGTTAATTATACAATTCTTAAAGAGGTTTTCAACCCTATCAGATCAGTTTGGTTTTTTCTTAAAATGGCCATTTTATCTTTCATCTCCTTTATCATTGTATTATATTCCTTAGATTTCTTAGGTTCCTTGAATTGAGTTTTAACTTTCTTCTGGATGACAATGATCTTTCCTCCTATTCATATTCTGAATTCTATTTCTGTAATTTTGGCCATTTTAGCCTGGTTAAGAACCATTTCTGGGGAACTACTGGGTTTTCTGGAGACAAGAAAATACTGTGGCTTTTTGAGTTGCCAGAATTCTTGTGCTGGTTCTTTCTCATCTGTGTGGTCATATGTTTCTTCAATCTTTAAAGTTGTTGTGCTTTGGATAGAATTTTGTTTTTTGATTTTTGTTTTTATCTTTGTTGATACTCTTGGAAGTTTGATTGTGGTATACGAGGGGTTCAGTCAACTGGGTTTATTATAGGAAAATTTTAGAGGGTCAAAGCTCAGCTCATCACTCCTAGTCTGCATGCTCTAACTCTAGGGGACTGATACAGGGTCCTCATCTTTGTTCTCTGGCTCCTCAAGCTTAGTAACCTGCTGCACTGGAGGGACCGAGGTGTTCCTTGTCCACTGGCCACAACATTCCAATGGGTAGTGTGGGCCAAAACATTTCATCAGGAGGTTAGCAGCAGGATTTGTGATTGCACATGCATGCCAACAGCCATGGCAGCATGATGAGGTGCACATGCATTGGTTGGATTAGGGTACTGGTGATAGTGGGGCTGTGGCATTTCTGCACATGCTTGCACTGGCAGCAGGTTGCAGATGGGGATGAGGTTGCAGTGTCCATGCTCATACGTATGCTCGTGGCAGTGGCTGGGGCTGCCAACCTCTTATGCTCATACTTATGCTCGTGGTAGGCTGGGGCTGCCAACCTCTAAGCAGGTGTTTACATCATTAATAATGATGGTGTATGGGTGGGCGGGTAGGCTTGCTTGCATCCATGTGCATGTTCATGGCACTGATGTTGGCAGCACTAGGGGTAAGGGCCATTGCTGACTATGCACATGTTTGCAGTGATAGTTATGGCAGTACAGAAGAGGGTGGAGTTGCTGGCATCAATGCACATGTTTGTGCTAGCAGTGGTGTCAGCATGAGGGATGGGCAGGGCTGTAGACATTCATTCTGGCAGTGGCGGCACAGCTGTGTGTCCACACCTTAGCATGGGGGAGCAATGGTGGGTTGCACTCATGCTGGCAGCAGCAACAGGTTGTACATGCACATGCATGCAAATAGGGGAAGGGAGGCAAGGTCCATTTGTATGTGCTTTCCTGCAAAGTGGTGAGGAGTGGATCTGGGTAAATCCATGCTAGAAAAGTGGCACAGGGGAGGCTGCAGTGGGGGTAGGGTGCAGGTGGGTTGGTTCATGTTAAGTTGAGGCTTCTCTGCTGGAGCTGTGAAATCAGAAACAGTCTGTCAATGAAGGACCTATGATGAGAGACCTTGTGAAGCACCCTGGGTGGGTATCTGATATACTCCAGCAGACACTGCCAAGCAGGGACCCCAGGAGAGCTCCACAGACAAGGGTGTGTCTCATAGGCATGACCGTTCTGCTATGTCCAGGTCCAACAGCTTCCCTGTGGTCAAAGTCTACTAGAGGAAGCATGGTGAGCCTTGGGGGATGGGTGTCCCTGGTCATGCTCCACTGCAGACATTCACGCACAAAACTCTCTAGGCTCTACACAAAACCATCTGGGCTCCACACAACCTGGAGTCCTGCTCCTACCACTTCTCTGAGCAGCTCTTTGTCATGCTCAAGTGTCACTGGGGGTTATGGGGTTCCTGCTATCCAGATTCTGGAAGTCTGTGTTGGGAGCAAGCTGCTCTTCACATGTTCAATTCATGCCTTCCCCAGGAGTCACTGGTGGGCAGAAAAAAGCCCTGGTACTTGGTAGCCCCATGCAGGGTTCCCAGCTTTTCCCCTTTTCAGTCCAACATTTGTGTCCTCACTTCATTCACTCTCAATGCTTCCCTCCAAAAATATGCTCAGACTGTGCCAGTCTTTCCAATGTCCTGGTCTCTTGGTGGCAGACATTCCTTTTGGTTGCATCCAGTTGGCTATCTTGGCTTAGAGTCACTTATATATTTTAGTACATCTGTTTATATAAGGATTACATGTGGCATATGTTTATATCATGTTTAATTATATAAGTGATATAAATACATGATGTTTTGTTTATTCAACCATAAAAATAAATGAAGTACTGAGAAATGTCACAACATGAATGAATGTTGAAATCATGTTAAGTGAAAGAGGTTAGTCACAAGAGGTCACATAATATGTGACTCCATTTCTATGAAATGTTCAGATTAGGTATATCTATAAAGACAAAAAACAAGACTGTTGCTACCAGGAGTTAAGGCAGGGAGTAATGGGAGCAACTGCTTAGTGGGTACAAGTTTTCTTTTAGGGAGATGAAAATGTTTCAGAATTAGATATAGGTGATAGTTGTACAACATTATGAATGTGATGCAGGACAAGTGAGCCCCCAAATTTGGATCTTAGCCCAAGAGGGCTCTTGGCTTTGCCAAGGAAAAAATTCAAGGGTGAGCTGGTGGTGTTAGGCAGCTATCTTTTATTGACTAGTACCTCTTCTTGAGGAGCAGGATTAACTCACAGGCTGTGCTCCCAGAACAATTTGCAGGCTCTTGGCAACTGCATGTACACTCATGTAAACCCGCTTGCAGTTACATGCAGGTTAAAGGGCAGGCCAATTCAAAATGAGGAGTGGATTATTTAGAATTTTCTACAAAAGGGGCAGTAACTTTGGGGTGGTTGCCATGGCATTCATAAATTGTCATGGTGCTGGTGGGAGTGTCTTATGCCAATGAGAAATGAGGGCAGCTAGAGATCACTTTTGTCACCATCTGCTGATTACTGCCAGTTTCTTCACTTTATACTGTCTGAATCAAATATTTTTTTAGTAAGCAGGGTTATCACCAGAACAAGTCCTGCCAGTTTCCCTACCTCAAATGCACTAAATGCCACTGAACTGTTCACTTTAAAATGGTTACTTGTATGTTATGTAAACACCTTCTAAAAATCAGTATCAAAATTTAAAATGTAAAAGGAAGAAAGAAAGATAACCTTTATCCTATATGCCAAAGATTATAGATAAGATGTCAGTCACTTCAGGCTCTGATGCCTTTTGTGATCTCAGGAACTATACTGCTCCTCAAATGGAGCTTTTATTTTTGCTTTTCCTCTTACCTAGAAAGCCCTTTGTATGGTTTATTGATTGGTTCATTACCTACTCTTCCTTCAAGTCTAAGCTGTTATCTCTGTAGGAACTCTAGTCTGAACACCAGGCTGAAATAATTGCTCTAGTTCTAAAATTCCACATTATTTTGTAGAAATTTCAATAGTGGTTGTACTTACAATATATTGAAATTATCTGTTTGCACTCTTGTCTCCTCAAAATGTTCTTAGGTATTTGAAGGCACAAATTGGGTTTTAGTGACTTTTACCAAGTATTAACAGCACTTACAATATAATCTGGTGTCTTAGCTCAGGCTGCTATAACAGACTACCGAAGACTCTGTGGCTTAAAATATCACTATTAACTTCTAACAGTTTTAGAGGTTGGAATTCCAAGATCAAGGTGTTAGCAGGATTGGATTATTGGCAACGCCCCTTCTCCTTGATTACAAAACCCATTTTCTTGCTATGCCTTTACATGGCAGAAAGAGAGCTAGCTAATTCTCAGGTGCATCTTAAAAGGGCAGTAATCCCATCATGATGTTTCCGCTCTGATGTTCTAATTATACTTCCCAAAAGCCTGCTCTTCTAATACCATCACACTGGGATTAAAGGTTTGGAGAAACACAAACATTCTGCACATTTTACTTGGGGAAGGGGGGCGGAGAGAGAGAGAGAGAGAGAGAGAGAGAGAGAGAGAGAGAAATCAGAAAAAGCCAATTTAAGTACTGACCTACTGGGTAGCAGTTCCAGGCAAGGCAGAGACTCAAAATTTTGACTTTGAAAGCAAATATAGAAGCAGGTTCTGGTTTGAACTAAGTATTCTCTCAGCACTGCAATGGCAATAACTATTATTATATCTGATAAGAACTCTGAGTATCATTGAACAATATACATTAGAGACAAAACTGTACAGGAAAAGGAAGCATGGGTCAAGATGTTTAGCCAGGATTTTTACTGAACTATTTCAGTATAATTTATAATTGGAATCCAGTACCATTTCTCTGACTCTGGTATTTTTTTGTGGGGGAAGGGGGGTTGGTTTGTGTCTTTGTTATGGTTTAGTCATTGTTTATTCCTTTATTTTTCCTTGATCCTCTAATGAAAAATAAAATTCAAACTTATCTTAACCACTAATCTACAACAAATTAATTCCCCCAAACAGGATAAATAGACATGATAAAAATGGTTTGTGTCATGTATTTTGTACGTATAGCCTTATTTTCTCCTCTTAATAATTAATTATGTTAGGATTATATTCAATTTATGTGCCTATGTCCTGAGGCTCAGTGAAATATAAAATTTTTTCCAAGGCTATCAAGCAAATTAGTGGTAAAACTTAAGTGGGTTTTTTTCCTTTTTCACAAGATTTAATAGTAATGCACACTCAGAAGCTCAGGAAGAGCTGAGGACTCACAGAGAATAGGAAACCCAGAAAGGATTGAGAAGTGGCCACATGAGAATGTTAATCTTTCATCTTTTTGACTTATTAAAATGGTTATGAATTGGTAACTTCAATTAGAAAGAAAACTAGTAATTTTGTAACAATAACATGGTCTCAGGAATTGGAAAAAGTATGTAATTAAATGCCATTTACTAGTTAACGTATTCTGAACACCTTGTCTGTAAATATATTTCCTCATTTTCAAATGGGGATAATAGTTGTAGTATTGTGATGTTACTAGGATTAAATGAGGCAATATAAGTAAAAATTTCTCTAACATATTAGTGTTCAGTAATGTAATTCCATTTTCTAGTGTAGCACAGGATTTCATTTTTGCTTAGAATAATGCTAAAAGATTAATGTTTAGGATATTTTTTGAATTCTGTTCAAAGCCTTTCATTATACCTAGAATCAACCTAAGAATGGAAATGAATTTATAACTTGTGTTTGAGAGGACTGAAAACCCCAATGACCTCTTCCACGTAAGATAGGCAAGAAGTAATTTTAATTCAATTCAGAGTAAGTAATGAATTCAATTTGTTAAAATTGATTATATTCTTCAAAAAAGTTAGATACAAATAAAATGAATCTAATAGGTAATGTGCTTTTATATAAGCAATATTTTTTTTACTCACCTGAATCTCATATCAGAAATGTTACAAATCATTTGAACAAAGGGAGCTAGGACAAATTACAATAGTCCCCTAGATTAGTGGTGAGGCATATGTTCCAAGACTACCAGTAGATGCCTGAAACTGCAGATAATACTAAATTATACATATACATTACACAAATCTATATACATAAATATATTATGTTTTTTCTTATACATACATATTTATGATAACATTTAGCTTATAAATTAGGTCCATTAAGAAATTAACAATAATTAATCATAGAAAAATTATAACAAACTATAATAATAGTTATGTGAAGGTAGTCTCTCCCCTTTCGCAAAATTTGTATTGCATTGTATCAACTATTTTTGGATAGCAGTTCACCATGGGTAACTGAAACCACTGAAATTGAAATTGAAAATGTGCATAAGGCAGAACTATTGTACTTTTATTTTCAAGTACAGTTTGTGTATGTGTATACTTTGTTTTTACAACTAACATCTTAATTTACATGGTCCCAAATTATGTGTTTGTATGTTTCTATTTGGCTGAATACATTTGGTATATTCCATACAGTGGTAAAGATAACTTATTCACTCTCACGTGTGTGTGTGTGTGTGTGTGTGTGTGTGTATATAAATATGTGTTGTGCATATATGTATACATATATGTTAATGTATATATGTGTGTGTGTGTGTGTATGTGTGTGTATAGTGTGGAGTTTCAAGTTAGCAGGCCTGCCTATGAGATGTTAAGCAATTTACTTAACCTTTCTAAACCACATTTTTTCTTGTCTAATAAATATAATAATTATAATAACATCAAGAAGCCTGAACAACACAGTGAAACTCTGTCTCTCCAAAACTTAAAAATAAAGTTAGCTGGGCATGGTGATCCACGCCTGTAGTCCCACCTCCTCAGGAGGATCAAGCAGCACTTGAGCCCATGAGGTCAAGGCTATGTTGAGTTACGCTCATGCCACTGAATTCCAGCCTGGACAACAGAGTGAGACCTTGTCTCAAAACAAACAAACAAAAAACAAAACAAAGCAAAACAAATAACTCTAGAATGGAGGGTATCTATGGGAATTAGATAAAATAATTGAAGAAAAAATCAATATATACTTTGAAAAATATTTCTGTAACTATGCAACCATTCATTATTATTGTTCTCTTTTAATATGCTGCTGCCATGGAAATTTTCTTTTTCTAGCGATGAAGCTCATTTATGACATTCAGTTTAGAAACCCTTGTATTGCTCCTATTCTTTTCACATGTGAGAACTCCCAACATTATACAACCAAAGTCAACATGGTTAATCATTTTCCTTTGCCACTAAACCAAATACATAAAGCCTTGTTTTCTTCCTCCTATATTTTCTTTCTTAGAAAGTGAGATTACTGGCCATCTCATAGATGGATAAGCTACCTATCTTCTCTATAGAAGGGAAAACCCACCAATAACAATGACTGTGATGGGTATTGGGATATGGCCACAATGGACAGAATATCTTTGTGTTTTGATTCCTGTTCCTGCTTTATTAAAATTACTAACGCTGGCTGAGAGTTATATATGTGTTAGCAGCTGTGCTAAGCACTTTCCACTATTTAATTCACTTAAGCCTTATAACAGCCCTATGAAATATTTATTATTTCCTTATTGCCATTGTAAAGATAAGGAAAGTGAGGCTTTATGAGTTTGAGGACCTACAAGTACTAAATTCAGAACCAGGAGTTAATTAGAGTTTTTATACCCTTTACCACTATGTTAGCAAATAGGAAAACAAAGTTCAAATGAGGAAGAAGCCAAACCTCCAGCCATGGGTTCAAACTGACCCAGATGCCACATGATATCACAGAGTTTGTTAGAGATTGGTACAGTATCTGAAACATCATCTGAAACATCATCTGGTTGCATTCTGTGATCCACTGAGCTCTTTCCCCTAATACTTAGGTTTTTTTAAAAAAGCAAATAAACCAGTGAACTTTTTTTACCCTATTTTTCCCAACTCATTGTCTAATATTCTCTGAGGTAGACCTTCTGTTAGTTTTGAACAAAATATCAAAAGCAAAGACATATTACATACTGTGCTGTGAAATGTTAATAAATGTGTTCAAAGTCACTGGCAAAATTTTGGCTGAAGAAAAGAAGTACATCATAAATAACATGATTTCAAGTATGTTACTATAGCCCAAAAATGATGGAGTCAAATCAGTTCACTTCGCTTTGTGTGGGGACCATCTGCCTTTTCTATTGTAAAGAGTACTAGGCATTTGCTTCCAAGAAATTTAAAAATAACTGATCGTCTGAACTTCAATTTCTTCAAAAGGAGAAGAAAAACAATCCAGTTTATAAAAATTGACATGGTGTTAAAAATATATATTTGAAGAACATGTTTTAAAAGCAGAGGCAATTCCTCCCTTTTGGCGGTGCTCTTTGGTGAACATTTAAAGTGAAATACTTGCTATTTGCCAAGCAAGTCAGCCTCTGGCAGTGTGGCCAGTAACTTTAGGTTAACTAACTTTTTCCAAGTAAAATTTACTATTAGAATCTTTTAAAAAGGAGGAGGTAGAATAATAGTAAAAATAAAATAATTGAAAACTCTCCTCTACTAATACTTTCTCTCGTCTCTCTCGTCTTATGCATTCAGCAAATTAATTCATGACTCACGGTTAAAAATGTCTACTTTTTATGAATATCTATATGCAATCTAGAGGCAGATCATGTGGTTAGTTTAAAAATCAATATACTCAAACTTTGTTTTGTTTCTTATTTTGGGAATAAGATGTAGATATGAGAAAAAAATGAAAAGAAATATCAAACGGCATAATAAAGTATTATATTTTTACTTCTATTCCACTTGTTGCTTTTTAAAAGACTGCAATGTTCTCCCATCACTACAGGGTCATGAGAAAGTATTTACAGTCAAATTGTTCCTACGTAGTGCTGGAAGTTCGCATAGATGACCCCACTGTGTTCTATGAAATCCTCTTGTTACATGAAGTCAGCTTTTTTACTTTTCTTCATTCAAAATTGTATAATGCTTCTGCCCCTGCTATCACCAAAGACAAAACTGGGCTACTGACACCTGCTTAAGATGTCACCATTCCTGCTGTTGACCCTGCCTTTTCTGAGGTTACTGGTGCTGAACATTGAAAGGAGCCAACATTACATACTGTCCTAAAGACGTTTATTTCCTTCCAAGTCATTTCCTGCCATCAGGTTTCCAGAAGCTACTGAAGATAATACGACTTGATTAGTCCTCCTCTCCCAAATCCAAGCATCAAATACCTAAGATCAAATGGATGGCACTCTGTTCTAAGAGCAGTATTTTCTGTGGCTGCCTAAGTGGCTAAAACCATTGATGATCTTCTTGTACTTTTCAGTGGCCAAAGACCTTTTGTCTCCTCTTCCTTCCTACAGTTTTTTTTTCCTTCCTACAGTTCTTCTTCTTCTTCTTCTTCTTTTTTTTTTTTTTTTTTTTTTGAGACTGAATCTCCCTCTGTCTCCCAGGCTGGAGTGCAGTGGCACGATCTCGGCTCATTGCAACCTCTGCCTCCTGGGTTCAAGCGATTCTTCTGCCTCAGCCCTCTGAGTAGCCAGGACTGCAGGTGCCTGCCACCATGCCTGGCTAATTTTTTTATTTTTAATAGAGATAGGGTTTCACCATATTGGCCAGGCTGGTCTCGAACTCCTGATCTTGTGATCAGCCAACCTCGGCCTCCCAAAGTGCTGGGATTAAAGGCGTGAGTCACCATGCCTGGCTCAGTTCTTCCTTCACTTTAATCCTTAGACAGATGAACCCTATCAAAACGATGTTGTAGCCGGGCGCGGTGGCTCACGCCTGTAATCCCAGCACTTTGGGAGGCTGAGGCGGGTGGATCACGAGGTCAAGAGATCGAGACCATCCTGGTCAACATGGTGAAACCCCGTCTCTACTAAAAATGCAAAAAATCAGCTGGGCATGGTGGCGCGTGCCTGTAATCCCAGCTACTCGGGAGGCTGAGGCAGGAGAATTGCCTGAACCCAGGAGGCGGAGGTTACGGTGAGCCGAGATCGCGCCATTGCACTCCAGCCTGGGTAACAAGAGCGAAACTCCGTCTCAAAAAAAAAAAAAAAAAAAAAAAAAAAAAAAAAAAAAAAAAAAACCACCATATTGTAGGACATCCCACTCCCAATATCCAGACCATGGCAGCCTGTGTGTTCTGGCAGCATTTTCACAGTAAGAACATATACAGGGGAAGTATAAGGTTTGTCATTCACTTTGGTATAACAGGAGCAATAGAATTAAATGTAAGTTACTGGTAATAAGTATTTTTCCAAATTTCCTGAAACATCCTTAATATTTGTTCATCCTACTATCAAGGATATAGTTGTTTCCTTCCCCTGATCCTGGGCATTCAGTTTTGTTCATCTGTGTATGATATACCTCAAGAGAAAAAACATTATACACCATTGAATGAGGACGGCTTTTATTTATACTAGGCACTACAGTCTTTGATGAAATTATAAACTGGGCTTATCTCAATAGGTATCTCTCTTTAAAAATATATTCCAAAAGAATTATTTTGACTCAGGATAAAAAGGAGCATGAGTTTCAATAGATATATTTTCTCTCACTCTGCAAGTACCAAAGTACATGACTATGGGATAGGGGGAGGAGCAAAAGAAAAATAACTGACATTGTGCTTTATGCTTCTTTTCTTTTTTTTTTTTTTTTTTTTTAGATTGAATCTCACTCTGTTGCTCAGCCTGGAGTAAAGTGGCACAATCTCAACTCACTGCAACCTCTACCTCCTGGTTCAAGAGATTCTCCTGCCTCAGCCTCCTGAGTAGCAGGGATTACAGGTGAGCACCAGCAAACCTGGCTAATTTTTGTATTTTTAGTAGAGGCGGGTTTTCATTATGTTGGTCAGGCTGATCTCAAACTACTGACCTCAAGTGATCCACCCACCTGGGCTTCCCAAAGTGCTGGGATTACAAGTGCGAGCCACGGCAACTGGCCTGACTTATATTTCTTATGCACAGTGATAAGTGCTTATATAAGTTAACTCATTTGGCTACTACCATATACTTGAGATACAGGTACACAGAGCTGAGAATATTGAGGCTCAAAATGATTAAGAAACTTGCCTCAGATCAAAGTGCTACTAAGTGGCAATCATTGAATCTCTGTCTGACTTTTCCAGGAACGTTTTTCCTTCCCTCCTTCCTTCCTTCCTTCCTTCCTTCCTTCCTTCCTTCCTTCCTTCCTTCCTTCCTTCCTTCTTCCTTTCCTTTTCCCCTTCCTTTCCTTTCCTTTTGTTTCCTTTCCTTTCCTTTCTTCCCTCCTTCCTTCCTTCCTTCCTGCTTTCCTTCCTTCCTTCCTTCCTTCCTTCCTTTCTTTCTTCCTTCCTTCCTTAAATGATAAAAATAAAAATATGAATAATTTACCCAAATTTTCACAACAAGGAAGGGTAGCTCTTAAATTTAAAAACAGGTAAGCTTGAATCTAAAGGACATAGTCTTAAGTGCTACAATATGTTACACAGTGAGAATGCTAAGAAGCTATTTGCTGAGCATTTCTTGATGAGTTCTCTTTTCTTTAGTCATATAATTGCAGTTAGTCTGATACTTACCTTAAGAATTCTGATCAGACAGAATACCCAGAAGGAGGGCAACAGTTTAACTCATACTAGAATTTACATTTAATCAAAAAACACTATGTGTTTTGCACTATGTAAGAGTTACTGTGCTAAGCACCATATGAATCAGCATGGATCTGATATTAAAAATAATACCGAAAGGAAATATTACAGAATGGATTCTGGGCTAACTTCATATACACACAGCCAATTCCAGTATTTTTCTGTACCACCTGAAAGTTTCAACTAAATTGAACACATATAATCACCAGACATCTAATTAAGAAAGGAGGAGGCCTCTATATTGGGTGCAGCAAATAAATTAAAAATATTTCAGAAAAATACATGGTAATAGCCTTCATCTCTTCTTTACTTCATTGCTTTTTCCTCTTTCCATGGTAGAATATTATCACACTGAGAACACCAGAAAATAATTGGAAGGAATGAGATGCTGCTCATATATACAGGAACAGAAATTTGCTGATGCAGGACCTGTTTCAGTTATTTGGGTTCTTTTTTCTCGTCAAAGATCATGCTAACTGATGTGGGCATCCAAGCTTTTCCTGATTAGCCAAAGTCTGCACTCAGCAGCCTGTTACCTGATCTGCCCAGCCCCAATCGCCAAGCTCCTATCAACTTCAAAAGGATTAGCTCTTCCGTAGTCCTTCCACTCTCAAGTCTGGTAGTCGTTTAGTGGCATATTTCTTTCTAAAAATTGATCGATAAGGAAATGTACATCTGTTATTGACCTCACCGCTTTGTCTGACTTAGTGAAACACATTTAGCAATGGTAAAAATTAAATAATGTATCTGGTGAAGTTGAGTTCCTGAATACGTCATAAAGTCTGCTACGCTATACATTGCGAGCACAATATACTATTATCTGAGAATTTAAAGACAGTCCAGCCCAAAATAACATCTACTTCACAGGGTTATTGCAAATATTAAATGAGCTGATATGTGTACAGGCTTAGGACAATATCGTAAGGACACTCAAACCTTAGCTAGTATCATTTTTATTTCATTTTGTTTGTGTTATCAGGACAATGCAAAACGTATGAATAGTCATCAGTAAAGATTCCTGACTAAAGAGACTGACAATTCTTTTTCCCATTGTATCCCAAATAGATGTCATAAAATTATAGCTAGAATTTAAAAAAAGACTATCAAGACTTTACATTTTGAGATGGCAGAATAAGGATATGTCTTCTATTTTTAACTCTGAAGTTAGAGGGAGGATAAGAAATACACACATAAACTCTTCTGTCTAACTAGGACACACTATAAGCCCAAATGCAACATTTGAGGAGGGTTTTCAGGCCAAGCAAAGTTTATATCAAACATGTCTGTTGCCACAGGTACAGTAGAATGGATTAGGAGAAACCAGAGAGTCTCAGGCCAGGTGCCTCAGACTGAGACCCTGAGAGAAGAAACCAACATTGTTGTTAGGAATAATGGCAACAAGAAACATGGGCTACTGAGTGTATTTCTCTGGATCCTGCTAGATACTACAGATTAGCGCTGCTGGGATAAATAAAAGAATCCACAGAAGTAGCATTAATGAAGGGTTTATCCAAAGGTAAAGCAGACAGGAGGAGAGGCCAGGTTGTGATCAGCCAGCTATCTGTCAGAATAAGGAATCTCTAGAAGTAAAGAAAATCAAACCAAAACGCTTGTATTCTCTCATTCTCTCTCTCTCTCTCTCATTCTCTCTCTTATTCTCTCTCTCTCTCTCTCTCTCTCTCTCTCTCTCTCTCTCTCTGTCTCACACACACACACACACACACACACACACACACACACACACACATTTCCTGTTCCAGGTTTTAATGTTTTCTAGATCAGAATGCTAGCCCTTCCTTCACATAAACTGCTTCAAAATAGCTTGTCTCAGAAGAATGTAAATCATTCAAATATGAGTAATAATCAGCCTTCAGAACATGAGTTTCAAGCAGGCACACAAAGGAAACAAAGACAAAATGACATGGCAGGGGAACGATATGTTTAAAAAGCTGCCACTGTTTGGTGATGAGGTTGAGGAGAAAAATTAAATGGCACAGACATAAGGGTCACTTTGAGATATAAAAAAAGAGAAGACTCAGTACAATTGAAAAAATAAATGACAGAATGGACAAGACTAAGAAATAATTAGCAAAATAACTAAAAATAAATAAAAAATTAAAAACACATAAAATGGGAGATGTGGCTTCTATAGAGATGAGAAATGAAGAAAAGTAAAACAATACATATTTTAATTTATTTAATGAGAATACCATTCAGAAACAAAAGGAGGTTTGAATCTAAGCTTTGAAGAGACAGTACAGCATGTCTCCAGAATAACTGATTCCAAATGATAAATTTCAAGACTTTTTCTCATAAACTGTTGTGATTTCAAAGATTAGAGAAAGAGAGGCAGAGACAGAGAACCTCATATGTACAGGAAAGGTAATAAAAATAGGCAGTTCTCTGACATGTATACACAAAAAAATCCCATGTTAGAAGAGAGAGAACTATTATCAGAAATCTAATCAAGACAAATTACTATAGAGGGAATGAAGAAAATTGTGAAATAGATACCACACACACACACAGCAGTAGTCTCACCAAGTCAGAAACAATATTTCCTTCTATTCTGCTAGAAAACATGGATTATTCCTATAGTCTAAGACATTTTGTCAGGTGTTCTAGTTATTTGTATACTTGGCTTTCTCTTCCATACCTAAGCCCCTCTTTTTTACATATAGATGGGGCTCAAGGCAAAGCTACAGCCCCATGATAAATATTTTGAGATTACAATCAGGAGTTCCATGACTTACTTTCTAATTACTAAAAATTTTATGTCATGAAAAAATAAACTCTTAAACAAAGACTTTAAAAAGTGGCTATTCTCTGTTATGGTTTTATGTGATAAATATTCCTTTGTGTGTAAGCCTAAGTTGTGTGGAATGATGAGGCATTAATACAAGGCAGGAACTCACTCTCGGTACTGGTTCAGGCACATATAGCACTAAGATGATGTTCCAGGGAGTCAGGCTGCTATTTTTTTTTATTACTTTAAGTTCTGGGATACATGTGCAGAACGTGCAGGCTTGTTACATAGGTATACATGTGCCATGGTAGTTTACTGCACCTATCAACCAGTCATCTAGGTTTTCAGCCCTGAATGCATTAGGCATTTGTCCTAAGGCTCTCCCTCTTCTTGCCCCCAACCTCCTGAAGGGACCCGGTGCGTGATGTTCCCCTCCCTGTGTCCCTGTGTTCTCATTGCTATTTCTGAAACTAGAGTTTCAGACCAGTCTCTGGGCCAGATCCATTCCCAGCTGAATATGCCCAGTGTTCATGTCTGCAGATTGCTACAGTCACATAACATTTCATAAAATGAGCTTCTCAGAAATACTGTCTCAGCCTTGAGTATCTGTGAATGGCAATGTGAAGAAAAACACATTAGCTTATCTCTCTTCTCTGGTCTTCCAAGCTTATCAAGTACAAATTTTCAAGGACTACCTCTAGACAGAAAACATGTTTCAAACCCGATCTAGTTCCTATCTCCACCTGATAGAACTATGGTTTAAGAACACAATATATAAACAACCAATGTATGAATACAAAAAAATAAAAAAGGAAAAATGGGAGAAATAAAGAGAGAGAGAAAGTGGGATGGGGGAAGGAAGGAAATACCTAGGCTCAGGATCCCAATCAAACATGTTTAATTTAACATGATCTTCTTATCAAGAGAGTTAAGTAAAACATGCTGGGAACACCCAATCACATCGGTACAGTTGCCTTAGGCTGGCTTTTATGAATCAATTTCACAAAACATCATCCTTACAGTATCATCTTCATCAATTAATATTTATTGATCAGCTTCTAAGGTACATGACACATGAACAGAGATGATTAAATCCCTGTTCTTTTCCCTTCTCTTTAGAAAATGAAGCTAGTACAACCTTCAAAATATCTACCTGAGGGAAAAAAATGGACTTGCTCTAACAATCTAAACAAACACTATTTCCAGAACTAATTTTCCATATATTTGGCTCTTGCCATCCATATTTTTAATATCCTGTGATGTCTCTGAACAATTTAAAATTGAAAGTCACTATATACAAACTATCACAGTCAAGAGTATGTTTTGTGTCCATTTCATTTGTTTACTGTTTTCTAATTTAAAATTACTTTTGATGGCAATTACTTAAGCTAATCAAAGTAGCTATTTTTTTTCTCAATATATAGATAAAAATTTATAAAATGTAAGTGATTTATTCTAGATCTCCTCATTTGCTTGGGCTTAACATTTCTGTTATTAAATTTGTAAATAAGGACACATGCTCACTCAAAATTATGCTACACGCTGCAGAGTAATTTTATATTATTTTTCCTGTTTACCAATAGCTTCCCTTCTATTGGTTAGGAAAGAAAGAAATAATGTAAGTGTATGTAACAACAGCAAAGTTTTGTTAGTACTTACTGAGCCAAGCTCTGTGCCAAATACTTTGCATTTGTTGTACTTATATTTAGAGCAAACTTATGGGGCTGGCATTTGTATTACTATTATTTTGATAAACTGGCTGATGAAAGTAAAGTTCCCTATTAAGTAGCAGAGCTGAGATTAGAACCCAGAACAGCCATATTCTAAATTACTACAATACACTTGCCCTTTTTACTTTGTGGCAGCAACTAAATTAAATTTATACATCATCCAGATATGTACATTGTATAATATGACACATTCCTGTATTTTAATTACTAGATCAAATAGACCATATAGGTCATAATTTTAATATGTTGGTGGTAAATATATAACACTGAAAATCTCTGCAGAAATGTTTTTAATTCTTTTACCTACTTCGTAGGTATTTTGCTTTGAACCAAATTCAACAAACATATAGTGATATACTCTATGCAGAAATAAATTATATGTGGCACTATGGAATCTCAAAGGTAAATATAACAGATTTCCATTTCTGAAGGAAAAATGATATATTACCACAAAATTCTAATAAACAAATCTAACTGGACATTAAATGTGGTTCTTGGTTCTGTTTCTAATTCATTCATTATATTTATAGATGGAAGTGATCTATGCCAAATAGAAGCATATGAACATCACACCAACAAGAAAACTGTCATGTACCCTTAGAACAGCACCAATTTTACTTCGAGCTCCCAGTATAGAGCAGCAAAACATTTTGAGAATTCCTTGTACCATTTTACAACCCAGGATGGTCTAAAATATAGAGCAATAACATTTTATAACTTTTCTTTTTGTAACACCATGTTATTTCTCCCATAATGTTGTTATTGGTAGCAAAATTTGAGGGAGAAAATTTTGCAGGCAGTTTTTGTGGTGACTGTAGATTAACACTTTCATTATTAAGTTCTTCAGTGTTGGCTTATTTGTAGGTTTCATTAATTGATAATAGTACTAATGACTTACTATCTAATTTTGCAATTATAAAAATAATGCCTCAAATTTTCACAAAATATCTAGAACATAAATCCCAAATTAAAGTGTATCTTGTGGTATAAGAAAGTAGAAGGTTGGGACTGGAGTGAAAGGTGGACAGTTACTATATAAATTACATAAGAGGTTAGCATATAATTGGATTTTGCCCCTAGAATCATAAATTAGGGATGTATCCTCATCATCCTTCATTTGTAAGCTTCTCTTACTTGAAAATCCTGCCAAAGGAAACAGCACCATTTTGTTGAAGTTTTTAAAATCATCTTCTTAATTACATAGCACATGACTCAGAAATAACCCCTACCTATTACTTCATTTATTTATTTACTTATTTGTTCAGCAAACATTGATTCTACTCTGCTATGTGATAGCATTATGCTGCTTGCATTATGAGTAATGATGAATGGGGTCAAAACTCTCCCTGCCTCATTATAATAAAAGCCTAGGGAGAGCTCTGGATGAGTAAACAGGAAATCATAACACGAAGCAATGAGGGCTATTGGTAGAGTAGTAGAGAATATCATAAGAGTACATGTAGGGGAGAAGCACTAGGCAATGTTTGCCATGTGCATTTGAAGGGTAAAAGTGATCAGGAAATACTGTCCATATAAGCTTATATGCAAGGATGCCATGGTCAAAGAATACAGAGTAGCAGATCCATAGGATGAAAAAGTTTAAAGATCAAATATACAACATGAAGACTATAGTTAATAGTAGTGTTTTGGATTCAGATTTTTGCTAAATAAGTAGAATGCAGCTCCTGTTTGCTTCAGGAGGAAAAATGAGTAGCTATGAGAGATTATAGATATGGTAATTTGTTCCATAATAGTAACCATTTTAATATATATATATATATATATATATACGTATGTATCTTATAGCAGCATATTGTATACCTTTAAATACACACTTTTTTTAAAGAATGCATCTGTTTAGCCAGCAAAACATTGGAGGAAGATAAGTTGAATACTTCACTGAGAGAATGACTCATGCAAAGGCTGAGGGAGGGGGGTCAGGATGTTCGTGACATTAGGAGTAACTGAATTGAGTGGTGCATAGAGTAGAAAGAGAAATGGGTGGCAGTTGCTCATAACGGATACATGTGAAGGAGCCAAGGAACAAAGGATCTTGTAACCTTAGATAAGGAAGATGCATAGTACCTTAAAAGTAATGGGGATCCATTAGTTTATACAGGTGTGAGATAGGATATTCGTGTTTTTTGAAAGATTGCTATAGCTATAATAAGGAAAATGACTAAAGGCAGAGGCAAGAGGAGAGGCAGGAAATTTTTCACATATTTTTACATATGTATATGTATGTCTGTACATATATACATATGCAAATGTGGATATATACAATCAGTATATGTATAATTAATATTACATTAGTTTTGAATTCTATGTGCCTTTCTTTTTCTTCATACCATATGCATCCATGATTAAATAAGTTACTTTATGAAAACAGTGTGTATATCACCTTCCCATATAATCATTTCATGGACATTAATTAGTGGTGATTCCACAGCGCCATTCAAGGAGTGACTGGTTAGAAATAAACAGAAAAATATCAGAGAATGCTAGGGATCAACAATCTGCCATTGCTGAGTGCCTTGTTCCATTTGAGTGGTTCAGAGGCCTAGGCTCCTGAGTGGCAGCAGTCTGGAACTGTGCAGAGAGGGTAGAGTGTGCAGTGACTCAGTAACTCAGTTACTTTTAAAAAATACATAACTGGGTCAGAACGTCCAATTCTGTTTTTCTTCAAGGAATGTTGTAACAGAGAAATCTTTCTTTCCTGTACGGAAAGAAGATATATGCTAGATTTCTAAAAAGTAAAATAATGGGTTCCAAACTCTCCTCACATTTCAATGCTGTATGCCTAAGACCCAGAAACTAAAAAATGAAAATGATTTAGCTCAAAAGCCCTCATGCTTCCCATCTGCAAACCTCTCACAGAAGCTACTAGAGAAGGTGGACAACCTCCTGTGGTCTAAACATAAAAATTCACAGTCAAGTGAAAAGTTATGCCCCAAACTTTGAAATATTTAGCCCAATACCAAATGGAAAGTACATAATAATGCTTGCTTAAAAAAGAAATGCTTGCATCATCTCCTGTATGTAGATAGCTGTAAGTAGCTTGAATAGAAGTATCCTTTCAAATCTTGAGCTATCTATAATGCATAATACCAACAACCATAACCCCACTGACTATATTAGACTAGAACTCACTTAAAACACACAATATAAGTGATCTAAAAATTCACAATGTCATGATTAAACACTAAATGAAATATTTAATCAAGTCAGTGTATAACTGAAAAAAGTTTCAAATAGTAACAATTCAAAAGTTACAGTTGTGTTCCCTGTTTCCTTTATCTATTGTATTATATTTTATCCCATGGGTAAGAAGGTATTATATAGCTAGAAAGAAAGGAAAAGCTAACAAAAGTAGCTCAATATATTCAGTTAGTTGCTCATATAGAGTTATAACTCAGTAAAATTTTAAGGTTCTTGTCTTTTCTGTAACAAGAATTTTGTTTTGATTTAGCACTTTAGATTTTGTTTTGTCACTACCTTTGACCAAAGAACTTGCTATAAGGCATTTGTCATGAGGTGCCAGCATAGACTTTGCCTGACGACACAGGACCAGGGAGCAATGGATGAGAGGAAAGAAAAATAATTACAAGGGAGAAACAAAATAAAGGATGTGAAGGGAAGAACATGGAGAACATCTTGTGTAGTAACTATATCATAGTAGTCACTCCATAGATGAAGAAAAGTGATGAAGGATAAAAAAACTAAAAGGAGAAAAGAAAATATATGATGCCTTGATTCATGATATGGAAAGAATTATCTGTTCTCACTTACGTGCAAGAGCTAAATCAGGAGAATTCATGGACACAGAGAGTGGAAAAACAGACTCTGGGATGTACTTGAAGGTGGAGGGTGGGAAGAGGAAGAGGATTAGAAACTATAACTATTGGGTACTAGGCTTAGTACCCAGGTGACGAAATAATCTGTACAACAAATCCCCATAACATGAATTTACCTATATAACAAACCTGTACATATAACTCTAAACCTGAAATATAAGTTAAAAAAAAAAAAGAGAAAGAATGCTCTGCTCTAGCAATTTCTCCTCATTCTGTTATCTATTCCAAGGCAAGGACATTCTTTTACCCATCGCAATGTGCAAATATTTACCTTAATACCACTTATATTGATGCCCATTTTGTCTTTTTTTTTTTTTAATTTAATAATCTCTCTGCTTCTGTAATGTCAGTCCAAGTAGCTTAGTGTTTTGGGAAGAATCTACTTAATTTTCAAAGTCTGTGTAACCATTATTGCAGTGAAAAATATGCTTTAGCTCCTTTCTCTAACAGTCTTAAGCTAATTGTAGACATTGGCCCCATTAGAAGAATCCTCTTTCTTTCTAAAGGATACCACTAGGTCCAGTACTCAATTAGCGCAAAGAGCAGAATTGTCTTGCAAAGTAGCACAAAGCAGGTAATGGAGACCAAAACTCAATCTTCCACAAAAGAAAAAACACACATCTTTTAAAAGGGAGAAGAAGAAAATTTCATCTCTCTAATAAATCAAGAAGTCATAAGATATCTGTTATTTATTTTACAGATGGAGGTCAAATGCCCACTATTTTTCAAGAAAAAAAATACCAGTCTTTCATTTCAATTAACCTTATAAAGCAGTCAATAAATTTTTTGAAAAATATTCCTGGCAGCTGTAAAGACAGAAATTGTTTTAAAGGAAGTTTTTTACTAAGATAAATGAAGACCTATGTTGAGTTTAGTGTTCAATCAAATTTTCAATTCAGGCATTTGAAAGATGAGTTTCCTAAAATATATTTCAAAGCCTGATTTGAAGACCCTGATTATCTCCTTTAAGGCACTTCACAAGGAGTGTCCAGAAATCTTTCAAGGAACAAAGTTAGCCTCCAGAAGCAATGACCAATTTCTTTTTGCTCTTTTTGAGACAGTAAAGATAAATGTATTATATATGGCTTATCGCATTAGATAAATTATGTATGCCTAGTCTTTAACTTATTCCAAGCAAGAACTGTTGTAGAATATTTAAAAGTAACAGTGTAGAAAATGGGCACAATTTTAATTTTGAGCTAATTAATCTAATTGAAGATCCAATTATCATATTATACATACAACAAATGTTTTCATAACAAGGTCTTATTTTTTCAAATTTATCATTAGTGAAAGATTTTGTGAAATTTTCTTGGAACAGTAAAAATAAATTAAAGAGCTTACTTGGTACATAAACAGGAAAGACATAAGGGTCTAGATAAATTTAAATATGTTTTATATTTTAAAAATAGTATCATGAAAACCAGAAATAATACCACAACTTTAGTTATTGAGTTTAAGTCTCACTCAATTAAAATTCTAAAATTTCTGATGAAAACATATGAAGATCTACACAAATGAATGTATTTATTCCAACCATTAATGGACAGATGTTTCAGGGTTATATCTAAGGCTGATCCTTATTTGTAGAATAAAGATTATACAAGTTGATATAAATAAGGATAATATAAATCATATAAGTTGCTCATAACACCTTAAATATAAGTATGTTAAAATGTATATGTAGTTTTAATTCAAACTTGTTTCTATTGATTCCAGTGCTTACAGGTAGAGGGACACAGAGAAAGAGAAAGAGAGAGAGAGGCAGGGAGAGAGGAAAGGAAGAAGGGAGAAAGGAAAATTTAAAACACAATATTAGAATTAATATATTCACTATTGGCCAGGCGCGGTGGCTCAAGCCTGTAATCCCAGCACTTTGGGAGGCCGAGGCGGGTGGATCACAAGGTCAGGAGATCGAGACCATCCTGGTCAACATGGTGAAACCCCGTCTCTACTAAAAATACAAAAAAAACATTAGCTGGGCATGGTGGCGCGTGCCTGTAATCCCAGCTACTCAGGAGGCTGAGGCAGGAGAATTGCCTGAACCCAGGAGGCGGAGGCGGAGGTTGCGGTGAGCCGAGATCGCGCCATTGCACTCCAGCCTGGGTAACAAGAGTGAAACTCCGTCTCAAAAAAAAAAAAAAAAAAAAAAAAGATATTCACTATTATAGAAGAAACATTTAATTTTAATAAGTCTCAAGGACTGTAATAAATTCATAAAACAGAATGGAATGTAATCTAGAAGGACTAAATCAGACTACATGAGTAAGTTACCATTATGTATTCACATTCTAAACCAGGTATAGTACCATAAACTTAAGATATAGAACTTATTATTCTATATCTTCTAGATACAGAAGGACTATATCAGACTACAGAATATTGAATGGAATGGAATCTAGAAGGACTAAATCAGACTACATGAGTAAGTCACCATTATGTATTCACATTCTAAGCCAGGTATAGTAACATAAACTTAAGATATAGAATATATTATTGGAATTGAATTGTAGAAAATTATTTAAGGATAAAAGTTAGAATCAATGCAGTTCTTTACACAAATACTGGCTGTTTCATAAGAAAAGTTTTCATT
Organism: Sapajus apella; assembly: GCF_009761245.1. Taxonomy (NCBI): domain Eukaryota; kingdom Metazoa; phylum Chordata; class Mammalia; order Primates; family Cebidae; genus Sapajus; species Sapajus apella. The sequence continues at coordinate 8,378,101 of NW_022436984.1, read as the reverse complement.
ATTACTGGGGATAGAAGACCTTAGAGAAAACAATTTTGTAAGTTTATTTTAAAAATCTTCAAATGGAAGTTTCAATGGAGCCTGCAGATGGGAGATGCTGAAGGCTGGTCTTCTGTTCATAAAACTAATTTTAATCAACTCCAGATACTCGTTTAGTACATTATACGAATTTTTAAATGCTAGAATATTTTCCCCTTTAAAATCCTATGAGTTGTTCATAATATTTTGGATTTAATGTGAGTATATTAAAATTTGTATGCATTTCAAACTCAAACATGTTTCAATTTATTCCAGTTTTTATAGAAAGAGGGACATAGAGATAAAGTGAGAGGGAGGGAGAAAAGAAAGGACTAAGACAGAAAAGAAGAAGGGTTTTTCCTGCATCCACTAAAACATGCCTCATCTTGATATCCAGCTGTTATTGAGTGGTTGAAAAATCCCTTTTGCTGACTGGGTTAGGGGGAGAGATGCAGGGTGTTGTGATGTCATATCAGCCATGCAGAGTGAAAACACATGCTCAGAATATCTAGAACAAGTTTATCTCTCACTGCAGCTGAGAATGGTGCTGGTGGAGAAAAACAATTCAGAAATGATTTACAAGGATTCATTTCTACGTACAACAAAGACCATCATGAAAATACATAGGATAATTGCCATTATCAGTAATTAAAAAGTGACCTATAAACAAGCCAAATATGTAATTAAATTGAAACATGACAACTAGAGATTAGACCAAGCTTCCATGAAATTGACAAAAGACAATGCTACTGACATTTCCTGGAATTTCATAGGCACTGGCCTGACATGAAATGTTACCATTATGCATCAATGTATTTATCCATTTGTTTATTTCACTGAGATTTTTGAATAAACCTATGCAAGGCACACAATTACAAGATGTGGGGATTCAAATATAAAAACAATGGCATGAATTCTGCCCTTAGAGAGTTTACAACATTCTAATGGGGGATGAGAGGGAGATAAGTCCTGCATATAAATGATTATAATGCAATGAATTACATAGTTAGTGTCATGGCATGAGTACAGATAAAGTACTGTATGGTTTCACCTGAGAGAAAGTTTGATTATAGTTGTGAGATAGGAATGTTTCATTAGAAGCTGGTGTTTGCACCAGGATTTAAAGGGTGGCTCTGTAGCATTAGTGGAGCTGGGTACTCCACATCAACTGCTACGAGGGGAGAAATGCAGTAGGCATAGGAATCTACAAGAATCAGAATGAATATGTAGTCAAAAACAATTTTGGAGATATCTCAGAATTAACTTGAGTACATCACTTAACTCAGCAATTTTGTGTCTTAGTAACTAGCCTGACAAGCTGTATACAAAGTGACAGGTGGAAAGATGTTGCAGAGTTTTAAGATTATGTTGTTAAGTGAGAAAAATGCACAGAGCTCAGATAAAGTATGGCATCATCAGTACCAAAAATATTACACAAAAACTATTTTTCTTATAGGTGTGCCTATGTGATTATGCAGACATGTATGTTTTCCGAAAAGAAACAAATCACATTGATAGCATTGGTTTTCCTACGAGAAATATAACAGGATGGAGGTAATGGCATTCTTTTTTTATGCAGAGAATGAATTTGTTCATTTTTTGTTTAATCAGTATTAAAAAGCACATTTACATAAGTAATTTATTTTCCTTCATATAACCAAAAGCAGAGACACTCCCACGTTTTTTCAGTCCGCTGGAACATACTTGGTTTCTTTTAATTTTTACTGATTACCTGCTTAACTTTGGGTAAATATCTTTGCTTTCTATTATTTAGTGTTTTTCTTAGTAAAGTATAGTTAATGGTAACCCCTTGCTTAGTTATAACAAAGGTGTCTTACAAGAATTTAACACAAATACATCATAAATATCAAAAGATTAACGTGTGGAAAATAAAAGTGTTTAATTCTTATTAATTTTCTCCTTCTTATTTTAGGTACATACTCTTTTTGGAACTGATGGCCATATTTTTCTATGTGTCACTTCACAAAGTATTAGAATTCCCATTGATAATAGAAACTGCAGGGAGAGGATGGGTAAACAAATGCAATCACCATACTGGACTCTGGCCAAGATCCCAGGATCACTTCTCTGTCAAAAAGTGCTATGAATCCATTTCAGGTGTGCAAGGTCGGGACCTCTGATTTGCATTTCATTTGAAGTCATGGCCTCTGTCAGCCAATAGGTCTTAACATTGTTCCAAGTCTGACTGAGGGGGGCTGAGCAGAATAGAAGGTGTTGCTTATTTCATTCCCTACTTCCTTCCACTCTCTTTAGCAATCTCCCTTTTCTCCCTGAAGAAATCTTTGACTTGGAGGGTGTTAAAACCCTGCATCTTTGGTAATGGATGCCTGATGCTGCTGAGAGCAGAGAGATTGAGTGCCAATTATGAATGGAGCAGGCATTGCAGCAGAGGGACAGAGACACAGAGATTTCTCCACAGACACTGTTGAATTTGTCACAAATAGCAATTATCCTGTTGATCCGCAATTATTTGGTAATATTTAGAGGACTTTAGTAATTGTATCTGAGATGGGGAAAATTAGCATGGCCTTGAATTTTATTTTAACCTGTAAAATATTTGTGACTGCCTCATATATCTTTCTAAATAATGTAACTTGCCTTAATTAGACATATTTGCTTCGTTTCAACCTTTGGTCCTTGGACTTCATTCTGTCTTTTGAATTATTAAATTCAAAACTCTGCTAACTTAGAGACTGGTCTAGTTATAGCACTTTTCCTATACCTTAAATATTGTCCACTAGTCAAAGAGGACCTTGGAAAGTTAAATTTGTAAAATCAAAAGCCTTGGTTTTTTGATATCCCAGTTATGTGCATCAAGATACTCATACTAATACAACTCTGATGCCCAGTGTGCAGACATTGTCCAATTCCTAACAGACCCTACGAGGAATACCTTATTTGGCACTTTAAGCTGGCACTACTTCTCTGTGTGCTATTACAGGAAAAAGCTGAATGCCAGAACAGGGAGGCATTTTGTGCTATAAACGCCAAAGTAATATTTAGACCAGAGCATTTGCCGATCCATATGTTTTGACTAAGGTTGTAATTTTCATTTTTCACAAAGGTAGAAAATTTGTTCTGTAAAGAATGATCCTAAAATTATTTCTTCCTTGTTCAGAGGTTTACTTGTGAACATAAACACACAGAAAAATCTCTTGAATTGAAAAGAACATTTTATTTGATTTTATTATATGTGAGCTTGTAGTTACACTATCTTCAAGTTAGAGTTTAGAGAGTGCCATGATGTGTACATCTGTTTAGCTGGCTTTGAGTTTAATAACGTGAGTGTGGTGGATAAGAATGGGATGGGGGACATTATTCTAGCTGCCTTGAAAGTGAAAAGAGGGCTCTAGCAGAGAAACAGAGAATTATAATAATAGAGCTCTGATAACAGAAGGAAGGGCTGCCAGGAAAAGGAAAGAGCAATCAGTACACAGATAAAAGAGGAATTAATGAGGCTGAAACTGCTCTGGGACAATAAAGGAAATTTTGCCACTTCTCAAACTTTGCTTATATGCTGATATATATGCTAAAATCACTATAACTTCAAATGACTTAATTTAGGAGACAGATAAAAATTAATATACCCACCTTTTGATGAAAACCATAATTAAAGTAATGCCAACTATCTTTGTTCCATATATGTAAGTACTCCAAACATGCCCTGGGTTAAATTAAAGCAACAGAAATTTGAATGTTTCACCTCCAGCTAGTTCAATGGTTAGGACTAGACCAAATAATTTTTTGAGGTTCCTTTAATGTCCAACTGCTGTGATTTTCAGACCAATACTAATAACCTATTCCCCCACAGAGTCTACTAATGGGTTGTCAAAGAATATAAAATAAGTATCACTTCACTTATTCTTGCCACCTTCTACCCACAAAGTGAAGCCAGTCCATTTTATAATGCAGGTGTACAACTTAGTTAAAATAATAAAATGATCAGATGTCATTACTTGGTGTAAGCTGCAAACAAATATTTGCTGTTCTGTCTTCTCTCAAGATGCAATATGTTCACCTCTTCAAATGTAAACCTCTTTGGTTGCACAGCTATAAAGAACACCATAAATCTTCGTCTGTATCATGAAATTAGTTAATCGCTTTCTGATTTAGTGTGTGTATTAATGTTAACACATACTATTCTAATTACAATAAAAGCCCTTTTTTTTAGAACACATGGATGGGTATACAAATATAGTCATAAATTAAAGCCTAATTTAATGAAAGGATCCTAAATGCCTTGTTTATATTTATTAATTTTTATAAATAGGAAAAAAAAAACTGGCCTCAAAGATAGAAACTGCTCATGATGGAACCAAGCTAGTTATATCTGATAGTGAAATCTAGTAATTCCAACTAAATATTATATTGTTCTGACATGTATCTTAAGGTTATAAATAATATTTAAGGTTACTATTTGCTGTCATTTTTGCATTCTAAAATAAGTAGTGAAAATATTGGCATTCAAGTCCTGATTGGACATGATCATATTCTTATTTATTGGGTGTATTTTTCTCTCTCTAAGACCATTGGTTAATAATTTCATTATTTTTTTCAAGGAAAAACTTGAGGTAGTTTATTGATGGGTACACCAGGGTGATTAAAGAACAAACAAATAGCTGTGTGAAAGGGAAGAAGATACCAGTTTCCTAGTTTCATGTTCTTTAGTTTTAACTTCTGATTGCCAAAATGTTCCTTCCATGAATGTATACATGCTTTTACAAACATCTATCAACACATTAGCTGTTGTTAGTAATTCTTAAAATAAATTGATCTAGTTAGGATAAATGATTTTTGCTCAACTTAATTACTGGGCTCATTAGACACACTTAAATACCAGAAGTAAAATCAAATGTTTTTTGTTAGGGTATGATACGGTAACATGTATCACACTATCTTTCTATTATAAACAACTATAAAACAGGACAAAATATACATAGCAATACTTTTCAGACACTGGAAAACAAACAGTGCAGAAACAGCATTCCTGAGAGAAGAGAGACACATGAGGTATTCCCCATGGTTACCCCAGTTGTCTTTCTTGAAGCATTTTTCAGACAGCACTATAATGAAATGGAGCCTAAGCAAAGCATGGTAATATTAAAGAGCTGAGGAAGCAATAATCTGACCCCAGACCTCCAGAAGTGGCTGGAATTTGCTTTGTAGGGTCTTGGAAAGGAGGTTGTTGCACAAAGAAGGAGTTCTATGTATTTGCAGATGGATCTAGTTAAGTCTTTGTGCAAACACTAAACTACATGTATATAAGATAAAATTTAATGGATTATAGCCCCCCCCAAAAAAAAGTTACTGGGAAGGTAAGCACTGAACAGAGAACTCAGAGGCCACAAAGTATGAGGAAACATAAGAAATGTAATCTGACAGAGTAGAGAGAATATGCTGGATATCCTAGGTTTTCGACTGAGATTCCAAAAGTTCATACCATAAAAGGAGAACTACTTGAGAAAGTCATTAACACTTAACCTATACTTAAAAAGCTTAAAATCAATCCTGATTAGTAGCATATTAATCCTAAACCAAATTAATTGCTTTTTAAAATGAAACTTAATACTCTTTAAAGAAAGACTAAAAGAAATCCAGACTTTGAATACTATAGCACTGAAAATGTTTTTAAATACATAAAAAGTGCTAGGCATATAAAGAATCAGAAAAGTTTTGCATATAATTAAGAAAAACAAAAACAATATGAATAAAAACACACATAAAACCTGTATTCATCTGTTATCACGCTACTAATAGAGACATACCTGAGACTGCGTAACTTATAAAGGAAAGAGGTTTGATGGACTCATAGTTCCACATGGCTTGGGAGGTCTCACAATCATGGCAGAAGGTGAATGAGGAACAAAGTTTCTCTCATGGGGTGGCAGACAAAGACAGAATGAGAGACAAGCAAAAGGGGAAACGCTTTATAAAACCAACAGATCTGGTGAGACTTATTCACTACCATGAGAATAACATGGGGGAAACCGAGTCAATTATCTCCATCAGGTCCCTCCAATAACATGTGGGAATTATGGGAGCTATAACTGAAGTTCTTAAGGCAGAAGGAAAATGATAGTAAGTGGAAACTTGGAACTATACCAAACTAAACAAAAACAAAAATTAAAAAAAAAAAAACAAAGTACACTGGAAACAATTAAGAAAAATGTGAGCAAATGTATAAGATTTTTAAAAAATGATTATTTAATGTAAAAATAATAAAGTACTATGTGGTTTATAACATGTGTAGAAGTAAAACAAGTGATAGCAATAATAAAAATAATGGGAATGATAAAAAAGAAACGTAATGTACAGCCTAGACTACACACGAAAACACAGAAGAGTATTTGAATGTGGACTGTCATAAGTTAAAGTTAAAATCCTTAATAAATTGTATTCATCTGCCAAATGAATGAAAAGAAAATTTAGAAATGATACATAAAAGATAATATTCAATCAAATAATATTCAATTCAATCAAAACCAGAAGAAAAGATAATATTTTATAAGAATACATGAAGATAAAATAAAACAACTAATAAGATAACAAATATTAACTGGTACGTAAACAAGAATAAAAACATATATTATTAATCTCTAGAATGAAAGACAGGATATCACCATACATCATAGAAACATTAAAAAGCTAATAAGAATTCATCATGAAAATGTTTATTCCAGTAAATATGTTAACTTAGATAAAATAGATTATTTTAAAGACTCAAATTAGGAAAGCTCATTCAAGAGTAAGTAGATAACAGAACAATTCTGTATTTTTAATATAATTAAATTATTAGTAACAAACAACTTCCACATGGAGAACTCCAGGTGAAGATGGTATTACTGATGATTACTATTAATACTAAACATTAAAGAAGGAGCATAAGGAAGGAAGAAAAATTTTATGTAAACTTGTTTAGAACATGGAATAGTCAGGAACACTACCCAGGTCTCTTTTTTTTTCCCTTTTTGAGACAGTCTCGCTCTGCTGCCCAGGCTAAAGGGCAGTGGAGGCATCTCGGCTCACTGCAACCTCTGTGCCTCCAGGGTTCAAGTGATTCTCCTGCCTCAGCCTCCTGAGTAGCTGGGATTACAGGCATGCACCACCACACCCGCCTAATTTTTGTATTTTTAGTAGAGACAGAGTTTCATTATGTTGGTCAGGCTGGTCTGGAACTCCTGATCTCGGCCACCCACCTCAGTCTCCCAAAGTGCTGGGATTACAGGCGTGAACCACTGCGCCTGACCACTCAGGTCTTTTAATGAGACCAACAATACTCTGTTAAGATTCAGAAAAATACATAGCAAAGAAAACTTTAGAACATTGAGTATTGTTCATTGCCAATTGTCAAAATCATGTAATTATAATACTCAAGATACCTGCATGTCAGTGTATGTAACTTTATACCTTAATTTTAAAAATCATATTGGAGAAAGAAAAAGGGGTGCTTAACTTATATTTTTCATTAGTATAGTTCCTTAGAGAGCACAAAATTCATCATGTAAACTTATATGTTTTTAGTTTAAAAGCAGAAATGGCAACATGAATACAGTTTTCTAGTTTATTAACTAACAAGAATAATCAGAAAAATGAATATGGAACTTGATACAGAACAAGATATCTGCAACTGTGAACAAATGGAAATGTTATTGATTCTTTTTTTCCATCTGATATACCACATCCTAAAGAAATGTCTTAATACGAAGACAGGGTAGGATATGTTTTAATATCATTACACATTTAGTTTAATTAAAAACGGGATTTACTCAATGAAATGCAAATGTTCCCTTTGTCTATAAGTAATTGAATATAGTCCACAAATCTCTAGAGATTTTCTGACAATAGTGTACAATCCAAGCCATAGATTTTATAGGTATAATTTCAATTAGATCATGGTCCTTCGAGCTTTCCACAAAATTTATTCATCCCTTTTCTTTCATATTTTCAAAGTAGTTTCATTAAGCATTTCAAGGCTTCAACTTTGAGTGCTTTATTATAACATTTTCTTTATGAAAAGGAAATCTCCTCATTTGAAAAACAATTTATAATTTTAAATGATCTTCTTTGCACCAAATAACTAAGGTACTCCATTATTTGGTTAAACACGATGGCTCTATTCTAGTACTGGAAAATACAAATGACAATTTTCTATGATTACAAAAAAAGGTCACAGAGGATCAGAGAAGACATCACATTCTTCTATTCTCCAAAGAAGCCACATAATTTTACAATGCTGTTTTATTCAGATTTATCTAATTGACTTGAAAGATCTTTTGCTTTTTCCTTGTGAAAGACCTCAATGTTAATTTTTCTGTGAAGCATGTCTGACAACTTTCCATACCCCAAAGTAGAAAGAAAATTATCTTCCCCACCCTGTTACTCCAGATTACTTTGTGAGCATATGTTACTTCTTAGGATATTTTATTTAGCTTTGTGTTTTCACATGCTAATCTTTGTGTGGGATTTTGAGCTGCCATATGGCAAAATCCATATTTTATAATCCAATCCATAGAATATCTGAAAGAGTTTAGGTATCAAATCAATGACTGGAAAATGAATGAGTGAATTTAAAACCAGAAAATATTGATCTGTGTGGATTTTATTTTCAGCAACTGTGTTGTCTTTTTCAATTGTAATTTTAAAACAGTTTCATTCAGATGTATTTACATACTTTAAACCTCACACCTTTAAAGTGGACAATTCAGTGCTTTTTATTATATAGAGAGATGTATGCTACCATTCTTACTGTCTAATTTTAAAATATCTTATCCCTTTTAAGAAACTCCATCCTTTTAGCAGTCACACCTCCCTCCGGTCCTCTCTCCATAATCCACTAATAACCCTTAATCTGTGTTCCATATCTGTGGATTTGTCTATTCTGCATATTAATATAGATGGAATCATATGTGGCCTGTTGTGACTCAGTTCCTTCAGTTAGCATATTTTCAAGGTTTATTTATGTTATTGCATGTACAAGTACTTCATTTCTTTACATTGCCAAGTGATTTTTTATGGATATTTTATATTTTGTTTATTCATTCATCAGTTGATACATATTTGGTTTATTTTTCCTTCTTAACTACTACGAATAATGCTATTAGCGTCTGTGTACAAATTTTTATGTGAGCATTTGTTTTCATTTCTCTTGGATATATAACTATGCTTGAAATTGATGAATAACATTGTAACTCTGTGTTTAACTGAGGAAATGGCAAACGCTTTTTCAAAGTGGCTGTAGCATGTTTACAACCCCACCAGTCATATATAAGCATTTCAGTTGACTCACTTCCCTATCAGGACTTGCTATTGTTTGTCTTTCTTATTTTCTCACTGGGTCTGCAGTTGTATTTCATCATATTTTTAATATGTATTTCCCCAAAATCTAATGATATTGAGCATAAATTCATGTGCTTAATGGCAATTTGTATATGTTCTTTAAAGAAATATCTGTGCTGCGTCTTTGATGCTGCCGATCTGCTAAACTCATTTATTATTAACTCTAGGTTACATTTTGTGTGTAGACTCTTCAGGATTTTCCATATAAAAGATCATGTCATCTGCAAATAGAAATCATTTTACCTCTTTATTTCTAGCATGGATGTTCTTTATTTCTCTTCCTTTTCTAATTTCCCTGGTTAGCACCTTCAGTATTATGCTGAGTGAAAGTAATAAGAGCAGACAACCTTGTCCTGTTTCTGATCTTAGGGTCAAAGCATTCAGCAGTTCATTATTAAGTATGATATTAGCTGTGGGTATTTCATAGATTCCCTTTATCAGGCTGAAGAGATTTCTTTCTATTTTTAGTTTGCTGAGTGTTTTTGTCGGGAAAGGTTCTTAAATTTTGTCAAAGGGTTTTTTTGTGTACCAGTTAGGATGATTGTGTCTTTTTTGTCCTTTATTCTATAAATGTGGTGCTTTATATTGATTGATTTTCATATGTTAAACCAAACTTGCAGTTCTTGGAATAAATCCCACTTTGTCATAATGTATAATCCTGTTAATATTCTGCTGGATTTGGTTCAACAGTGTATTGTTACAGGGTTTTGCATCTATATTCAAAGTAATATATGTCTGTAGTTATATGTGTGCTATTTATTCTATCTGGTTTTGGTATCAGGGTAACATTGGCCACATAGAATGAGTTTGAAAGTGTTAAATTGCCACAAAGTATACTGTTTTTACTCTTTTAAGAAACTCTCTAAGATTTTGACTAATTTCAGCAGTTCTGAAAAACTTGATTTTGACCATTTTTGCCAGTGTCCTTATTGTTTTTAGGAAGGAAAAGATTTTCAGAAGTCTTTTCTCTACTTCTCTGGAATTGCTTTCCTCTAGTTTATTTTTAAAGAACTGAAATGGATGATGTTTTTCCATAGTCTCTTCTTCATTTGCCAATTTTCTTCCTGAGAAAATATATATTTTAGAAATGGATTTGGAGATTGTGAAGAACCTCAGCCTTTCTCATACACTACTTTATGAGTGTACTGTATTATTATTCATTAAACAAGGATTTACTGAATATCAATTATTCACTAGGCACGGTGCCAGAACATAATAATCAGGACCATGTATCGGCCTGTCAGGAGCTTCCAGGGACATATGTCACCCCCTCCTTTCCTACTACTCACCGCTACCCCATAAATTGAATAGGAGAGACTCAAGCAGCAAGAATTAAGTTAAAGCCACAAAGCAATTTGATTAAGCAGCTTACTGATAGAGTAAGAATGTCTCAGTTTGAAATGTCACATTTTCAAAGAGAAAGTCATTCTGGAAATTTCACCATGATGACAAGAATCTATGTTAGTATCAACCCTTGAGAGCATTTTTATAGCATACAAGGTGATAACAGGAATCAAAGACACATATCATAGGCTTGCTGACATATACATATATCATATATGCTTCTTGATTTTAATAAGCACAAGCTGTTTAGCAAAATATCTATCAATAGGATTTTACAATAGAATGGTCAGGTAGTAAAAGTTTAAAAGCTGAAACAAAGCAAGCATCACTAGGTGAGGAGATTGGAAGACTGATCAAAAGAGGGATGGCTGCCTTTACAAAAATAACTGTCTGAATTGAGGTTAGAACTCATATCTCAATATTTTCCCAGCTTCTCCGCTTTATAGCAGAACTTGCCCTATAATATGAAAAGGACAACCCCAAGTATTTATCTAGCTTTCTAATTGTGTGCAAAATTACCTAAAATAAAGTTATTTTATGTAATATAAATTTTTAAAAAATGTACCAATGCCAAATCAATAGAAATTTCCTACTATTTTGCTTTCATGTATAAGGATTGTACTACTATTAATCTAATTCATATGAAATGTTTTATAAATTACACTTACAATCTAAATATAGTTTGCTCTGTTTGATATTTTCTCTATTATATGCTGTTGGTAAACTTAGAGAACTAATCAAAAGTTCACTGAAGTTTTATATTATCTCATCACAATTCTCTAATCCTTGAATATTTGCCACTTAGTCTAATTTGAGAGCATTAAAGCAAAATAGATTACTTGTGATATCAGAATGTCACCACACAAATGTTAATTGTTGCATACCATGGAGGCCAGGTCATTGAATACATAACCAACTTCAAAAATCAAGATTGCTAATTTTTCTAGTTACTTACAGTAACAAGTAACGTGTGAGAGGTAACTATAGGGAAGACTAATGAATTAGGAGCCATCAAGGGACTTTCCCGGAACCTGATCTTGACAAGCTAGGAATCAGGCTGCTGACTGGAAAGTCGGGTAGGTGGTGCTACAGAGGGACTACAGCAAGGGGCATCCTTGAGTTCCCAGAAGTCATACGGAATTTGACTTCTATCATTCCTGATGAGAAAGAAGATTCCAGAACCAGCATCCATGGCCTGTGCTCAGTAGTACCTCCAGATTTTCTTTTTAGGAACGAAATCTGGTTGGAAGGTAAACCAAGGAACTTATTTGGAAACTTATTTTGCTTAGAAATAATACATTCTTACTTATTTTATATGTTCATTTGTGTTGGCACCAAATTGCTTTTGAATAGTGAACTTCTGGGGATTTTCTTTATTCTTCTTAGATTGTACATTTATTTATGTGACCCAGCTGATGAGTTTGAAGGAGATCATTCTATCACTTAGCTCCACTAATTTTTTTTTCTCTCTCTGTCAGTTGACCTTTTGTCTGCACAGAGGAGGAACTTCACCATTTCTGCCTCTGTGCCTATATTAGGCTTAGACTTCTCAGCAGAAACTGAGTATAGCAGAAAATTGTACTTCCTCTCTGCTCCTTTATGTTGATGGGCACCTCTATAACTAGAAACAAATATGATGGAGGAAGGATAGGGGAGTATCAGACATTGAGCAAGATTGGTGGTCAAGAGTTCCCATACCTGCTGGAGAAAAAGTATGAAATAAGGAGAGAAGCATGAACTAAGCATGCTCAAGAACACTGAGGAGACAAAGTGGTTAACAACACTGTTCTATCTTGGAAAATAAAATCTGAACCTTTCCTTTATTTTCCTTGGCTGTAGTCCTGATCAGATTAAAGGGAGACCTATATTTAAAATTTCAGTTCATACATACTCAACATCACCATTATTACAATCTTGAAGTCACTTTTAGTCTGTAAATTACAATGAGTATTATTTTTCTTCTATCTACAAATCACCTTGTTTTCAATGTGTCTAACCCCGTTGAAAAATCTTATTTCCCTCTAATTCCTGATCACCTCCCTTCACATTTTCAACTGGAAAACAAACTTTCCCTAATGCTCACTTTTTTGAGACTATTAATTTTAAGAAACACACTGCTTTCAATTATCATTAAATTTGTTTGATCTATAACATTATCTGATAAGATAGCACCTCTAATTCCAAGTTCTGTGCTTACTTTATCCATTCTTTCTTTATAGAATATGGATCAGTTGTTCTTAAGGCTTACTACTTAGCCATAATAAAGAATAAAATAATGTCCTTGCAGCAAAGTAGATGGGACTGGAGGCCATTATCTTAAATGAAATAACTCAGAAACAGCAAGGCAAATATCAAATGTTCTTATTGACATGTGAGAGCTAAATATGTACACATAGTCAGTGAGAGTGGAATAATAGACATTGGAGACTCAGCAGGATGGGAGGGTAGGAAGGGAATGAGAGATGAGAAATTACTTATGTGGACGACATACACTCTTAGTAATAGCTACACTAAAAGCCCAGACTTCACTGATACACAATACATCCATGTAACAAAACTGCACCTGTATCCCTTAAATCTATAAAAATAAAAAATGAAAAAATTATATGCAATTTGTTTGGTTTTACTTTTTTGAATTTCAAAAAGTTATTTCAGGAAGATAAGCTACATATATGCCAGAGAAAGCATGAACACAAACACAGAAAAGCAATTTTTAAATTTTTTTTATCATTTGAAATAGGTTATTATCATGCAATGAGACAAGTAGAGTTCTTTCCAGAATGTAACTGTGTTGCTGCAAATGGAATGCTCCCTGGAGGAAATGCCACTTCCACCAACTCCCTAATGCATCCATTTTCAGACACATTTCAATATAAATGACACTGAAAAAAATCATGCTTGAGAATGGAAAGTAACCAAACTTTTGGAATCTGGGCTTGCTCCAAAATCTAAATACACGCAGCTCCAATTGAGTGGACTTGTTCATGGACAATTTGTCCATATTTTTAGATACATCAAATTGATAGCAAGAAAAGCCAAAATTATCATGTGAAATGACAGAAATATTTGGCAAAATGCAACCTGTAATTTCCCTTTCCCTGTATCCTCCAACATATTGAGGGTGTTATTCACTAGGAGTGGATAAATAAGTACTTATTGGAGCTTTTCTTTCCAGCTGGCTCTATACTTAACAAGCCCTGGAGCTAAGGCAGGGGATTTAAAGCAAATAAAACCAACTATGTCCAAAAAAACAACGATGACACAAAGTATAAATCTTTCTCTTTTCTCATGTTGTCCTGGGTAAGACTGTCATTTAAGTGTCCGAACAGCTGTTCCTACACTGGGTTACCAACTCACCAAAAGCACATCTGTGGATGACTATCAGCCCATCAGAGATACAATGGAGGGCTTATAATGGGTGAGGTGGATAATTCATTTTCTGCATTTTTATTTCTTTATAAGGCTATCTACCTTGGTTATCTGTGGGAGATTAAATAATTTTACACTATAATAGTAATATTAGTAGGAGTCGTGTGACAAAAATAGTAATAGTGTGTTGGAATTTATTAAACACTTATGATGAAATAGGAACTGTTATAAGTGCTCCAGAAACATTATCACATTTAACTCTCATAACAATCCCTTGATACTGGTACTATTTATAATTCTACTTCAGAGGGAGTTTATTTAATTGCCTGAAGTCACATAGCTAATAAGAGCTGGAGCAGAGATTCACATCCAACCAATCTGATTGGAAACCACACTCTCAATCACTACACCAAACTATAGCAATATCATTCAGTACCCTCACCTCTCACCCACAGGCTGGAAAATTTGTTCCTTATGTAGGTGTTAAAATTTAGCAAGTTATTGACTTTAGCTACCTTCCAAGAGGGGGAAAGTAGACTTTCTTAATGCAAGTAGAAATCAGCCTTGAAGTATTTTCATGGGGCTCTTCATGGCTATGTAGGCCTTTATATAATAAAGGTGGAAAGACTTCTGGAGAACGAAGAACCAGAATCCACATGGCCACAAATTAGTATAAGGCATCTGTGTTCACATAATTCCCTTCTGAGTGATTTCCATCTCATTCTCAGATAGGGAACAAAATACTTTTCAATGTTGAGTCTAGGTGGGAGTACTGACTCATTTCCCTGCAGTTCTTTCTAGGTTGTGAATGAAGTCAAGAGGTGAGAGAAAGTACTGAAGAGAGAAACAAAAGCAGGGCCTCAAAAATGAGCATCATGCAGTAGCACAGAACACATTTTCTAGATTTCATAGCCAAAAAAAAAAAAAAATCCTAGCAAGCAAATGAATTTCTGTATTATTCCAGTAAAGTGGCAGGAAATGGATAGCTAGCCATTCCTTGCCAAAAATGGGAATCCTGCTCTGGCCCTCAGAGATAATGCACAGTTCTGAACTACACTGCCATTTCAGCTGCATCACAATAAATGATGTACATTAAGCTATTATCATTGTGAACGAAATGATTACAATTTTTCCCCTGTGGCAAATTTAAAATCCCATATAAAACATTGCCTTGACTAGGTGTAAAAGCCATTACCTTTGTTGTCAGCATTTGAGACACAGACCACCTGGTTTTCAAAACAGTTAGGACATTTAGGATACATGTAGTAAGAATAACCCCACTTGCTGGCAATGTAATTACTGTGTTTATTCATTTTAATGATCTCATAAAGACAATGAGATATGATATAAATACAGGACAAGAAAAGGTCCTGGAAAGGCAACTGTGCCATTCTTTACAAGCAGAATGTGAAGCTGCCGAGCACGAGATAAGCCCAAATGTGTTGACAGCAGATTCCCGTCTTCTATGGAGTAAGGAAACCAATCAATCTGTAAGTGGCCATTTGTGGTAGCCCTGAACCAGTCCATACTATGATTCATCTTTGGTGGGGAAAGGTCTGTGATCTTCGTTTCTGGATGACGCTTATTTCCATTGGCTCTTGTTTTATGAGTTGAATAACATAACAATAGAGATTTAGGCTATAAAGACTTTTAGATGCTACTTAACTTCAATCCCAAGTCAGAAATTTCCTTACCAGAATAATCTTGATCTATGCTTATTGAGTCTGTGGTTAAATATTGCTGTTGACAGTTCGGTTTTACTTTTGGAAATATTCTGCTCAATATTTACACTTGTCTTCTGGTTATAACATCCTCCTTTAAATTGAGCTGCAACTAATCTCATTAAGCCATCATTTGATCAGTTCTATATTTTTGAGCATTCCATATTAATTTTTCTTCTTCTTGTTTTACCCATTTCTACTTTGAAGGCACCAATCTTATAATATTTTAGATTTTTTTTCCAAAAGAAAAATTAATACTGTAGAATTAATATACAGTAGGTACTAAGGATTCTACATGGATAAGCAACATGATATATTATAGGGTTGACAGCCAAATGTGGTTACAGAGAATGACAAATTGCCATAGTGCTACGATAGCATTTTGGCAGGGCATTCTATCAGGCCTCTAGTATTTAACATGTTCCTTGTATGCATGGCTTATGGACTTCTTACCATCCCAGATACATACTAAATTATAAATTCTTTCTTTTAAGGCTATTATCCTTAGCAAACTAACACAGGAACAAAAAACCAAATATCATATGTTGTCACTTATAAGTGGGAACTAAATGATGAGAACACACGGACACATAGAGGAGAACAACACACACTGGAACCTTTCGGAGAATGGAGGGTAGGATGAGGGAGAGGATCAGGAAGGATAACTGGCGGGGGGGGTCCTAGGATTCATACCTGGATAATAAAATAATCTGCACAACAAACCTGCATGACACAAGTTTACCTATGTAACAAACCTAGATTTGTATACCTGAACTTAAAAGTTAAAAAAAGAAAAAGAAAAAAAAAACCCTTATACTGCAATGTAGAAGTACTATCTACTTTGAGCCCTATAAACTATTCGATTAAAGTAGTCCAAGTTATTTTTCTTTTACAATAATGCTTGCAGACCACTTATTACGTAAACATTTGTCTAACCAGATATATACTGCCTTGAGTATTTAACACCATGTTTTGAAATTCAAAGCCTAAGTAATAATACATGTTTATCTTTACAAGCAAGTCTTATGCAATTACACCAAAAGATACAACCAACCTCATGTATTTCTTCTGTGATATCACACTGTAATTACATATTTTATTTTTAAATGACAAATATCATCTCCTGTGATGTTATAAATTGTAGGATTTAATATCTATATTTCTATAATTAACCTTTGCTTTTTTCTCTGTTTTTGCCTTTTTTCAACATTTGTTTTTACCCAGCAGATACAAATGGTACAATAAATATTGGAAGACCTAAATATGGCACTCTCACTCATACCTGAGCATATTCACAAATATGCACATATAGATCAAATTGATAAAATAATAACAACCACAGCAACAAAGGTCAATATAATCATAAAACTATTATCTCTTCTGTTTTAAAAATCTCATATCTGAAGGATTAATATTTAATGCTTTGCATTGATATAACTTCATCTAAAACACTTCAACATATATTTTTCTATCCTTTTACCTATTCATAGGATTAATCAAGGTCAAATATCATTATTCTTATTTTATAAATAAGAGTGGTGTTATAAAATGCTAAACTAGCCAAAGTAACACAAAGCGATAGAACCCGAACTAAAAGTCATGCTCATGATATCCAATGTTCTTTACATATATCATAGCAAAATCAAAAATCAAGTGTCTGTATGTGGTTACTACATTCCTATAAACAAAATTATTACCTTTTTAAAATTAATGACAAGTTTATGGCATTGGCTAGTGATACAGCAATAGCTGAAATAGCAACCATTGATCACTGCTAACTCAAAGGTTATGTGATTGAGATAATATTCAATGCATTTGGTTATGATGGTGATTTGGTCTTGCTCTGTGTCCCCACTCAAATCTCATCTTCAATTGCAATCTGAATTATAATCCTCACATGTTGGAAGAGGAATCTTGTGAGAGGTGGTTAGATCATGGGGTCAGATCCTCCGTGCTGTTCTCATGATAGTGAGTGCATTCTCGCGAGATCTGATGGTTTCATAAGACGCTTTTCCCCGCTTTGCTCTGCACTTCTCTTGCCTGCTGCCATGTAAGACATACCTGTTTCCCCTCCACCATGGTTGTAAGTTTCCTGAGGCCTCCCCAGCCATATGGAGCTGAGAGTCCATATATATAAACCACTTTTCTTTATAAATTACCCAGTTTCAGATATGACTTCATAGCAGTGTGAAAATGGACCAATAAAGATGGCTTTTAAGCAAAGCATAAAAACAGTGTATAAAAGATTAGTAAGTATAAATTCCGAGGTTTCAAGTTGGCTTGCATTATATAAACCATAGTGAACTTCACATTTATTGGCAAAGTTTCCATGTTTAATAAAAGTTAATAATTATTTAAATAAAATCTATGAGAGCACTTTAACATACTATAAATGAGTCTAAAATCATACCACTTCAATTTTCACAACTTTCTTTCACTCTTTCCATTAGAAGAACTATAAACGAATTTTCAATAAAATGAGAGCTTTTGATGTGACCATTTATTTTTAAAAGGCATTCGATAGAATACCAGTTGCAAAATCTAGAATCTGCACTGATATTCCATTTAATAAATTTGGAAGCCAGACAAATTTATTTTAAAGTTCAGGCTTAATTAAAAGATAAGACTAGAGTGACAGAATGGCAAGGGAAAGAAGGGTGTTGAATTTTTTGTTTATTATTGCAGAGCAGCTGCTTTTACTAATCTCCATTAATGTCAAATCAGAAGGTAGTACTTTTTATAGGCTTTTGCATTTGCCTTCTTACCTACTTCCCCTAGAAAATTACTATGTATTTTCTCATTCTGAGATGAAATCCAGTATGAGTCCATAATTGTTTAGCTGAAATCACTGAGAAATGCTTGTCATAAAGTTTATTTTTGAAATTGAAAGCATTCACTTATTTCTTCAGCAGTATTTTCTAGGTGTTAACCTCTGTCTTGGGTATTAGAAGTTAATTGGCAAATAAATATACCCAAAAGGAAAAAAATAAACAAACATACAAATTAAAAAGAAACAAGAACTCCTGCCTTGCTGTAATTTACTATACAATGAATACTCATTTCAGACTCAAGTAAAGTTACATGTAAATACTAGGAGGCTAGCACTAACAGAGCACTGCAGAAAAACTACCTTTCTGCAGTGCTCTGTGGTTCAGAGCATTGAACTAATTTTTGAAACCACATTTTCAAATATATTACTTAGAAAGGCATTGTTCAAACTGTTCAGTTTCTGCCTGTAGAATAGAAAAAGGGTTTTAGCATGTGTGAGAAAAACGGGAAGAAAGAAAGAGTTGCAGGGTAAATTCAGGCTATATCTTAGGACAGGACAGAAAAAGCTAGCTCACCATGATTTAACTTCTCAGAGTTTCTTATTAAATGAGTTGCACACTCTTAGAGGATTCTGAGTTCCACAATAATCTTTTACTTTTCAAAAGCATTCAGAACATGAGCCAGAAAAGAAAGAATTAAAATTAGTGAAAGGAGCCCCATATACATTTCAGAATCCACGTTTCTTAAGAATTAAAAAAGATGTAATATATGTAAGAGAATCTCTTTTCTGAGATAAACTGTACCACATTTTTCTATAAAAATTGAGTTCCAAGGATGTGAGAAAAGTATTTTCTGAAATAATATACCATTATAAAAGTTTTTAATCTATAGAATCATGATGAAAAAATTCATTCAAGTAAAAAAAGTTACTTTTATTTACACAGTGTATTAAAATAGAAAAAAAATTACCGTGAACCATTTAGTATAGTGTTTTTATAAGTATAATATCATTTCATCTTTGG
Organism: Sapajus apella; assembly: GCF_009761245.1. Lineage (NCBI taxonomy): Eukaryota > Metazoa > Chordata > Mammalia > Primates > Cebidae > Sapajus > Sapajus apella. Next base: position 8,358,501 of record NW_022436984.1, on the reverse strand, counting down.
CACAGTTTATGAGTTAGATATTATCTTATGTTACTCTTGAGTATCCTATGTGTAGAATAACTGAGTGACTGGCTGATCCAAATTGTTACAACTGATCAATGCTCACATCAAAATTGAAAACGCAGATGCAACGGTTCAAACCCCATGAGATTCCCACTGAGCCACACAGCTTTTCTATTCTTTTTTTTTTGTAATTTTGCTTTACGTTCTGAGGTACATGTGCAAATCTGGCAGGACTGTTAAATAGGTATACACATGCCATGATGGTTTGCTGCCTCCATCCCCCTGTCACCTACATTATGTATTTCTCCTAATGTTATTCCTCCCCAGTCTCCCCACCCCCAGCTATCCCCTCACAGCCCCCTAACCCCCAACAGACCCCAGCATGTGATGGTCCCCTCCCTGGGTCCATGCGTTCTCACTGTTTAACACCCACTTATGAGTAAGAACATGCGGTGTTTGGTTTTCTGTTCTTGTATCAGTTTGCTGAGAATGATGGTTTTCTGATTCATCCATGTCCCTGCAAAGGACATGAATTCATCTTTTTTATGGCTGCATAGTATTCCGTGGTGTGTTATGTCCCACATTTTCTTTATGCAGTCTATCATTGATGGGGATTTGGGTTGGTTCCAGGTCTTTGCTATTATAAACAGTGCTGCAATGAACATACGTGTGCATGAATCTTTATAATAGAAAAATTTATAATCCTTTGGGTATATACCCAGTAATGGGATTGCTGGGTCAAATGGTATTTCGATTTCTAGATCCTTAAGGAATCACCACACTGTCTTCAACAATGGTCGAACTAATTTACACTCTCACCAACAGTGTAGAAGCGTTCTTATTTCTCCACATCCTCTCCAGCACCTGTTGTCTCCAGATTTTTTAATGATTATTCTAACTGGCATGAGATGGTATCTCAATGTGGTTTTGATTTGCATTTCCCTAATGACCAGTGATGATGAGTATTTTTTCATGTTTGTTGGCCACATAAATATCTTCTTTTGAAAAGTGTCTGTTCATATCCTTTGCCCACTTTTTGATGGGGTTGTTTTTTCTTGCAAATTTGTTTTAGTTCTTTGTAGATTCTGGATATTAGCCCATGGTACTGGTACCAAAACAGAGATATAGACCAATGGAACAGAACAGAGGCCTTGGAAGCAATGCCACATATCTACAGCCATCTGATCTTTGACAAACCTGACAAAAACAAGCAATGGGGAAAGGACTCCATGTTTAATAAACAGTGTTGGGAAAACTGGTTACCCATCTGCAGAAAACTGAAACTGGAATGCTTCCTTACATCTTATGCAAAAATTAACTGCAGATGGATTAAAGATTTAAACATAATGCCTGCCACCATAAAAACCCTAGAAGAAAACCTAGGCAATACCATTTGGGGCATAGGCATAGGCAAGGACTTCATGGCTAAAACATCAAAAGCAATGGAAACAAGTGCCAAAATAGACAAATGGGATTTAATTAAACTTAAGAGCTTCTGCACAGCAAAAGAAACTATCATTAGAGTGAACTGGCAACCAACAGAATGGGAAAAATATTTTGCCACACAGCTTTTCAATTGACTGATCAAATGAAGGAGATTTTGCTACATATTTTTTAAAAACTTGTTTAGACAATCCCAATGTTAAAAAGATGACTATATCCATCTCTTTTCCTCTTGGCTTTTGTTTTAGATGCTGATGCATTCTGATATAAACCTTTCCTCTAAGGTTATTTTTTTTTTAAAGAAAAATAAACAAAGGTAGCATGTCCGCTTGGGAAAAATTATACTGCATTAGTCCTTAGAATTTCTGTTACTGATTTTTACTGAGCTTTGTAAGACACTTAATAATTGTCAAACTTCCTGGGTCATTTCAGTTGTTCTCTAATCACGGGGCCCGGAATGTAATAAAGTCTTGCCCTACCTCTGCACCAGGGTCTTTGAAGAACTCTGGCTGGAAGCTGAAGTAATAAAAATATGAATGCAGGAAAAAACAGATGATCTTTAGTGAAGTTAGAAGATAGTAGGTAAAAAGTTAAGAGCATAAACTTTGAAGTCAAACAGACATGAATTCCTAATCCATTCTGTTATCTATAGGCAATGTGAGAGCAGAAATTGTAATTACTCTCTCTAAGCTGCCATGGTCAATAATGATCATAAATTATAATGTTGTCATGATTAAATAAGGTATTTAAAAATACATACAAAAAATAGACTAATTGAATCTGCTATTAAGAGAATTATTAGTGTTATTTTATCCTCTCCTTCTACTGTAAGATCTTTGCATTCTCATAAATGCATGTGGTTTTTTCAGACTCATCTGGGAACATAGATAATCTGTGTTTACATAGCATATAAAAAGTAATGTGGGCTCTTCTTAATATAGAGTAAAATTGATAGAATAGATATATTTTGTATATTCTAAGTATATATTCTTAGCCTACTTCTTAAAAAACTTGAGATAGTCTGAATTCTGTCATAAAGTTTAATAGTACTGTCGAGGCTCAGAAGAGAACACCTGAAGTAAGTCCATGGCATATACTGTAGTTCTGGACACTTGAAATGTGTTAGAGTGGGATTTTGCCTATGATCCTAAGCTTTCTAGGACCCAGGCCTCCTAAGCTCTAGAAAAAAATGGAAAATGTGAGTCATTAAATAATTTTTTTACTCTGGCCAAATGCCAGATATCTAGCAAAAATTCCTTTATAGAGTTTAATTATTGTTTTGAAATAAAGCTAAAAATGAATTCATGGCAAAAGTCTCTGCTTAAGAGACAGCAATTAACACAGTGAATAATCTATGGTTTCCTACAAGACAGAAATGTTCAAATGCATGCATCTACTATTGAATCTTTATAAAGGAGAAGGCATATTACTAAATCGTAGCTCAGTGAGAAACTGAGATAATTATGTGTTAGGCCCTGTTGCATTCTAGTGGTATAAATTATAGGAATAGCAACTTAGGAGAGACCCTAATGGATATACAGTCTCTCTATCCAGCTATTCTTCCTCTCAAATATCATATGTCTTAGGCAAGCATTTGGTAGGTGTTAAATTGCAGTAAATCTATGATTGGATTATCTAATAGAAACCTCTAGTGTTTATAATCTATTGTTCTGGTTAAAGTGTAAGACATATACTTTAATCACTTCTGACATAGGTACTATATCCACAAAAATAAAAAAGAAAAGGAGATACATTTTCCCTGTGGTGATGATAGCAGAATGGAAGGGGGAAAGAACTGTTCCAAGCACAAGTATTTCTGATTAGAACGCATCTCAAACTGTCTCAATCTTGCTCTCACTAGGATTTCAAGGGAGAGCCATAGAACTCTGACCTTCCTAAAGTCTCTAAACCACCCAGCAGTCCCAAGAAATATAACCAATGTAAGAACTGATTGTCTATATTTCTTTTAGAGACGATTAATACTGATTGATTCCCAGATTACCAAGTCACCACTAGAAGCCTGTTGTTTTTTGTTGTTGTTGCTGCTGCTGTTGTTTTTTAGCTATCCCTTATCATAAAGGTTTCCATATCCATTAGAGTGTACTAGCCATCGCCAGACTCAAGGTCTTGTTCTTTACACTGTGCTCTCCAGAATGCACTGCCTATTATCAGCAAAACCTCCTACTTGAGCTGCCTCTCTGAAGTTGCCCTTTATTTTATTTTTGCTCTGAATGTAATGCTGGTGTTCACTGAAGATACTACTACATGCCCACTAGTCCTCTCATGGTGCTGGTCGTGTTTTCTCAGCAATACACCTATAGCTGGACCTGTAGAAGAGAACTTATTTTTTCTCATTTCTCATTTCCTCATCCCTAAAACAAAACACGATAAAAATACATTAAATTATCTGTCATCAGATACTTCCTCTGTGTTCTTTTGAAAGCACTTCCTTTTTTCCTGGGTATATACGCTTTCATGGGAGATTTTTGCACTTGGCTTACTGCTCTCTCTCCACTCTGATGTTGGCCACTATTGCTGGTGTTTTAAAATAATTCATTCATCTCACTGTGTTCCTCATCCAATTTTTCCCCACTACTGATGCTTTTATCTTCCATCCCATCTCAATTGCTCATTCTAAGGATGATTTACTGAACACTATATTTCCCAATTGCTATTGTACCTCATAATACTCACTTCATATGTCCCCTTTTACAGTGCAACCTGTCTCTCTAACTTAGCACTGTAGCATCACAATCCCCAGTCCTATCAGTACTTCAGATTCATTGACCCTACTGACATTTTGCTACCCATCATTCTTTTTACCTCCTCAGGTTCATCTATATCTACTCTGTTTCCATGATTCATCTTTATATTAATGCATTTTCATTCATATTCCACTCTCTTGGTCCTTTCCCCCTCCAACATATTCTGCTGTCAAAGCAGAACATGTTTACTCTTTGCCCACTCCATAATTGAACCCTTCAGTCTCATATAACTAGAGAAAAGCTGATGACTTCACTTACAAATCAATGTTTTCAATGACAAGTGGGGACTCTGTGCTGCCAGAGACTCCTATTACATTTCTCTTGTCAATCCATTTTCCTCCAGTCCCAGGAAGCTAGTTCACATTTCAGCTTATGACCCTGATTTTCATTTTACTGTGTGGGGGAAAAGCAAGCCCAAGAAAACTGTAACATGTTTCCATGACCATGTCTACTTCCTAGATTACTACATTTGAATCCACCAACTGTATCTTCTCCCCAATTATGATGAATAACATCTATTTGATCCTAAGAAATCGCTCCTTTGTATACTGGATCCCAGTAAGGAAGCGGATAATAAAATTACCTCTTTCTTCAGAATCTACAATTTTACTCTGTATCTACTGTATCTTTCTCATTGTGTATAATTACTGAGTGTATAAACAATGAGAAAGATTGTTTATAAACACTCATGTGCATATAAACCCAAATATTATCTTTGTCTTCATGCACAATTTCATTTGTCTGTTTCCTCAAAGGAAGCATCTATATTCATTATCTTTATTCTCCTCCTATTATTGCTTGAACTCCCTCCAACCAGCATTGTGTTTCTGTTCATCCTTTGGAATTGCTGTTGCAAATGTTACCAAATGCCTCCACATTTCCACATTCTAGGTCACCATCTTAAATCCTCAGTAACATCTGGCATCATGTAGCATGTCCTTTACCTTGAATCACTTTTTCCACCTGACTTGTAAGTTATTCCACTTTCCTGACTTTCCACATACTGCCTTGGCCACTCCTTCCCAGTCTTCCTTGTAGAAAACTGTCTTATTCTGATCTATAAAACTTGGATAGTTCTAGGTCTCAATTCTCAAACTTTGTTCTTTCTGTATCTACACTGCCTCCCTTCTTGGTGTCATCTAAGGTCAGAACTTTAAAGATACTATTTCCCTATTTATGACAACTTTAACCACAAATTTTCTCCTATATTTCATACTTTCATATATTACTACTTAATTGTCATATCCACTAGGATTCCTAGTACGTATCTGAAATATAACACGAGCTCTTCATTAGCCTCCCAGACTTGTTCTTTTTGCTATCACCATCATCTCTGTCAGTGTTATAATTCAAATACCAAATCTTGATATTTTTCTTAATTTTCCATTGGTAAGTTCTGTTGACACTAAATATGTGTGTGTGAATAATATCCAGAATTTGACCTCTTTTTACTGCTAGCACTATTCCGTTACTGCTACATTTTAAGTTACCACTATGTTTCACCCAGACTGCTATGCCAGACTCTTACTAAAAGTAAAATAAAATTTATTGTGTATATTTGAGGTTTACAACATGATGTCATAGTATACATACAGATATGACCTCTTCATTGCTTTTCTTGTTACTGCTTTGACCTCTCAGTCCATGCTACTTACTGCAGTCAGAGTAACAGCAGCCAGAGTAATCTTTTAAGGCATGATCAGATCAGATGATTTCACGTAAATCAAATACTTGGCTTCTCATACCAAAGAAAGCAAAATCTAAATATTTTCCCATAGCTCACAAAGGCTATAGCTCACATAGCCTCTAGATACCTGTACAACTTTGTGCGTTCACGTTCCTGCCATGTTTTCCTTTGTTCTTAATGCTCCAGTCACATACTCTTCTTTGCTGTTCTTCAAGGACACCAATGAGCTCCTGTTCTAGGTCATGTGTACTTGTTGCCTTTTTTACTATGAACTCTCCCTCCAAACATCTAGAAGTTTCCTTCCTCACTTCATTCAGGTCTTTGTTCAAACATCAGCTCCCTAGAAGTACATTCCCTGCCACCCTAACAAATTATTAGACCCCTTATCTCTTTATCTCCTTATACTCTAATTTATCTTTAAATTTTGAATTTCTATGTAGCTTTATACATCTATACCACTATTTTTATCTGCATATCCTAATTAAGTATAAGCTACATGAAAACAGCACATTTGTCTTTTTAGAGTACTCTACCCCCAGCAACTATAAAACACTGAAACACATTGCAATTGATTAATAAATATTTATAAATAAATAAGTTAATGAATTAAGAGAAGAGAAATAATCAGTAGTGGCTCCAACTAAACAGATCTGGCCCAAAGTTCTGGCTAGACACATGCAAGCTGGGAAATTATGAAGGAAATGGAGAGCCAACTTGGAAACTGGAGAAAATACTTTAGAATCTAAGAATATGGGCAAATGTATCCAATACTAAAACAAACGAATGACTGTCAATCCAGAGCATGTAGTTATACCCTTGGCTATGGTTTTAAGTCATTTCCTGACATAGAAAACTGCAGCCTGGCACTTAGGGACTGCTCTGCCTAGTAGAGCCAGAGAGATTTAGGACAGTTCTTAACCACTCACAGACCTATATGAAACTAATTATTACTAACTGTTTTAAGTGCTAGAATTAAATTTATTTGAAAGTTTGTCTTATGTGAAGAGATAGTATGCATGTGTCTCTGTGTATATGTGTGCCAGATGCCTGAATAATGAATTGTAGAAGAACTTGAACAGGCCAGGTGCAGTGGCTCATGCCTGTAATCCCAGCACTTTCAGAGTCCAAGGCAGTTGGATCAGTTGGGGTCAGAAGTTTGAGGCTAGCCCGGCCAACATAGTGAAACCCTGTTTCTACTAAAAATACAAAAAAAAAACTTAGCCAGGAATGGCAATTAATGCTTATAATCCCAGCTACTTGGGAGGCTGAGGCAGGAGAATCACTTGAACCGAGGAGGCAATGGTTGCAGTGAGCCAAGATTGTGCCACTGCACTCCAGCCTGGGCAACAACAAGAGGGAAACTCCATATCAAAAAAAAAAAAAAAAAAAAAAAAAAGACCTGGAGCAGAAGGAAAAGTCATTGCTTGATGGCTATTCTGAATTACATTTGGGTTTAAATGTGTTATTTTCTTGATAAAGTGTTTAATAAAAATTAAGACATGTTGGCATTAATTAATCACCCCTATGGTGATTACTAGAATTCTCTATCAATAATACAATACCTGGGAAAAGAAAGAAGACAAACAAAAAGAAACTGATCTGCAGTGTCCCATGGATACAGTTTTTGGAGGAATCCACAATATACTGAATTGGCTGATGTTTCACTAGCAACATCAGCCAATGTGTAATGAAAGGAGTGTGGATTTTGAGAATAGTAGAGTTGTTCCATTTCTGGTCCTTACTATCTAGTGACTTGGAGCATACTGTTTACTTTTGTCAGCTTTTTCTCCAACTGTAAATGTATATGATAACATTTACCTATAAGGTTATTGTGAAGATTAAGATACTATATGGAAAGATGTAGTTATGTTCCTGGTCATAATAGATACTCAAAAATTCTGCTTACCTTCACTGCTTTTCTGTGTACCTAATTATTTTGCTAAGACTGTTACATCATATTTTGCCACTGTAAAATAACTAGATAAAACTTAATAATTTTTAAGTTCTACAACCACCCTTTTTATAATAACAGCCACAACTTTATGATAGCCCTGTATTAACCTAGAAAATATAAAGGGATTAGTAATAACTTAGGGGCTTTAATACCTTCCCAAAGTCGAGACTATATGAAAAGGTAAAGTAATGCTTTAATTTGGTCTCAAGAGAATAAACTGACTCAAGTATATGTGGATCAAAGAAACTCATTCTTTCAGGTGTATAATGAAAAAAAGAAAATACTGAGATGCATTTTTTGCCATAGCTCTGTATACATTACGATGTCTTTAACACCTCTCCGTTTTGTACTTCGGAATTTCTAGTGTTGACCCATCTGTAAAGTTTTGGTGGTAAAACTTTGGCTAATGTCAGACACTAGAGGGGTCCCTATGAGGTATGTGAATGTCTATTGTCAAAAAAAAGTAAACATCTCAGCTCTGTAAGAGAATTATATATAATTATATGCCCACAGAGTACCCAGGAATCCATGGAACACACCCATTTTTCTTCTCTTCAATTACTTACAAAGTCATCAGCATCTAGCACTTCATTCATTATTTGTTCAGTAAGAGTTACTGGCTCACACCAGGAAGAATAATTGATCTTCCTATCATTACCTCATGTGCAAAACACCCTCACATCACTCCAACACACTTAGCTGTTCAAGAATGACGAGTGTGAGGAACAGGGAAACTGGACTCCTATTAAGATGTTAAAAGATAGTTTTCTACCTGAACAAATCCAGAATTTTCTGTTATAGGCTGAATTGTGTCCCTTCAGATTTGTATATGGAAGTACTAACCCTTGGCACTGAAGAACATGTCTGCACTTGGAAATAGGTATTTAAAGTGGTACTTAAATTATGATAATATCATTAGTGCGGTCTCTGATCCAATATGACTGTTCTCTTATAAGAAGAGGAAATTTGGACACAGATAACTATAAAGAAAGAATCATGAGAAGACATAGGAAGAAGATGGCCATCTATAAGCCATGGAGAGGCCTCAGAAGAAATCCAGCTCCTGGATTTACTGATTTTTTGAAGGTTTTTTTGTATCTCTATCTCCTTCAATTTGGCTCTGATCTTAGTTATTTCTTGTCTTCTGCTAGCTGTTGAGTTTTTTTTTTTTTTGATCTTGCTTCTCTAGCTCTTTCAATTTTGATGATAGAGTGTAAATTTTAGATTTTTCTTTGCTTCTCATGTGGGCATTTATTGCTATAAATTTCCCTCTAGACACTGTGTTAAATGTGTCCCAGAGATTCTGGGTAAGTTGTGACTTCATTCTCATTGGTTTCGAAGAACATCTTTGTTTTTGCCTTCATTTCATTTTTTATCCAGTCGACACTGAGAAGCAAGTTGTTCAGTTTCCAAGTAGTTGGGCAGATTTGAGTGAGATTCTTAATACTGAGGTCTAATTTGATTGCGCTGTGGTCTGATAGACTGTTATGATTTCCGTTCATTTGTATTTGCTGAGGAGTGATTTACTTCCGATTATGTGGTCAATTTTAGAGTAAGTGCAATGTGGTGCTGAGAAGAAGGTATATTCTGTGGATTTGGGGTGGAGCATTCTGTATATGTCTATTAGATCTGCTTGGTCCAGCTCTGCATTCAAGTCCTGGATGTCCTTGTTAATTTTCTCTCTCATTCATCTGTCTAATATTGACAGTGGAGTGTTGAAGTCTTCCACTATTATTGTGTGGGAGTCTAAATCTCCTTTTAGGATGTTAAGAACTTGCTTTACGTATCTGGGTGTTCCTGTGTTGGGTGCATATATGTTTAGGATAGTTAGCGCTTCTTGTTGGATTAATCCCTTTACCATTATGTAATGACATTCTTTGTCTCTTTTGATCTTTGTTGGTTTGAAGTCAGTTTTATCAGAAACTAGGGTTGCAACCTCTGCTTCTTTTTTGTTTTCCATTTGTTTGGTAAACCTTCTTCCATCTCTTTATTTTGAGTCTATGTGTGTCTTTGTACATGAGGTGGGTTTCCTGAATATAGCACACCAATGGGTCTTGAGTTTTTATCCAGTTTGCCAGCCTGTGTCTTTTGATTGGGGCATTTAGGCCATTTGTATTGAATGTTAATATTGTTATGTGTGAATTTGATCCTGCCATTTTGTTACTAGCTGGTTTTCTTACCCATTAGTTGACTCAGTTTCTTAACTGCATTATTGGTCTTTGCCATCTGGTACACTTTGCAGTGTCATTTGGTATCCTTTCCATGTTTAGTGTTTCATTCAGGAGCTCTTGTAAGGCAGGTCTGGTGGTGATGAAATCTCTCAGCAATTGCTTGTTCATAAGGGATTTTATTTCTCCTTCGTTTATGAAGCTTAGTTTGGCTGGATATGAAGTTCTAGGTTGAAGGTCCTTTTCTTTATATTGGGCCCCACTCTCTTCTGGCTTGCAGTGTTTCTGCCGAGAGATCCACTGTGAGACTAATTGGCTTCCCTTTTTGGGTGACTTTCTCTGGCTGCCCTTAGCATTTTTTCCTTCATTTCAACCCTGGTGAATCTGATGATTATGTGCCTTGGGGTTGCTCTTCTTCAGGAATAGTTTTGTGGAGTTCTCCGTATTTCTTGGATTTGAATGTTGGACTGCCTTGCCAGGCTGGGGAAGTTCTCCTGGATAATATCCTGGAGAGTGTTTTCCAGCTTGGATTCATTTTCTCTGTTACATTCAGGTACACCTATCAAGCATAGATAAGGTCTTTTCACATAATCCCATATTTCTTGCAGGTTTTGTTCATTTCTTTTCACTCTTTTTTCTCTGGTCTTGCCTTCTCTTTTTATTTCATTGAATTGATCTTCACTCTCTGATATCCTGTCTTCTGTTTGATTGATTTGGCTATTAAAACTTGTGTCTGCTTTGCGTAGTTCTCGTGCTGTGTTTTTCAGCTCCATCAAGTCATTTATATTCTTCTCTAAGCTGGTTATTCTTGTTAGCATTTCATCTAACCTTTTTTCAAGATTTTTAGTTTCTTTGCATTGGGTTAGAACATGTTCCTCTAGCTCAGAAAAGTTTGTTATTACTCACCTTCTGAAGCCTGTTTCTGTCAAGTTGTGGAACTCTTTCTCGGTCATGTTTTGATCTCATGTTGCTGAGGAGTTGTGGTCCCTTGAAGGAGAAGAGGCATTCTGGTCTTTGATGGTTTCATCTTTTTTGGCCCTGTTTTTTCCCCATCTTCATGGATTTATCTGGCTCTGATCTCAGGTTGGTCCTTGATGAGGTCACTTGACTGCCTGTCCAGGCACTACTGGGTTTCCAGGGACACCTTTAGGTTGCTGGGTAGGCTTCCTGTGTCTTTTTGTTTACGCTGGGTGGTTATGCCCGCCTCTTTAATGGTGGATGCCCCTCCTTCCGCTGACCTGGAGGCACCACTGGGTTGTCAAGGACACTGTCCCATTGCTACATAGGCTTCCTGTGTTTTTTGTTAAAACATAAAGCCTAATCCTGCCTCTTTAATGGTTGTTGCCCTTTCCTCAATGGAGCTGGATCATTCAGGTTCAGCTCAGACTGAGGCACTGGCTGTGAAACCCACTAGTGTTAATGCTTCATCTAGCTGGGGTTTGTGGGGGAGGGGAGGGGAGGGGAGGGGAGGGACCCACCCAGCTGCACCCTCTGTCTCCCTGCCTTCAGCTCCATCTCTCTCCAGGCAGGGGGTGTGGGTGATAGCTCCGTCGACAGGCCCTCCTGGTTGGTTTATGGACTTATGCATTTGCTTAGATCTGTGTGACAATCTGGGGCACCATCCTAGATTATTATTCAACTCTGCACTTGTAATTCCCTGCGCTTGACTGGCAAAGGTCCCCTGCTCTGTGGGTTGCTGAGGCTATGGGGGAAGTGCCGTATCTGGCCCGGGATGCTGGAGGAGAGCCCCAGACTCACTGGTCAGATGCACTTTCTGGTTAAATCAGCACCCCTTCCTACCTCGGTCTGCCCTGCCTGGGCTTTGCTCACCGTCTGACCAGACCCATTGAAGTGAACCTGGTACTTGGGTTTAAGCCAGGAGATCTCTCAATTTCTGTGTCTCTCTTGCTGGGTGTTGAGCACCAGAGTTGTCTCTATTCAGCCATCTTGTTCCCCCCCCCCCATTATTGATATTTTGATAGGGATTGCATTGAATCTGTAGATTGTTTTGGGTAATAAGGACAGTTTAACAATATTGATTTTCAATGCATAAACATGGAATATTCTTCCAATCTTTGTGTCCCTCTTCAAATTATTTCATCAATGTTTTATATTTTTTATTGTAGAGATCTTCAGCTTCTTTGATTAACTCCTAGGTATTTAATTTTATGTGTGGCTACTGTAAATGGGATTACTGTTTTTAATTTCTTTTTCGCAGTGTTCACTGTTGGCATATAGAACTACTACTATTTCTATATCTACTGATGATTTTTTATCCTGCAACTGTACTGAATTTATCAATTCTAATAGCGTTCCTGTAGAGTCTTTAGGTTTTTCCAAATATAAGCTCATAACAATGGCAAACAAAAATAATTTTACTTCTTCCTTTCGATTTTGGATGCCCTTTTTATCTTTCTTTTGTCTGATCACTCAGGCTAAAATTTCCAACACTATGCTGAATAACAATGGTGACAGTTGGTATCCATGTTGTGTTCCAGATCTTAAAGGAAAGGCTTTTAAATTTTCCCCATTCAGTATGATATTAGCTGTGGGTCTATCATATATGGCTTTTATTATGTTGAGGTGTGTCCCTTCTGTACCCAGTTTTTTTGAGTTTTTATCATGAAGAAATGTTGAATTTTACCATATGCTCTTTCAGTGTCCAATGAAATAATCACATTGTTCTTATCTTTCATTGTCTTGAGGTTATGTTCTCATTGATTGATTTGCATATGTTGAACCATATTTGTATCCTAGAAATAAATGTCTCATAGTCATGATAAATAATCTTTGTAATGAATTGTTGAATTCAGTTTGCTAGTATTTTGATAAGGATTTTCACATCAATATTCATCAGATATATTGGCCTTTAATTTCTTTTTTTAATGGATCTCTGTCTCGGTTTGATATCAATATAATACTGGCTTTATAAAATGAGTTTGGAAATATTTCCTCTATCTATATTTGTCAGAATAGTTATTAGTTCTTTAAATATTTGGTAGAAATTAGTAGTGAAGTCATCAGGTCCTGGGCTTTTCTATAAAAAGACTTTTTTTGTTATTATGGTTTCAGTCTCATTACCTGTTATTAGACAGTGCAGGTTTTGGATTTCCTTCTGGTTCAAACTTGATACGGTGTATGTGTCTAGAAATATGTCCACTTATTCTAGATTTTCCAGTTTATTGGCATATAGTTGCTTGTAGCACCCACTAATGATGCTTTGAATTTCTACAATTGGTTTTAATGTCTCCTTTGTTACTTCTGATTTCATTTATTTGGATCTTTTCTCCTTTTTTCTTAGTCTGGCTAAAGGTTTGTCACTGTTGTTTAACTTTTCAAAAAAATCACAACTTTTAATTTCATTGATCTTTTGTAATTTTTCATTTCAATTTCATTTATTTCTCATCTGATCATTATTAATTTCCTTCTACTATTTTTGGATTTGGTTTGCTCTTGCTTTTCTAGTTCTGTAGGATACATCATTACATTGCTTATTTAGAGTTTTTCATCTTTTTGATGTAGGTACTTACAGCTGTAAACTTCCCTCTTAGTACTGCTTTTGCTGTGTCTCACAGGTTTGGGTATGTAGTGTTTCCATTATCATTTGTTTCAAGAAATTTTTCAGCTACCTTCTTAATTCTTTCACTGACCCACTGGTCATTCAGAGGCATATTGTTTAATTTCAATGTATATGTGCAGTTCCAAAATCCCTCTGGTTATTAATTTCTAGTTTTATTGCAATGTGATTGGAGAAGATGCTTGTTATAAATTCAGTCTTTTTGTCTATGATCATACTATCCTGAACATGCCCAATCTTGTCTGATATTTCAGTTTTTTTGAATGTTTTTTAAGACTTGTTTTATGACCTAAAATATATTCTATCCTTGAAAACAATCCATGTGCTGAGGAAAAGAATGTATATTCTACATCTCTTGGATGAAATGTTCTCTAAGAATATATTAGATCCATTTGGTCTATGGTGCAGATTAAGTCTGATGTTTCTTTACTGATTTTTTGTCTGGAAGATCTGTCCAATGCTGAAAGTAGGATGTTGATATTTCCAGATATTTTGTATTGGGGTCTATCTCTTTCTGTAGCTCTAATAATATTTCCTTTTTATATCTGTCTGCTCCAGTGTTGGGTGCATATATATTTAAAATTGTTATATCCTCTTGCTGAATTGACCCCTTTATCATGATATAGTGACTTTTCTTGTGTCTTTCTATAGTTTTTGCCTTGAAATCTCTTTTGTTTTATATAAGTATAGTGATTCTTATTCTTTTTTGGTTTTCATTGGCATGGAATATCTTTTTCCATTTCTTTATTTTCGGTCTTTGTGTGTCTTTATAGGTGAAGTGTGTTTCTTGTAGGTGAGAGGTCAGTGGGTCTTGTTTTTCCATCCATTCAACCAGGCTATGTCTCTGGATTACAGACTTTAACATTCAGTGTTATTATTGATAAGTAAGGACTTACCCCTGTCATTTTGCTATTTGTTTTCTGGTTATTTTGTGATATTCTCTTCATTATTCCTTTCATTCCTGTCTTCCTCTAGTAAAGATGATTTTCTCTGGTGATATGATTTTGTTTCTTGCTTTTTATATTTTGTGTATCTATTTTATGGTTTTGGTTTTGGTTTTGGATTGATGAGGTTTGCAAGACCTTTCATAAGTCATTAAATAATAACTTAACACTATTTGCATACATAAATAAGAAAAAAAAACTACTAAAAAATCGTCTTAACTTCCCCCTGCCAGCTTTTTAACTTTTTGCTGTTTCCATTTATATCTTACTGTACTGGCTATGTCTTGAAAGGCTGTTGTACTTATTATTTTGATTGGCTCATCATTTGGTCTTTTTAATTGGGATAAGAATAGTTTACACACCACAGTTACAATGCTATAATATTTTGTGCTTTTTACATACTTAACATTGCCAGTAAGTTTTGTACCTTCAGGTGATTATTTATTGTGCATTAGTGACCATTTCTTTCTGATTGAAGTACTCCTGTTAGTATTTCTTAAAGGACAGGTCTGGCATTGATGAAATACCTCAGGTTTTGCTTGTCTGGAAAATTCTTTATTTCTCCTTCATGTTTGAAAGTTATTTTTGCTGGCTATGCTATTCTAGGGTAAAATATATCTTTTTCCTTCATCACTTTAAATATATCATGTCAGTCTCTCCTGGTCTGTAAGGTTTCCACTAAAAAGTCTGCTGCCAAACATTGTGAAGCTTCATTGTATGCTGTTTATTTCTTTTATCTTGCTGCTTCTCTTGATCTTGTGTATCCAAAGATTAAAAAAAAATAATTTTCTTTATCTTTGACCTTTTGGAATTTGATTACTAAATGCCTTGCGGTAGTCTCCTTCATGTTACCTATGCTTGGAGTTCTATAAATTTATTGTACTTGGATATTAATATCTTTCTCTAGATTTGGCAAGTTCTCTGTTCTCATCACTTTGAATAAAATTACTACCCCTATTTATTTCTCTACCCCCTTTCTAAGGCCAATAACCCTAATATTTGCCCTTTTGAGGCTATTGGCTAGATCCTGTAGGCATGCATAATTGGTTTTTTTCTCTTTTTTAATCTCCTCTTACTCAAATAACCTGTCTTCAAACTCATTGATTTTTTCTTCTGCTTTATCCATTCTGCTATTAAAGGTCTCTGATTCTCCAGTATGTCAGTTGCATTATTTTTTAACTCCAGAATTTCCACATGATTCAAGTATTTTAATCTTTTCTTCATTTTTTCTGACAGAATAATGAACTCCTCCTCTATTTTCTGTTACCTTGAATTTCTTTGGGTTTCCTCAACACAGCTATTTTGAATTCCCTGTCTGAATGGTCACATATCTCTGTTTCTCAAGGATTGTTTTCTGATGGCTTATTCAGTTCATTTGGCAAGGCCATGTTTTCCTAGACTTTGATGATGCTAGTAGATGTTCTTCAGTTTCTGGGCATTGAAGAGTTATGTATTTATGGTAGTCTTCACTGTCTTGGCCTATTTGCAGTTGTCCTTCTTGGGTAGGCTTTCCAGATACTTAAAACGATTTGGGAGCTGTGATCTAAGTTGTTTCTGCTCTAGGGAACGCCCCAAGCCCAGTAACAATGTGATTATTGTAGATACATACAGGTACCACCTCAATGGTCCTGGGGAAGATCCCAGAAAATTCTCTGTATTATCAATCAGAGACTCTTGTTTAGTTCCCTTACATTCTACCAAACATACAGAGTCTCTCTGTCTTGTTTCTTAACCACCTAAATCTGGTGGTGGAGTGAAAAATGTACGCCTGAGGCCACCACCACTATGACTGCATTGGATCAGTCCTGAAGCCAGTACACGACTGTCTTGCCCAAGACCTGCTATAACCATGTCCAGGCTACTGCCTGTGTTCACTCAAGGCCCCATGGCTCTACAATCAACAGATGGCAAAGCCAACCAGGCCTATGTCCTTCACTTCAGGGTGGCAAGTTCCCCTTAGGCCCTGAGCGGGTCCAGAAGTACCATCTTGGAGTCAGGGATTAGAGTCAAAACCATAGAAATTTACTTGCTGTTCTATTGTACTTTGGTTGAGCTGGCACTCAGAGCACAAGACATAGTTTTTCCAAGTGTTTCTCTCTTTCCTAAGGCAGAGATACCTCACCCAGTAGCCATAACCACCCCTGGCCATGAGGAATACTGCCAGACTATCACTGATATTCCCTTAAGGCCCAAGGTCTCTTAAGTCAGCATTTAGCGAATGTTGCCTGGCCTGGGACTCACCCTTCAGGTTGGTGGGCTCCCCTCTGGTCCAGGGCAGGTTTAGAAATGCTGTCCAAGAGTGAAATTCTAGAATCAGTGACCTCAAGAGTCCAGTTGGTACACTACCTTCCTTCTGCAATGTTCGTACCTAAGGTGCAAGACAAAGTCTCCTTTATTCTTCCCTCTTCTTTTCTCAAGCAGGACAAATTTTGCCCTGTAACCACCAAAGCTGATAATGTGCTGAGTCTCACCTGAAGCCAGCAAGTCTCAGAGGCTCACCAAGGCCTTTGATGTAGTACCTGGGTATCACTGTTGGTTGTTCAGGGCCCAAGGTCTCATCAGTTAGCAGGTGACAGGTGCTAGCAGGGCTGTTTCCTTTTCTTCAAAACGGTAGGTTTCATTCTAGCCTTGAGGTGTGTCTAGAAATGTCATCTGAGAGCTAGGGCCTCGTGACTCTGACCAGTGCCTTATCCTGCTATGGCTGAGCTGGTATCCATGATGCAAGACAAAGTCCTCTTCACTCTTCCCCCTCCTTTCTTAAAGCAGAAGGAAGGGGTCTCTTTTGGAGCCATAAGCTGTGCAGCCTGAGGTGGGGACATGGGTGATGCCAGCACTCCTGGTGTATTAGGAGTGCTGGGTGATGCCCCAGCTGGTGTATTAGTATGTTGTGTGCCCCCAGGTCCACTGACTCTGGGCATAGTTCAGCCCTCACAATTGTGGTGTTCTCCCTCCCCCAGTTCCCCAAGAAACTCTCTGCACCAGTCCACCACTGCCAAGGCTGGGCCAGGGGTGGCATCAGCAATTCAGGACTGTTTTTTTTTTTTTTTATCTCTTCAGTACCGTTTTAAGCAATATGAATTTAAAACCAGGTACTATGAATGCTGACCAGATTTGGGACTCTTATGCAGGTATTCTTTCTGTGTAGATGGTTGGTAACTTGGTGTCCTTGCATGGCAGGGCACAAATGGTTGAACTTTCTATTCCACCATCTTGCTCTGCTTCTCCTCCCTGACTACCATTTTGACTAGGAGTAATAGAATCATACATGTAAGAAGGGCAGTATTTTTGATTTTCAAATATTTCACACAGCAAAAGAAATAGAGTCAACAGAGTGAAGAGATAATGTGCAGATTGGGAGAAATTATTTGCAAAGCATTCATCTGTCAAGGGATTAATATCTAGAATATACAAGGAATTCAAACAACTCAACATCAAAAATCTGATTAAAAATGAGCAAATTAGGGCCGGGCGCGATGGCTCATGCTTATAATCCAGCACTTGGGGAGGCCAAGGCTGGTGGATCACGAGGTCAAGAGATTGAGACCATCCTGGTCAACATGGTGAAACCCCGTCTCTACTAAAAATACAAAAATTAGCTGGGCATGGTGGCACATGCCTGTAGTCCCAGCTACTTGGGAGGCTGAGGTATGAGAATTGCTTGAACCCAGGAGGCAGAGGTTGTGGTGAGCCGAAATGCGCCATTGCACTCCAGCCTGGGTAACAAGAGCAAAACTCCATCTCAAAAAAAAAAAAAAAAAGAAAAAAATGAGCAAATTAGCTGAATATATATTTCTCAAAACAGCTAGTAGAAATGGCCTATAGGTATATGAAAAAAAATGTTCAACATCATTAATAATTGGAGAAATGCAAAGCAAAACCTTAATATCACCTCACCTCACTCGGAATGGCTATTTTTAAAAATACAAAAGTAACAAATGTTAGCAAGTATGCAGAGAAAAAGAAGCTTTATATATCACGGGTGAGAATGTAAATGAATACAATCTTAACGGAAGCAGTATGATGATTCCTCAAAAAACTAAAAATAGAACTACCATATGATTCAGCAATCTCACTACTCGGTATTTATTCAAAGGAAATAAAATCAGTATATCAACAAGTTATATGCAACTCCATGTTTACTGCAGCATTATTCACAATGGCCAAGATATAATGTCAATCAATGGGTACATGGATAAAGAAAATTGAACATATATATTATATATTGCATTATATATAATGGAATACTATTCAGTCATAGCAAGTAATAAAATCCTCTCACTCATAGTAACATGAATAAGCCTGAAGAACATAGTTAAGTAAAATAAGGCAGGCACAGAAAGACAAATACTACATTTTCTCACTCATACATGGGAGCTAAAAGAGTTATGCTTGGAGAAGTAGAAAGTAGAATACTAGTTACCAGGGGTTATGAAGGAGAGAAGGGAGAGAAGGTAAGGAGAGGACAGCTAATAAACACAAAATTATAGCTAGATAGAAATCAGTTCTCGTTTTCTACAGTACTATAACTATAGTTAGTAATAATTTATTGCCTATTTTCAAACAGCTAGAAGAGAGAATTTTGAATGTTCCTGACACAAAAACATAATAAATGTTGGAGGTGATAGATATGCTAGTAACCTTAAATTAATAATTATACTTGTCTATATGTATGGATATATCACTCTATAATTCATAAATATGTAAAATTATAATGCATTCATTTAAATGAATGTATATATAATATGTAATATATACATTATATACATATTATATATGTATAATATTTTCCTGTAAGTTTCTTTCTCCCTCTAATGCTTGCCAGCTATGACCAATCAGTGTAAGGCAAAACTGGTGAAAGCAGCCTTCCATGGGGCACAGGATTAACTTCAGGGACTCTGTCAGACAGTCTACTTCAAAAAGCAACAAGGTCTAAAGTGTGACTGATTTCATTTCACATTATTTTATTTATTTACTTTTCAGATGGCACAATCACCAAGCAAAGGCTGAAACCATTTTTGCTGCTTTTATGTTTCCAGCTAAATTATTAATCTTTCTGTCAAGTCTAATTCCTGACCCTCAATTTAATTCTACTTCAGTATCTGATGCCCCTATTAGCCTCGCTGCAGTTGAATTCTGTTGCTTCCTTGGTTATAGCCTGCTGAGAAACCGTGTGTATATGTGTGCCTGCGCACATGTGTGTGTGTGTGCTTAGCAGAAAAGTGCTGTTTTATTGACTCAGGTTTCAATTCCAAATACCATGTTTACTGATCAGGTACTTGAAAACAAATGTTCCGAGAGGCTTCTCTCATGCATTAAAAGGTTTTTTTCCAAATTTATTTATAGTCAAGGACATAAATTATAATAAGATATTTTATGCTTTATACCGATAACAGAATCCTGGAGCAATCAGTGATTTTTGAGGATGAAAAATAATAATTTTAAGAAAGCTGATAGCAGAGAAACATGTCTGTTAGGAAAAAAACAGACTAATATCATATTGTATTATTTCTGATTATCGTCTATTGTAATGATAAAAACAGGTAAATAAAAACACAAATTTAGTACGTAAGTAAGAATATGAGGTAATTAAATAACTAACAAAACAATTCAATAGTGAAAGATGACAATAACTAAATAAGTTGATTTCACACTTTTGGGACTGCCTCACTTTAGCATACCTATAATTCACGAGAGTACAATATAATGAAGCATTCCACTAAATTGCCCTAACTCTTATTACTGTGTTATCACAGTAGTAAAAGAATTTCAAATTGTATAGAGCAGTAATGCTTCAAGAAAAAGTGTTCTTTAGCATTGCTGAGTGTAGAAATCAATAATGTATTTGTTTGTGTTCCTTGATGAAAATTAGAGTAAAATTACTGGTTTTTCTTCTAATCCAATCTCTTGCTGAACAGCACTTATATAAATATCCTTAAACTTATTTATCCCAATCTTTCTTCTTCTGAGGGAGAATGTACATTACTTCACATTTAAGTTCATTCAATTTTGGAATGATTTTTATAATTACAGAATATATACTTACAGTAACCTTTTAACAATTTCAGTGGCTATCCATTGACACCATGGTGACACTGAAAAACAACTGGGTGAATATGCTGCCTCCTTATCACTATTTTATTGTAGGAAAATTGATACCATGCTTTCTGTATCACCATTTTATTATAGGGAAAGCATCTTCAGCTTCCTCTCCCCATTTCTTCTACTGCTTCTCACGTAAAATAGTGTTTTTGCTCTTATATATACGATCATATTCATCTGGACATACTATGATGTGTTGATACATTTAAAGCCTACCTTCACTTGAAGGTATTGATGCAGTTACTTTTTGACACCAAAAGTTTCTTCCCTGGGATTGTGTGTGTGTATGTGTGTGTGTGTGTGTGTGTGTGTGCACGTGTGCATGTATGCATCATCTTTCAGTGTCATCAATTACATCACTTAACAAATATTTATAGAGATAGTCACAGAAATTAGAATGATGTTAAAGGCACAGTCTTTGTTCTACAGAGCCAATCAGTCTAGAAGACAATAATAAATGGGTAATTACAATATTGTGCTGTGATAAGGTAGACACAAGATACTGTAAGAATCCATTGTAACAGTATATACCTTTAAAAGGTCCAGAAGGACTTTCCAGAGGAGGTAACATTAAAGTACTACTGAAGGAAGAAGTGGCCATACAAAGAAAGGCTGGTGACATCTTCCAGAGAGAATGGGCAAAGGGAAAAAACAACTGGAAGTAAAACATGCATGATATATTCAGGGATCAGTAAGTCATTTAGAAGTTCTGGAAAATAGGATATGGATCATAAAAGGAGCCTATGGCAATAAACGGTGGTTAGGCCATGAAAACATTTGCATGCCATGGGAAGAGTTTAGGTTTCCTGGGGCTGTCATGGCAAATTATCACAAACTGACAAACCAGCCTGGAGCCCTGTAGCTCTGCTGGGTAGCTAGGCCCAGAAGACCAAAAACAATCACTACAGTTTGGCTTTCAAGAAGCCCCCATTCCTAGGGAAAGGGGGAGAACACCACATCAAGGGAGCACCTCGTGGGACAAAAGAATCTG
Organism: Sapajus apella; assembly: GCF_009761245.1. Taxonomy (NCBI): domain Eukaryota; kingdom Metazoa; phylum Chordata; class Mammalia; order Primates; family Cebidae; genus Sapajus; species Sapajus apella. The sequence continues at coordinate 8,336,870 of NW_022436984.1, read as the reverse complement.
AACAGCAGCCCTTGAATACCAGATTTTCCTACTGACATAGTCTACCCAAATGAGAATGAACCAGAAAAACAATTCTCATAATATGACAAAACAAGGTTTTTTTAACACCCCGAAAGATCATACCTGTTCATCAGCAATGGATCCAACAAAGGTGAAATACCTTAATTGCCAGAAAAAGAATTCATATGGTTCATTATTAGGCTAATCAAGGAGGCACCAGAAGTAGGTGAAGTCCAACTTACAGAAATATAAAACATGATACAGGATACGAAAAGAAAATTCTTCAATGAAATAGACAGTATAAATAAACAACAATCACAACTTCTGGAAATCAAGCACTTACTTAGAGAAATGCAAAATGTGCTAGAAAGTCTCAGCAACAGAATTGAACAAGCAAAAGAAAAAACTTCAGAGTTCAAAGATTAGGCTTTTGAATTAACCCAATCCATCAAAGACAAAGAAAGAAAAATTTTAAATATTGAACAAAGCCTTCAAGAAGTTGGGAAGTATGTTAACTGTCCAAACCTAAGAATAATTGGTGTTCCTGAGAAAGAAGAGAAATCCTATGTTTGGAAAATATAATTGAGGGACAAATGAGGAAAACTTCCCCAGCCTTGCTAGAGGGCTAGACATCCAAATACAAGAAGCTCAAAGAACACCTGGGAAATTCATTGCAAAAACATCATCACCTAGGCACATAGTCATCAGGTTATCTAAAGTCAAGATGAAGAGAAAAGAATCTTAAAGGCTGTGAAGCAAGAGCATCAGGTAACGTATCAAAGAAAACATGTCAGATTAACAGCAGAGTTCTCAGCAGAAGCCTTAAAAGGTAGGAGATTGGGGTTCTATTTTTAACCTCCTTAAACAAAACAATTATCAGCTAAGAATTTTGTATCCAGTAAAACTAAGCTTCATAAATAAAGGAAAGATAGAGTGTTTTCTAGATAAACAAATGCTGAGAGAATTTGCCACATCAAGCATTACAAGAGCTGCTAAAAGTAGTTCTAAATCTTTAAACAAATCCTCAAAATACACCAAATTAGAACTCTTCTTTGTGCCTAGATATGTGATCAAACACTACTCTGGATGTGCCTTAGGTGTTTTCTGGATGAGAATAACATTGAAATAAGTAAACAGTAAAGAGGACAGTACTCTTTAATGAGTAGGTCCCATCCAATCAGTTGAAGATTAGAATGGAACAAAAATGCTGATCTGCCTAAGAGTAAAAGGGGACTTCTGCCTGACTGATTTAAGCCAGGACACAGGTTCTTTCTTCCCTTCAGATTCAAATGGAAACATCAGCTCTTTCTGGGTCTTGAGCCTGCTAGCTTTGGAACTCAAACTTATAAAATTAGAGCCTTCAGACTCAGAGTTGCTCTATAGCACTGGCTCTTCTGGGACTGTCTGCCAAAGACAGGTCTTAGGACTTTTCAGCATCTGTATTAACATAAGCCAGTTTCTTATAAAAATCTCTCCCTTCCTTCTCTTTCTATATATACAATTGTAGGTAACAAATGAAGGGGAATAAATGATGAGAGAAATTACTTAATGAGTACAATGTACATTATTTAGGTGATGGATACTCTAAAATCCCTGACTTCAACACTAGGCAATCTATGCATGCAACAAAATTGCACTTGTGCCTCATAAATTTATACCAAAAGATGACATAGAATATATTTACTTATTTGACTAGCCTGGAAAATAGATGTCTTTCTAAATTTCATAATATACAATCTTGATTGAACAGAGTGTGCACTTTAGTGTATGGTTTACATGGAAAAAAAACTACCCAGGTTCACCAAAGCACTATATATAATTCAATTTTATGCATTTACAACGACACAATATCAACTGACCACACTCAAATAATTTTTTAAAAATGTTGTAGGGAAAGAGTCTCACTCTATTGCTCAGGCTGGTCTTAAAATCCTGGCTTCAAGTAATTTTCCTGCCTCAGCCTCCCAAAGTGCTACGATTGCAGGAATAAGCCACTGAATCCAGCTTATATTTTTAATTTTCATAGTTTTCTGTAACATTAATGTAGCTGAAAAGCATTGACAAATTAAAAATTAGGTGTATTCAAACTCATGTTATTGTAAGGTCAAATATTTTATTTACTCTAAGTTTTTTGAATTTTATGTTTTTTTAACTTTTTTTCCAAATGTAGATTTTGAAAATATTATTGATGAGCATGCTTTCATTAAAACCAGGAAACTAGTATTACATACATGGGAACATTTTTTCTTCAGCTTCAAGATTCAGTATGTCTTGGCATAGGGCTGTCTTTATTTAAAATGTTTGTATCATAACATTTTTAAATATCGCAATAAAATTGAATTTATCTGGATTATTGAAGGCTTTTTTTTAATACCCCCTGTAAATTTTGCACCCAAGGCTTCACTTACCTCAATCTAGTCTCGAAGACAGAAAATTGCAATAATACTGAATATGCCAGTAAGCACTAAGTATTGTATGCTTAACGTTTAAACCAAGATCAGCCACCTTTATAAATGATAGTAATAGTAAGGAACTTTAAAAGGAAATATTTCTCTCTACATAAAGTCAGAAAACACATAATTAACTAATTCATGATGACTAATGAATCTCCTATAACTCATGAATATGCTGATGTCTACTGACAAACCTAGAGAAGATTTCTTTGGTAAAATCACTAAGGACTCATTCCAAATCATCCATAAACACATATGCACATATGAAGGAGTCTAACGATATTTAATGATTTCTTTCTCTTGTATTGAGCATTTCTGATGTACTTGGAATTGGTTCCTGAGAAAGATAAAAAAATAATGAAATATACTTTTATGTTTTTCAAAATTGTATGATTATGAGTTCAATCAAGCTCCTATTAATTGTAGTCCTCATTTCCAATTGTGATACAAATAATCTATGATCGAAGAATTGTCTTTATCCCTCTCCTCATCCATCCCCAAAAGGTGCATTTGTCTTTAAAATGTGTAGTTTTCATTACGGATTTCCCTTCTGATTGTTTCTGATTACTTATTAATAACCCCAATGCTCATAATCATTTAAGTGCATAATTTTACTAAAAATCATCTGAATATTATTATCATTATTGCATCTGAAATTCTTTTTCTTCTGGAACTCTCTATACTATTATTATATAATATATATTAATATTCATAGGCAATTTATGTTGAGATATATATATCGACATAAATATATACATGTGTGTATCAACATAAATTGCCTATGAGTATACATATATATATATATATATATATATATATATATATATATATATATCAGAGGTCTGGAAAATTAAAATATATTTACCTTGATGCATCTTTTCCAAGAAAACTGCATTGTATCTCCAACCATTTGAATAAAGCTAACCCACCTCCCTTAATTTTCTTCTCTATTCACACCTATATTTCCAGTGTCTTTCAAAGCCTCAGATTGAAAAACAATCTTTCTTAATGCATGGGCAACCCCATGGAATTAAACTAACCCAGGTAGAGTTAGCCCCATGCTGTTGGAATGGTATATCTAGCCCACATCAAAAAATATCATCTTGCTTATACATTGCTGCTCATAAATATGAGAGACAATAAATAGACAAAATAGAAATCAAAATGGACAAAACCTGGGACACATAACCTGTATTAAAACTGTCACAATGGACAGCTTATTGCTGGCACCAAAACTTTAGAGAGTCAAATTACATTGTTTCATGCCCAACACATTTCCCCAGATATTCCATTAGAATCTGCCAAAAATGCTTGTGGCCAAACCAGACACATCTGCTGACTGCCCAATTTGCGTTCTTGGCTTTGAGTCTGTACACCTGGTTGTCAGTGATTCCAGCACCCTGTGCTTATTTTGCTGGCACCTCTGGGAGGCTGATAACGCACAGAGACACTGGAACAGAACTGGGTGATCAGGAAATAAAATTTGAACTCCAAGCTTTTTGGTTGAAAACCAGGGTTCTGTGACAATTTTTCAAATTAATAGACTGTATTTTTCACATTAGTTTTAGAGTTACAAAAGAATTGAATTGATAATATAGAGTTCCCATGTACCCCAATCTTGTTTCTTCTATTATGGTTCTTACATTAGTTTGGTACATTTGTTACAATTATGAATCAGTATTCATACACTATTATTAACTCAATTCCATAGGTTATTCAGATTTCCTTAGTTTTTACTTAATGCCTTTTTTTATTGTTACATGATTTCTTTCCTTTAAGGAAATTTTGAAAGTCACATAGTTCCATAATGATAATGCAACTCTTGTTATGTTTACATATTCCTTCCATTTTCTACATGGGTATACATAAATTAGTTAAAGTTTTATGTGCATGATACGGATGTTACAACCACATGCACATTTATTATAATTTTATTTAGTTTAGGCCTCTACATACAGAAATCTGAGACCTATACATTAGAATCAAATGCTTTGCTACGTTAAAGCCTCTGTGTTCAATGTCCAAGGCCCTTTAATAGTGACAATTGCAAAGCACCAGGTGGGACCTCGCAAACAGGAGATCTCTTAATTTTTTTGTTTAAATGTTATTGATACAAAATAGATCTATGTATTTCATGGTACCTGTGATAATTTAATACTTTCATATTATTTGTTAACATCAAACCAGTGTAATTATATCCATCACTTTATATTTTCTCTTTTCTTTATGCTAGAAATATCCTGATTATTCATTTCAAGATTTTTTTTAATATACTATAATTATCGTAACTACAGTCAGCCTACTGATCTATCAAACACTAGGTTTTATTTCTGCTATCAAACAATGTATTTGCACTCATTGATCAACCTCTCTTGATCTTCCCCCACCAACCCTTCCTTGCCTCTGGTAACCAGCAGTCTATCTTCATGATATATACTTTTTTAGCTCTCATATATGAGTGAACACATTCCATGTTTGTTTTTTTTTGTGCTTGGCTTATTTTAGGTGACATATTGACCTCCATTTTCACCCATATTCCTGCAAATGACAGGATTTTATTCTTTTAATGGCTGAATAATATTCTTTTTTTTTCCAGGCGCCAGGCTGGAGTGTAGTGGCACGACATCAGCTCACTGCAACCTCTGCCTCGTGGGTTCAAGCAATTTTCCTGCCTCAGCCTCCCAAGTAGCTGGGACTACTGGTGTGCGCCACCATGCCCAGCTAATTTTTTTGTATTTTTAGTAGAGACGGGGTTTCACCATGTTGGCCACGATGGTCTCGATCTCTTGACCTCGTGATCCGCCCTCCTCAGCCTCCCAAAGTGCTGGGATAACAGGCGTGAGCCACCGTGCCCGGCTTTAATGGCTGAATAATATTCTATTGTATATATATGCCAAATTTTTATTAGTCCATTCATTTACCCTAATGGGCACTGAAGTAGATTCTACATTTTGGCTATTGCAAAAAGCACAGCAATAAACACAGGAATGCAGATATCTTTCTTACGTAATAATTTTCTTTCTTTTGGATACATACCCAGTCATGAATTGTTTAATTTTATGGTGGTCCTATTTTTAGTTTTTTAGGAACCTTCATACAGTTTTGTCCGTGTCATTTGTGATATTTTTTCAGCTGTGTTTTGTAGTTCTTGTGGAAGTTCTTGTGGAGATTTTTCATGTTCTTGGTTAGATGTTGCATTAGTCTGTTCTCATGTTGCTATAAAGAACTGCTCAAGACTGGGTTATTTATAAAGGAAAGAGCTTTAATCGACTCACAGTTCTGCATGACTGGGAAAGTCTCAAGAAACTTACAATCACGATGGAAGGTACCTCTTCACAGGGCAGCAGGAGAGAAAATTAGTGCCAACAGCGGAAATGCCAGATGATTATAAAACCATCGGATCTCATGAGAACTCCCTCACTATCATGAGAACAACATGGGAGAAACTGACCCCATGATTCAGTTACCTCCCACCCATGACACATGGGGATTATGGGATTACAATTCAAGATAAAGTTTGGGTGGGGACACAAAGCCTAACCAAATCAGATGTATTCCCAGGTTTTTTTGTCACTATTGTAAAGGAGATTGTTTTCTTGAGTTGGATTTCAACTTGAACATTATTGGCATATGAAAATGCCACTGATATTTGTATATTGATTTTGCATCCTGAAACTTTACTGAAGAAGTTGAACAGTTCTATTAGACTTTTGGCAGAATTATTTGGATTTTCTTAAGTATAGAATTATACTGTCAGTGAAGAAAGTTGCTGACCCTTTTCACTACCTGCACTTAAAATTTTTTGTGTTGACCTTGACAAGTCTGATGACTATGTGTCTTGGAGATGGTGATGTTATGTACCATATTGCAGGGGTTCTCTGAATTTCTTGAATTTACATGTTAACCCCTTTAATGAGACTGGGGAAATTTTCATGGACAATATCCTCGAACACGGTTTCCACCTTACTCTCTCTCCTTCTCTCTAGAAAATGTAAATAAATTGTAGGTTTGGTATTTTTACATAATCCTATATTTCTTGGAGCATTTGTTTATTTTTTAAAAATTATTTTTATTTTTGTCTGACTGGGGTAATTTAAAGGACTGGTCTTTGAGCTTTCAGATTCTCAAATTCTTTCCTCAGCCTGGTCTAGTCTGTTGCTAAGGCTTCCAATGTATTTCAAAATTCCAGTAGTAAATGTTTTAATTCCAGAAATTTAGTTTAGCCTTTCTTTCAGTGGCTATGTCACCTTTTAACTCTTGGATCTTTTTACTGGCTTTCATTGATTGTGTTTGAACTTTCTCTTAAATGTCATTGAGCATCTTGCCATCTATTCTGAATTCTAGTCTATAATTATATACATTTCAATCTGGTTAAAATCCAGTCCTGGGGAGCTAGTGCAGTCCTTTGGAGGTAAGGAAACATTCTGATTTTTTTCATTGTCAAAGTTCTTGCACTAATTCCTTCCCTCCTGACAGTGCTGGTGTTTCTTTATCTTTTTATTTACTGTCACTTGGATGGGGCTTTTTGCAGATGTTGCTTAAAAGTAAGGGCCAGCCAATGGGTTCTTAGCTGCAATCCTCTTGTATTTCAACGCATTCCCAGTGCTCTGGGGAGGGGAACATAAAGTGGTGAGAGATGACCACCTCACCAGGTCCATTCATGGGCTTAGAGGGAGCCCCTTCTTACCACTTTTGCCAAAGTTGCATTTCCTTAGCTCAAAGGGGGCCGCTGGTAGGCTGCAGCTCCCCTTCTTTCATGGGCAGCCTAAGCCAAAGGTTCGGTCACCAGGAGACCTGCAACTTCCTGGGGTACCCAATGGTACTCTGTGTTTGCCAGAGTCAGAGTGGGCTATTGGATATGTCTGTGGTTGGTCTTGTGAGGTAGTGGGTAAAGGGTTGCAGATCCCTGGGCAGTGTGGTGGTGCTACATTTGTGCAGTTTATTGACACTCACAACCTAGAATAATTTGCCCAGAAGATACCTGTTGGAATCACCAGCTCATGCTTTCTCAACTCTGTCTACATCCAGTGTCTGACCAGCTAGTTTTGCTCCCAGATTGCTGGACTGTTCTAGATGTGCAGGCCATGGAGCTCCCTTGGACAGCAAGCACTAGCTGGCTAACAGACTACAACCTCCCAAACCAGACTTGCAGAGAGAAAGATGCCCAGCTCCTGTGCCACCACATGACTCTGTGCCCCACTCTTCTCACTATTCTGAGAGTGGAGGCTCCTCCCTTGCCCAAGGTCAGGCCATGGATATCAGCTCAACTCAATAGCCCTGGGCTGTGTTTTCAAACCCTGGGAGGTTGGGACTGGGCCTCTGGCTTTGTCATCTGGCCCACTGGGGTCAAGCCCATGGTAGGGACCTACCCATAAAAAAACACTCAGGAAAGGCAGTGGAGGCTTTGCCATATGCACCTTCTTGTAGAAGCAGTCAGACAAGGTCTTTGGGAGGGGTCAACAGACAAGGAGGCACACAGATTAGATGTGCCCTGGTCCCATGGGAAAGCAGTCCTGATCTCTTCTAATTGGGCAGTCTGCAGGGGCTAGAGTCACTGAACACAATATGGATAGCCTTGTGAGATGGGCACCACGTTGCATAGCTGCTGCTCTTACATATCCTTCTGGGCTTGGCACAGGTTCAATTTCTACCTTTGCCTATCTTCTGGGCAATTCCCTTTGCCAATCCAAATGTCTATGGGGGTCACTGGATTTCTTGTAGCTAGAATCTCAGAGGTCCATGGTAGGAATCTGATGCCCTGGAGTGCCTTCATTCACCCCTTTCTTAGGATCTGTTAAGGATTGAGATCTAGTCTTGGCACATGCTGATTCCATGCAGACTTCCCAGCTTCCTCCCTCTTCAACTTCAGTGTCTACATCATTCCCTACTGACTTCCAGTGTTTAAAAGATACGTTCAAAGTGTGAGGGTTGGCTCAATATTTTGGATATTTCGGTTTGTTTCGGCAGGGGGAGCATTTCTTGGCTGCATCTAGTTGGCCACCTACCCCCTACCCTCCATAATTTATTTTTAAATCTTGTGCTTAGGAGTTTTGTTTCTAATCTATCATTTATTAATTTATTCAACTATATACTTATATCTCTATGGATTCAGGGATATGTATTTTACATTTATGAGTTATAAACCAATACTACTTAGTTTACTTGGTTGACCAAATTTTTCCAGCTTTGGCCATTGGGAGCCCTTTAGATTGGCTCCTGAGCGCTTTTCACATACCCTCATAATATTTTTAGCACTTTCTTCCTGGTACTATAAGAGATTCCAGGATCGTCTTGTATATTTTCTTCCTCAGTCCTACAGCAGCCATTTCTCTGTGGATTCTTGGAAAACAGCACTAAGGTATCAATGTCTAGGTGCTAGGTATGCTCATTGTTATATGGATGTCATTTCTTTCAGGCACTCTCATGGTTATAGACTAAATAAATATATGTTTCCATATATTAAACCAAATATATACACATTTTAAATATTTATAATTGCAAATATTTGTATCTATATTAAGTTAAACACAAGTTCTTACTGATATCTCCAACTCTTTTCTATAACAACATGGATCTTCTAGCCTCCTGCCCCTGCTTGAAATCTAAATTTCTTTCAAGAGTAAAAAATTTGTCTCCTACAACCCACCATTTGTTCACTTAATTCTTCATTTCTGGTGTACATGTACAGCATTTTCAGAATTGTTAATTAATGCTCCCATGGGAAACGACCTTCACATTAAAATATTTGTGTGCAGTTTTTTTTTCTGGTTTATGCCTTTAGTTTTATAGGCTTTATTAGTTTTTACAAAATAATTTAGGCCAGCACCTTTTCTTCCACCAACTTTAGTGATGCTTAATTAATACAGTTAGATGCTCTTGTCATGGTCTGCAATCTTCCCTGGGATTTCTCAAATTCCTACATGAATTTTTAGTTAATGTGCATATATTAAGGACACTTATGTAAATTTCTATTGGTATTTGTAAGTGTATAATCTCATGCATCTACCACTAGAATACTTATACGAAAGAGTTTTATTACCCAAAAGAGATATTATACTTCCTAACCTCCTTCAACTCTCCTACCTCTGGCAACTATTGACCTTCTTTTAATTGACTGCATAGTTTTGTCTTTCCCAGAAAGTTATATAATTATGATCATATGGTATGTAGCCCTTTCAGAATCACTTCTTTCCTTTGCAGCATGCACTTAAGGTTCCTCCATGTCATTTTGTGGCTTCATGGCTCATATATTTTTTTCACTGAATAATATTCTATTTTATCACTGTACCACAGTTTTATCTATTCACACATTGAAAGGCATCTTGGTTGCTTCCAGTTCTTGGCAATTATAAATAAGCTGCTCTAAACATTAGTATTCAGGTATTTGTGTGGATGTAAGTTTTTAAACTCAGTTGGGTAAATACCTAGGAGTGTGATTACTGAGTTGTATGGTCTGACTGAATTTAGCTTTATAACAAACTGCCAACAGTCTATCTAAGTGACTGCATCATTGTGTATTATTATAAGCAATGAATATATTTCCTATTAGCTCACATCCTCATTAGCCTTTGGTATTGTTGGCTTTTTTAATTTTAGCCATTCAAATAGGTATATAGTGCCAATCCTTTTTGTTTTAATTTGCAATTACTTAATAAAAATAACATTGACGATCTTACAAAAGTCTGTTTGTCATCTGCTTGTCTTTATTGGTTACGTGCCTATTCAGATCTTTTGTTCATATTTTAATTGGATTGTTTGTCTTCTTATTGTTGAGTTTTCTGGGTCCATTGTATATTTCGGATACAAGCCCTTTATCAGATATGTGTTTTGCATCAGCCTTTCTCAGTCTGTGGCTGGTCCTTCAGTTATCTTAAAGGTCTTTTGTAGAGTAGTTTGTAATTTTGATGAGGTTCAAGTTATCATTTTTTTCTTCATAGACCGTGCTTTTGGTGTTGTACCTAAAAATTTATTACCAAACTCAAAGTCACCTAGATTTTCCCCAGTGTTATCTCAACAAATTTTATAGTTTGTGTTTTACATTTAGATATATAATCAATTTTGAGTTAAATTTTTTGTGAAAGATGTGAGGTCAGTATGTCTAGACTGATTTCTTAACGTGGTTGCTCAATTGTTCAGCCACCATTTTTTGAAAAGACAAACTTTTCTATTATTGGATTGCCTTAGCTCCTTTTTAAAGATCAGTTGACTATATTTACATGGACCTTTTCTGGATTATTCATTCTGTTCCATTGATCTATGTGTCTATTCTTTTGACAATATCATGCTGTCTTGATCATGGTAGCTTTATAGTAAGTTCTGAGGTTTGATAAAGTCAGACTTTCAACATTATTATGTTGGCTATGTTGTGTTTTTCACTTTCTATGTAAACTGTAGTATATGTATTTGATTAATCTGCCTGGAGTTTTATCAATTTTATTTTAAGGACCAGCTTTTGGTTTTATTGATTTTTCTATTAATTTCCTGTTTTCAGTTTCATTTTTTACTGCTCTAATTTTAATTTTTTCAGCTTGCTTTAAGCTTAATTGCTGGTTTTTTCAGTAGTTTTCTAAGGTGAAAACATTGATTTTAGATATTCTTTTTAAATTTATGTCTTCAGTTTTATGAATTTCTTCTCATTACTTGTTTTCACTTCAGCCAAAATAGTTTGATATGTTCTATTTTTATTTAATTCAAAATAATTTATAGTTGGTCTTGAGACTCTCCTTTAACCCAGTTTCCTTAGCTGTGTGTTGTTTAATCTATAAGTTTTTGAGGGAAGGTTTCTAACAGCCTTTCCAGTTTTTATTTCTACTTGATATGGTTTGGCTGTATCCCACCAAAAATCTCATCTTGAACTATAATCCCCATAATCAAGGGAGGAACCAGGTGGAGGTAATTGGATCGTGGGGGCAGTCTCCTCCATGCTCTTCTCATGATAGTGAGTGAGTTTCAGGAGATATGATGGTTTTATTAGCATTTGAAATTTCCTGCTTGCATTCACTCTGTCCGCAGCCCTGTGAAGAAGGTGCTTGCTGCTTTTTGCCTTTCACCATGGTCGTACGTTTCCTGAGGCCTCCCAGGCCATGCAGAACTGTGAGTCAATTAAAATTCTTTTCTTTATAAATTACCCAGTCTTGGATATTTCTTCATAGCAGAGTCAGAATGAACTAATAGAGTAAATTAGTACTGAGGTAGTGGGGCACTGTTATAAGGATACCTAAAACTGTGGAAGAGATTTTGGAACTGCATTACAGACAGAGGTTGGAACAGTTTGAAGGGCTCAAAAGAAGATAGGAAAATGTGGGAAAGTATGGAACTTCCCAGAGACTTGGAGGGCTCAGAAGACAGGCAGATGTAACATTTGGAGCTTCCTCAAGACTTGTTGAATGGCTTTGACCAAAATGCTGATAGTGATATGACAGTAAAGTACAGTCTGAGGTGGTCTCAGATGGAGATAAAGAACTTGTTGGGAACTGGATTAAAGGTCACTTTTGAGGAACTTGTTGGGAACTGGATTAAAGGTCACTTTTGAGGAACTTGTTGGGAACTGGATTAAAGGTCACCCTTACTACTCTTTAGCAAAGAGCCTTGTGGAATTTTGCCCTTGCCTTAGAGATCTGTGGAACTTTGAACTTGAGAGAGATGATTTAGAGTATCTGGTAGAAGAAATTTCTAAGCATTCAAGAGAAAGCAGAGCATAAATGTTTGGAAAATGTGTAACCTGACAATACAATATAAAAGCAAAATCCATTTTCTGGGGAGAATTCCAAGCTAGTCACAGAAATTTGCATAAGTAATGAGGAATGGAATATTAATCACCAAGACCATGGGGAAAATGTCTCCAGGGTGTCAGAGACCTTTACTGCAGCCTCTTCCATCACAGGCATGGAAGCCTACAAGGGAAAAATGGTTTTGTGGGCCCAAGGTTCCCATCCTGTGTGCAGCCTTGGGACATGGTGATCTGGGTCTCAGTTGCTTCTGCTTCTGCTCCAGGCATAGCTAAAAGGAGCCAAGATACAGCTCAGGCCATCACTTCAGAGGGTGCAAGCCCCAAACCCTGGAGGCTTCCGTGTGTTGTTGGGCGTGTGGGTGTACAAAAGTCAAGAATTGAGGTTTAGGAACCTCTGCCTAGATTTCAGATAATGTGTGAAAAGGCCTGGATGTCCAGGCAGAAATTCACTGCAGAGGCAGAGATCTTATGGAGAACCTCTGCTAGGGTTGTGTGGAAGGGAAATGTGGGGTTGGAGTCCCCACACAGAGTCCTCCTTGGGGCACTGCCTAGTGGAGCTGTAAGAAGAGGGCCACCATCCTCCAGATCCCAGAATGGGAGATCTACCAACACCTTGCACCATGTTCCTGGAAGAGCCACAGGGGCAGAGCTGTCGCAGGCCAAGGGAGCCCACTTCTTGGATCAGTGTCATATGGATGTGAGACATGGAGTCAAAGGAGATCATTTTGGAACTTTAAGGTTTAATGGCTACCCTATTGGATTTTTGGACTTGTATAGGGCCTGTAGCCCCTTGGTTTTGGCTAATTTCTCCCATTTGGTATGGGTATATTTACCCAATGCCTGTTATCACCATTATATCTAGAGAATAAGTAACTTGCTTTTGATTTTATAGTCTCATAGGTGGAAGGGAATTGCTTGTTTCAGATGAGACTTTGGACTTAAACTTTGGGGTTAATGCTGGAATGAGTTAGGACTTTGGGGACTATTGTGAAGGCATGATTGTGTTTTAAAATATGAGGGCATGAGATTCCACCCATGGCAGGGGACAGGGTGGAATTATATGGTTTGGTTATGTCCCCACCAAAAATCTCATCTTTAATTGTAATCCCTGTAATCTCTACTTGCCAAAGATGGAACCAGGTTAAGGTAATTGGATCATGGGGGCTGTTTCCCCCGTGCTGTTTTTATGATAGGGAATGAGTCTCAGGAGATCTGATGGTTTTATAAGCATCTGGCATTTCCCCTGCTTGCACTCAGTCTCTCCTGCAGTGCTGTGAAAAAAGTGCCTGCTTCTTCTTTGCCTTCTATGATTGTAAATTTCCTGAGGCCTCCCCACCAAGAGAACCCAAGTTAACTTTCAAATAACACTACCCTGCTTCATACATAGTGCAAGTGCCTTATAACAAATATTCCCAGTTCTTTCCTTCTATCTCTTATAATATTACTTGTAGGAGATCGGTCATGGTGGTGGGAAAAATTATAGGAAGGATGCAAACGTTCTTGGAAGGCCAGAAGGTTTTGTAAAAGCTTTGGGAAAGGGTTATGGCTGAAGGCATAACCTCTTACCTTGAGCTAATAGCAAAGAGCAGATAACAAGGGAATGTAGAGGCGTTTATCTAAATAGCTTGTTTACTCATGCTGTCCTAAAACCCACTTTTGATCATTTGTGCACAGGACTGATCTCTACTCGGCAGGGGCGGGGCAGGGATCAACACTGTTTATTACCCACAAATTGTGTTTTCTCCAAACCTGTGTCATTAAATCTGTCCTAAATAAATGTGAGCGTCTCTGGCTTATCGGGGCTGTGGCTGACTCTGGCAGGAGCCCCTTAGCCATGCTGATGGGCAAGCCTGTGTCTGCATACTCTGTTCATCCACAGCTTGACCAGGGTCTGCAGGACAGACTCAGCAATTATTGTCATTCATTTCACTTATCCATAACTATAACCATTGAATAGACTGTTGCTATTATTATTTTGAACAAACTATTATCTGATAAACCACTTATGAATATGAAAAATAAAGGATTTTATTTTTCTTTTTTTCCTCTAACATTCTTTCTTCATGTAAATCAAAGTTTCTGACCTGTGTCATTTCCATTTCCTCTGAAGAAACATTTTTTAACATTTATTGCAAGGCAAGTCTAATACTGATGGGTTCCCTTAGTTTTTGTTCATCAGAGAGTTTTTATTTCACCATCACTTTTCACAGATAACTTTGATACACAGAGAGAATTCTAGGTTGCTGGATTTTATTTTTCTTTTAATGCTTTAAATAATTCAGTCTACTTTGGTATCTATACTTTGGTGTCTGTCAGTAATTTTGAAAAATACTTAGCTATTGTAACTTCAAATATTCCCTGTTCTCCTTGCATTTTCCTTCTTTTAATATTTGAATTCCGTGTTCTATTAGTCGGTTCTCATGCTGCTATAAAGAAATACCCAAGACTGGGTAATTTATAAAGGAAAGAGGCTTAATTGACTCCATTTTGCAGGGCTGGGGAAGCCTCAGGAAACTTACAATCATGGAAGAAGGGAAAGCAAACATATCCTTCACATGGTTCCAGAAGGGAAAGTGCTGAGCAAAGGTGGGGGAAAGCCTTTTATAAAACCACCAGATCTGATGAGAACTCAGTCACTATCATGACAGCAGCAGCATGGGGATAATCCTCACCATGATTCAATTACCTCCCACTAGGTCCCTCTCATATATGTAGGGTTTATAGGAACTAAAAATCAAGATGAGATTTGGGTGGCACAGTCAAACTATATCACATGTATAATACACATTTTAAATTGTCTCACAGTTCTTTGATATTCTGTTTCATTTTTTGAATTCTTTTTCTACTTTCTTTCTTTTTTTTTTTTTTTTTTTTTTTTGAGACAGAGTCTTACTCTATCACCAGGCACCAGGCTGGAGTGCAGTGGTGCGATCTTGGCTCACTGCAACCTCCACCTCCCGAGTTCAAGCAATTCTCCTGTCTCGGCCACCCGAGTAGCTGGGACCACAGGCATGCGCCACCATGCCCAGCTAATTTTTTTGTATTTTTAGTAGAGACAGAGTTTCACCATGTTGGCCAGGATGGTCTCGATCTCTTAACCTCATGATCCATTCACCTCGGCCTCCCAAAGTGCTGGGATTACAGGCATGAGCCACTGCGCCCGGCCTCTTTTTCTACTTTCAATTCAACTGGGGAAGTTTACATTGACATCATCAAGCTCACAGATTCCTCAGCTATGTTTCATCTACAGATGAAAGAAAAATCAAAGAACTCTTCATTTCTGTTATAGTGATATAGATTTTTAGCCTTTTATTTGTATTTGTCTTATAGGTTTTATTTCTCTGTTTACATTACTGTTCTTTTATGTTGTCTACTTTTACCATAAGAGCCATTAACATGTTAATCACAATTATTTTGAATTTTCTACCTGATATTTTCAACTCTGTGTAATATCTAGGTCTGGTTATGTCTGCTCTCTTTCTTCAGTCTGTGATTTTCTTGTTTTATAGTATGACTTCTGATTTTTTTATTGAAAGTGAACATAGTATATTGGGTAATAGGAATTGAGGTAAATGCAGCCTTAGTGTGAGATTTTATGTTAATCTGGCTAGTAGCAGGTCTCGGTTTGATGTTTCCTACAGCCCTAGGTGGTAGAGGCTCCAGTGTACTCTATAGCCTTGGTTTTGTTGCTGTTGTTTTGTTTGTTTCCACCCTTGTTGCCTTTTAGTTTTTCTGTTAACACCTTCTTAAATGAAATATGTATCTTTCAGCTCTGTTAGTTGTAATCCACCGTTATTATACTGGAACCTTCTTGATGTAGCAGGAAAGGGTTGGCTGTGGTTAGTGTTCTACAACATTACAATTAAATTTCAGACATTTAAGTGGGCTTGCTTCCCTGGGCTGTGACTCAGAAATTTCTTAGCTTGATTCTTCTCCTTTGAAACAAAAAAGCTAGAGAGGTCTAAACTTCATTAATTATCCTTCCTTAAGGTAAACAAGTTTCTGATAACTTTGTTCCCATAGAGAGCAGGCTTTTCTTCTCAATAATACTATGAGCATATTTCAAAATGGTTACTTTTTCCTTTCCCTGGTGAAACAGGATGGGATTTTCTAAGATATTTATTTACTTTGAGAACTTGGGGAAATGAGAAAATTCATGTGAGTAAAACTAACAAAGGTATAAATCCACCCCTTCCCCCTGCAAGCTAAGAACGCTGGGAGTTTCTTATTTTCAATCTAATTCCTCCTTCAACTTCCAGTAAGTCATCAAAATGACTGTTTTTTTACTAGTTAGTGGCACTAGGAGTTTCTAGACTAATCTCTGATATGATTTTCAGTATTCACCTCTTTCTCCAGGTTACAAGATGACAATGTCTTATGACTCAATTCTTCAGTAGTCTAAAAAAAGTTGCTAATTTTCATCTTGTTCAGCTTATAATTACGGAAGTGATGACTTTCAAACTCTTTGTATATTGGAGTTGAATTAGCAAATCTTGTTCTCAATAGCAGTATTTATTAAAATGTCTCACTGCTCTTTTTCATATAGCATTGATCCTATATATCCTAAACTTTTAGAGTCCTGGTAATAGTAGGTTTAAAACTTATTCCAGATCAGCTGCATGAAGATCAGGTTAACATTATTCTTCCTCAGTAATTCTCAAGGTGTCCATAAAAAGATATTTTAAATAAAATAATTCTAGAATGATTTCTGAATATAGACAATTTGTAAGGTAACAGTAAATGACAAATACACAGTTGATAACTAATTACTTCAATCAATGAATTGATTTCATATTTAAATGAATTTTAGAGATATACCAGTCTAAGTCTTCCATTGGATAGATCAGAAACTGAGATCTATTGAGACAAAACAATTACTCTTAGACCCTACCACGTGGTGCAGACTGGCTATAATTTAAATATCTTCCATTCTGATTTAATGGTTATTGCACCGCCTGTACTGTCACCCATGATTGTGTGCACTCCAATCTTCCAGATTTTTTTCTTAATGTATACACACAAGCTGGGCACGGTGGCTGAAGTCTGTAACCCTATTGCTTCAAGGGACCAAGGCTGGTGGATCACTCGATCCTTGCAGCCTGGAGTTTGAGATCAGCCTGGCAAATACAGCAAAACCCCATCTCTATTAAAAATATAGAAATCAGCCCAGTGTGGTGGTGCATGCCTGTGGTCCCAGCTGCTCACTGCTCCAGAGGGTGAGGCATGAGAATTGCTTGCTTGAACCCTGGAGGTGAAGGCTACAGTGAACCAAGATTGTGCCACTGCACTCCAGCCTGGGTAACAGAGCAAGGCTCTCAAAAGAAAAAACATATATATACACAGAAAAAAAGATATTTAGTTTTACCTTATCATAATGAAAATCCCAACAATTTCTAAAATTTAGAGAATATAATATCTAAATTAGTTTCTCCTCAAGTAAAAGTGAACACATAAAATTCTCCTTTTGTTTTAGAACATCATAAAAGCTACAGCATTAGGCAATAAATGAGAACCCAGTATATATTCCTTTGAAAGGAAGAACATGAAGAATTAAACCTAAAAGACTATTGCAACCATTTCTGCAGCTTCATTTCTATAATATACACAATCTTATTTCCCATTAAAATATTTTTATTATTTCAGTCCTTATTTGCATTAATAAAGACTAAGAATATTGTGACATAAATAATTTTGTTTTTTCCTTTACTGTTTCTTAGATGTATGTCTTTTATATATTTGTGTGTGTGTTTATTTGCACGTGCACTCATACAATGAACACGTAGAATTTCTAACATAGAATGACTTCTGGGAACTTTAATTTTAATATTTGAATATTTCTCCCTTTCATTATTAGCCTTTATTCCTAAGATCTTAAAAACCTTAAAGCCACAGTGACCAATTGAATTTTATTTCCTTAGCTATTCAAATTGATCAACTATCTAGACAGTATCTTGGAGCTTTCTCTGAATTGGGGCTCCTAAAACTGAGAGTGGGTCTAGATGCATAACAGGGCCCTCATGGACTGTAGAATGTGAAACAAAAAGACAATAAAGAGGAGACCTAGAAGCATATATAGTCATAAGACTATAAGAATCATGAAAGTGAAATAAAGGAAAAATTATCAAATGAATTCAGAAAATAAAAATTGGAGATCTGCAAACAGAAGACATTTGTTTGGAAGGAAGGTCTGTAGGGATGTCCTGAGGTTTCACTACATGGCATTAGACTTTATAGATTGTTCCACATCTTAGGGATCATCTTTTTAAAAAATGAGGAGAAAACTTAGACTAATGGAATTCTACTATTCAGCAATTGTAGTTTTTGAGCCATATCCCTTTCAAAAATAACACAAGTGTACTGTAATTTTACATACTTCATGTCACACCTTTTTTCTCCAATTATACTTTGAGCTCCTTTGGACAAATTAGATTATTTTATATTTCTTTCTCTACCATAGTATATAGAGCCAAAGATATAAAAGGAATATGGTCAATGTTAAATAAATGAATTTCTACAGCCATGTTTTCAATATTTAAAATTTATGTTCCACTATTACAAACACGAAGATGACCCCATGTATATATATCTTCCACCTACAGATACTTTGGAAACTTCCCATGTCTCTCACCCATATGTCTGGACTTTTAATCTTTTATATCTATTTTACATCTGCTACACTGGCATAAGAGTTGTATGTCCAAAGTATGAATTTTATTATGACACCTCCTGCTTTAACCATACAATGCTTCCATCACTTTTAGGAAGCCTTCTCTTCATCCCTGCATTGTCCCTGACTCACTGTCCAGTACCATCTGCCCCCTGGCCCCTGCTCAGTGTTATATTTCCAACACTTAAAAAAGTACATGAAATACTCAATGAATACTTGTTGAATGAATATTACAAATATCATTTAAACAAATAATAATTCTCATGGATGAATCTCCTTTGGAAATTCTCCTTTTTCCAAGTAATTGAGTTCAAGTTACTAATCTAGAGACAAAAACAAAACAAAACAAAAATGAAAATAAAACAAAACAAGCCAAATTTCTAATCAAATTTACCTCATGTGAACTGAAAATTTTTTATATGAGACATAAATCTAAACAAAGGGAAAAACCCGTAACTATTCATATTCCTGGGACTTCCTTATTAACTTTAATTTCATTGTGGGTCAGAATACCTGGGACAGAATCCTCCCTTCCATATACATGGTGAGGGGATAGTCATCATGATGACCATTTTTTTTAAAGTCTTTTCATTTTTATTACTCAAAAAAGTTTCATTTTTTTATTTAGCTTTCTGTGCTTGTGCCTTCAACACTTTCACAATGATTTTCAGCTCCTCCATAAGGAAAACATGCTTGATTCTGTCATGAACACATTTAGCACACATGGAACTGCCATCGGCACTGCCAACATGGTTCTTTGTTTTGGACAATCTCATAAGAACTTTAGGTTTTATAGCAAGAACCCCTCGAAGTCTGCCTGGGCACATGCCACATGAAGATTCTGGTGCTTTCCCAACCTTCTTGGTATAAAAGCAAACAATTCTATTACCAGGGGGTTGGGACAAATGGTATGTTGAACACACCATTGGTATATATGGTGAGTGACCTTGGACTATATTAAACTTCTCTATGGTTTTTTTTTTTTTTACTTTAAAATAATTACAACAAATAAGATTACAAAAATACTGGCATCGCATGGCTACACTGACATGTAAGTTATTTGATCATGTGTCATGCTTATAACAGTTCCTAGGCGTTCTATTTACTCTTAAATATTAACTATGATTATTGTCTTTCTCTTTTTCAGTCATTTCTTCAGTCCATGGTTAATAAATTCCTATTTACTTAGGAATGCATACATTCACCAAAATATCTTCATAGAGCTATCACGCTATCAAATTGTCAGAGGCATTTGAACCAAAGCAACTCCATATTTAGTAGGTCTTGATACAAAAAGGCTGAGCCCTGCTGGGCTGCATTCCCACCAAAATCAAGGTGGTGATGAGTGTGACCTCTGGTCATTCTCACTGCTCATTATAATGCATCGGCATGCTAAGAGACACCTTCGCCAGCACCACGACAATTTACAAATGCCATGGCAATGTCAGGAAGTTACCCTACATGGTCTAAAAAGGGGAGGAATACTCAGTTCTGGGAACTGCCCACCCCATTCCTGGAAAATCCATGAATAATCCACCTTTTATTTAGCATGTCATCAAGAAATAACCATAAAAATGGGCAACCACTGGCCCATGCTACTGCTCTGCCTATGGAGTAGGCATTCTCTATTCCTTTACTTTCTTAACAAACTTGCTTTCACTTTACTCTATGGACTCACCCTGAATTATTTCTTTTATTATTATTATTATTATACTTTAGGTTCTGGGGTACATGGGCAGAATGTGCAGGTTTGTTACATAGGTATACATGTGCTATGGTGGTTTGCTGCACCTATCAACCCATCATCTACATTAGGTATTTCTCCTGATGCTATCCCTTCCCTAGTCTCCGACACCAGAACAGGCCACAGTGTGTGATGTTCCTCTCCCTGTATCCATATATTCTCATTGTTCAACTCCCACTTATGAATGAGAACATGTGGTGTTTGTTTTCTGTTCTTCCATTAGTTTGCTGAGAATGATGGTTTCCAGCTTCATCTATGTCCCTGTAAAGAAAATAAACCCATCCTTTTTTATGGCTGCATAGTTTTCCATAATGTATATGTGTCACATTTTCTTTATCCAGTCTATCATTGATGGGCATTAGGGTTGGTTCCAAGTCTCTGTTATTGTAAACCATGCCACAATAACAATACATTTGCATGTGTCTTTATAGTAGAATGATTTATCATCCTTTGGGTACATACCCAGCAATGGGATTACTGGGTCAAATGGTATTTCTTGTTATAGATCCTTGAGGAATCACCACACTGTCTTCCACAATGGTTGAACTAATTTACACTCTTATCAACAGTGTAAAAGTGTTCCTATTTCTCCACATCCTCTCCATCATCTGTTGTTTCCTGAGTTTTTAATGATCGCCATTCTAACTGGTGTGAGATGGTATCTCATTGTGGTTTTGATTTGCATTTCTCTAATGACCAGTAATGATGAGCTTTTACTCATATGTTTGTTGGCTGCATAAATGTCTTCTTTTAAGAAGTGTCTGTTCATATTCTTTGTCCACTTTTTGATAAGGTTGTTTGTTTTTCTCTTGTAGATTTGTTTAAGTTCTTTGTAGATTCTGGATATTAGCCCTTTGTCAGATAGATAAATTGCAAAATTTTTTTCACATTCTGTAGGTTGCCTGTTCACTCTGGTGACAGTTTCTTTTGCTGTGCAGAAGCTCTTTAGTTTAACTAGATCCCATTGTCTATTTTGGCTTTTGCTGCAATTGCTTTTGGTGTTTTAATCATGAAGTCTTTGCCCATGCCTATGTCCTGAATGATATTACCTAGATTTTCTTCTAGCGCTTTTTCTTGTGTGAGATCCCAGGGATCTCTCTTTGTGTCTGGATTGGATCCCTTTCCAGTAACAAAATGAATGTTGACATAAAATGGGTAAAAATTGCTGAGAGATACTATGTACCTTGAAGACAGAAAGAGGGAAATCTTAGAGGACTTTTATAACAAAATTTAGAAGTTTGGACTTGGTCTTGCGGGCAATGGAAATTGTTGCAGGATTTTAAACTAGAACTCCAAGAATCATACTTATAATTCTTATAATTCTGAAAAAAAAAACACTACTCCTGTGGTGGAAAACAAAATGAAGAGTGTAGAACTAAAAGCAAGAAGATTATGCAGAAAGCAACTAAAATAGTACAATGAGATAATGTGATTTCTGAATGAGGGCAGTACGTTTCCAAGTTCTTGGAAATTTGAAGGGGAGATTTTTTAAAAAGGTAAAAAGTTGGGATCTGAGGATTTAAAACTGTCACTTCCATCCTCCCTGCATTAGTCTGATATAGCAGTCACCTCTGCATGATGTCCTCACATAGCCTTTTTTCTACATGCATGGACTCCTGGTGTCTTTTATTCTTACAAGGGCATCAAAACTATTAGATTAGGTCCCCAAATTTATGAAGTCATTTAACCTACATTACTTCCCTAAAAACTAGAGTCACATTGCAATTTACGGCTTCCACATAAAAATCTGGGGGAAACACAGTTCTGTTTATGGCACCCTCTTTTCTTCAGCAGCCCTCTTTGTGAAATAGTGTCTCTCATGTTCTCTTTCTTTTTATTTTGATTTTTGTTTTAACCATCTTTAGTTGGATTCTTTCTCCATGCCTTTTGACATATTTGATATTCTGTTCTGACTTTTGATGCTCCATGTAACCTTTTTATCTTCTTAGCCATATATAATTTTTCCTTATTTTGTCCTGAATTCATATCGATCCTAATTTTCTCTGGCTATTTACTCCTATTGTTGTTTTTTTCTTTTTCCACTAACAATCCCATAAATAATTTTGTTGGGACAATAGCTGAATTTGGGTTAATGAAAAAAAAAATTGAGGAAATTGAACATGTTAATTTTTCTTGATATCAGTTTCCTAAGACGATAGACCAATTTAAATCATCTTTGTATTTCTTTTTGTGATTTGGTCTAAGTATAATTGCCTGGAATCTCCAGGAATAAAAAGAAAGAATTTCACCTGAAGAATGAAACATTCTAACATAGACATGAAGCTAAAGCTTCTGTATTTGTATATGGATCCCTGGGAACAATTTTCTTCTTACCTCCACAGTGAGCCTATTCATGACTATGGCTTATTCTGGAGTTATTCATGCTTTGTTAATAAGCCATTTAGCACCAATACCAGTTCATTAGCCTTGACCTTGAAAAATATTTCCTCAAAGTTCACTATTGTTCTAAAGGGTTACTAATCACGATAGAACACTTGAGAATATCCAGATTTAGAAATAAACACCCAAATCAAGTATTCTGGGGAATATGCTTATAGAGATTTTCTTATGTAAGAGTAACATCAACACATTTAAAAAATCTAAAATAAGATTGCAGTTACAAATAAGGAAAGCATAATGGCTTAATATTCATTATTTTCTTTCCTGAGCTGTCCCAGTTCAATTTTCATATTCTGGGTTTTTGTTGTTGCTATTGTTTTCATTGTTGTTATAAACACATTGATATTTTAAAATTTCATTGAATGTCATAAAAAAAACCCTCTTTAAATGAATATTTATTATCTATATTATCTGCTGTTAGCCTTTTATATTGCTTTCATCTTAAGTGAAAACGTCTTTCACCCTCCTCCTCCTCTTCTTTTCCTCCTCTTCTTCCTTCTTTTTTTCCCCTTTTCCTTCTCCTTTTTCCTCTCTTCCTCTTCCTCCTCTTCTTCCCCCTTCCCCCCTCCTTCTTTTTTTCTCCTTCTTCTTTCTCCTCCTTCTTCTGCTCTTTCCTCTCCCTCTCCCCCTCCTTCTCCTCCTATTCCTCCTCCTCCTCCTGATCCTTTCTTCTTGTTGTTCTTGTTCTTTTCCTCATTTTTCCACTTGTTTTCATTGTAATCCTCACTTTTCTTCTGCATGTTCATCCTCTTGTTATGCATAATATTCATGTTAGTTCTTTTCTGTACATTCCTCTTCTTTGAATAGAATTGGTGCTATTCAGCACAGACAGCAAACAATGGTTCAAGAATACAGACTCAAGTAAAGGAAGTGATAAACTTGGGCTTCACGCTATTTCAATTAGGATATTTACCTCTTCATTTTATCATTCCTGTATCCTTGTATCCTTGGTATTTTCATGTTTCACATGAGGTCAGTGTGGTTCAGTGTGATGCCACAGCCTCATAGAGTTCTTGGTGATGTGGAATTTATTCGTCTGTTAATTAAGAATTAACATTTGTTTTCCTTCTTTCTAACTTTTCTCATGTTGATATAATTTCTCCTGGTCAGAACTTGAGTTTAGAAGAAATAATGTGCATATTCCTGAACTGTATCCTTTTGTTTAGTAGATTGTAATGAATTAGTGTAGAGATGCTTCCTACCTTTGCTTAACTTCTGTACATTTCTTCAGACTTTATTGATTATAGCAAAAGATAATTATTAAAGCCTTTCAAAAGATATCTGTTTGCTACTTTATCTCTAGGAAAATATTGATCAGTTGTAATTGTTGTCTTCCTTCAATTGAAACCAATTCATACTCTATTGAGCACACATTTTGTTGTGATTTGAAGTTATTACAATTTCATGGTTCTATTAGAGATGTTATTTATGTTCAATGTAGTTTGTCTTATATCTTTAACTAAGTTTATGTGTAGTGTCTTTAATCCACATTTTTAACTTTTAACAGCCAGGCTAATTGTTGAAGATTGAGGTACAGCAGTGGCTCACCCTGACAGATTTTCAATGAGTAGAATTTAATTAAATTATCAAAAGTCAACAATTTGGCAAACTTTTGAGCTACATTGTCACTGTCTCTTTTTATTCTTTTTCACATCACCTATACATGTTATATATTATCAGTGACAAGAACATAGGAATTCACATGGCATCAAGCCACATTCATCCAACAAAAAGCAAGGCCTATTAAATATCATTCATAAATAATTAATATAGTTTACTAATATTATTACTGTTAGTACCTTGATTATGTGTTTCTTATTTATATGTTCAAAGTTCTTTTATATATTTGATATTAAATTCAGTATTCTTCTGATGAATACCAGAATAGTGTCCTTGTGGCCATTTTATAAATCAGGAAACAGGGCAAAAAAAATTTAAGTGATTTACATAAGGTCAGAAAACTAGTGGCCAATATACTTGTTTATTATATTCTTTTGGGTAAAAATAACCAGCCATAAATAAAAATGACGTTTCTGTGTATTTTCTTCCAAACATTGAATCGTTACTTGAAGCAATAAAAATTTGGAGAATTAATAAAAAAACAAACATGGAAATACTTGGTATTTGAAATTATATCAATATGCTATGTAAAAACATTATTTGTAGAATCTACTTGATAAATCTGTACCTAGAAAACCTCAGTATTAAAAGGTAAGCAATAACATGTATTACCATAAACAGCAAGAAGATTGATATTATTAAAATTAATACTGATTAAATCAAATATTACATGGTTAAATGGTTAAAACATAATTTTACAGCATGGTATTTTATATGAAATACTTTATAGTTTTATATAATAGAAATAAAATGACTTATATTGTTTTTCTGAGTAATATTTTCATGTATTCCTGTTTTACTGATTTGTTATTAGGCCCTGTCCTTCATAGGCAGTTCAACAGGTATGCTGATTAATTTCAACAATTTCTTTCAGCTTATTTCCTGTTATCTGTGACTCTAATTGAAAAACACATTTTCCATCTTACTTTTGATACTACCTATTTTCTCACTAGTAGAAAGTTATTTGAATGAAAATATATTAAACATGTAAATACTTCCAAATCATTACAAGAAAAACATAGATCACAGAACCATTATTGAGCTCATCAGAAGAAACATGTTATGTTAGTGTAAAATATTGTCACTTTCTCTGGCAAACATCATTAGTTTATAGGAAGTATAGCATCCAGTTTTCTACATGCATCAGGAATGAGATGCTCTCTGGGGAAAAGAGCAACTGATAATCCCCATCACAGGAACACCAAATTTAACCACTATCTACACATTTTAAAAAGCCATACTACTTTCATAAGAACCAAACTGGCTGCATAATTGTAAGTAAATCACACCTCAGCAAATGCAAAAGGATGGAAATCATAACAAACAATCTCTCAGACCACAGTGCAATCAAATTAGAACTCAGGATTAAGAAACTCACTCAAAACCACACAACTACAAATTCAAAAGCTAGCAGAAGACAAGAAATAACTAAGATCAGAACAGAACTGAAGGAGACAGAGACACAAAAAACCCTTTTAAAAAATCAATAAATCCAGGAGCTGGTGTTTTGAAAAGATCAACATTATAGATAGACCACTAGACAGACTAATAAAAAAGAGAGAAGAATCGAATAGATGCAATAAAAAATAATAAAGGAGATGTCACCACTGATCTCATAGAAATACAAACTACCATCAGAAACTACCACAAACACCTCTATGCACATAAACCAGTAAATTTAGAAGAAATGGATAAATTCCTGGACACTTACGCCCTCACAAGACTAAACTAGGAAGAAATAGAATTCCTGAATAGACCAATAACAAAGTCTGAAGTTGAGGCAGCAACGAATAGCCTACCAACCAAAAAGTCCAGGAACCAGATGGGTTCACAGCAGAATTCTACCAGAGTTACAAAGAGGAGCTGGCACCATTCCTTCTGAAGCTATTCCAAACAATACAAAAAGAGGGAAACTCACTTTATGAGACCAACATCATCCTGATCCCAAAACCTGGCAGAGACACAACTAAAGAAGAAAATTTCAGACCAATATCCATGGTGAACATTGATGTGAAAATCTTTAATAAAGCACTGGCAAATAAAATCCAACAGCACATCAAAAAACTTATCCATCAATCTCCTTAAGCTGATAAGCAACTTCAGCAGAGTCTCAGGATACAAAATCAATGTGCAGAAATTGCAAGCATTACTATACACCAGTAACAGACAGAGCTAAATCATGAGCGAACTCCCATTCACAATTGCTACAAAGAGAATAAAATACCTAGGAATGCAAGTAACAAGGGATGTAAAAGATCTCTTCAAGGAGAACTACAAACCACTGCTCAAGGAAATAAGAGAGGACATAAACAGATGAAAAAACATTCCATGCTCATGGTTAGGAAGAATTAATATTGTGAAAATGGCCATACTGCCCAAAGAAATTTATAGATTCAATGCTATCCCCATCAAGCTACCATTGACCTTCTTCACAGAACTGGAAAAACCACCTTAAACTTCATATGAAACCAAAAAAGAGCCTACATTGCCAACACAATCCTAAGCAAAAAAAAAAAAAAGCTGAAGGTAGAGATATTAGGCTACCTGATTTCAAACTATACTATAAGTTTACATTAATCAAAACAGCATGGTACTGGTATCAAAACAGAGATATAGACCAATGGAACATAACAGAGGCCTCAGAAGTAATACCACACATCTACAACCATCTTATCTTTGACAAACCTCACAAAAACAAGCAATGGGGAAAGGATTCCCTGTTTAATAAATGGTGTTGGGAAAACTGGCTAGCCATATGCAGAAAGCTGAAACTGGATTCCTTCCTTAAACCTCGTACAAAAATTAAGTCCAGATAGATTAAAGATTTAAACATAAGACCTAACACCATAAAATCCCTAGAAGAAAACCTAGGCAATACAATTCAGGACATAGGCATAGGCAAGGACTTCATGACTACAACACCAAAAGCAATGGCAACAAAAGCCAAAATAGACAAATGGGATCTAATTAAACCAAAGAGCTTCTGCACAGCAAAATAAACTGAACCTATGATCAACAGAATGGGAGGAAATTTTTACAAGCTATCCATCTGACAAAAGGCTACTATCCAGAATATACAAAGAACTTAAACTAATTTAAAGAAAAAACAACAAACAATCCCATCAAAAAGTAGGCAAAGAATATGAACAGACACTTCTCAAAAGAAGACATTTATGCAGCCAACAAACATAAAAAACAAAGCTTGTCATCACTGGTCATTAGAGAAATGCAAATCAAAACCACATTGAGATACCATCTCATGCCAGTTAGAATGGTGATCATTAAAAAATATGAAGACAACTGATGCCAGAGGGGATGTGGAGAAACAGGAACATTTTTACACTGTTGGTGGGAGTGTAAATTAGTTCAACCATTGTGGAAGACAGTGTGGTAATAACTCAAGAATCTAGAAATAAAAATACTATTCGATCCAGCAATCCCATTATTGGGTAAATATCCAAAGGATTATAAATCATTCTATTACAAAGACACATGCACACGTATGTTCACTGTGGTAGTGTTTACAAAGCAAAGACTTGGAACCAACCCAAATGCCCATCAATGATAGACTGGATAAAGAAAATATGGCACATATACACCATGGAATACTATGTAACCATAAAAACGGATGAGTTCATGCCCTTTGCAGGGACATGGATGAAGCTGGAAACCATCATTCTCAGCAAACTGATCCACGAACAGAAAACCAAACACCACATGTTCTCACTTATAAGTGGGTGCTGACCAATGAGAACACATGGACACAAGGAGGGGAATATCAGACATCTAGGCCTGTTGGGGGGTGAGAGGCTAGGGGAGGGATAACAGGGGGTGGGGGCTTGGGGAGGAATAACATTAGGAAAAATACCTAATGTAGATGACAGGGGGATGGATGCAGCAAACCACTATGGCATGTGTATACCTATGTAAAAATCCTGCACGATATGCACATGTACCCCAGAACTTAAAAAAAAAAAAGAACCAAAAATCAGGTGGGTACTCATGGTACCTGGTTTTAACTTCATATCAATGAAAGAGGCACTGAAGAGGGTAGGAAAGACAGTCGTGAATTGCCATTGCCACTCCTCCTCCATCCTCCCATAGCAGTTGCATGACAATTGGGAGAGGAAGTGCAATTGGGAGAAGAGCATAGTGATAGTGAGACTGTGTTGAACTCAATTCTGCCCTGTCACAGCAGAAAGTGAAACTGGGCTGAACTCAGATGACCCCCATTCACAAAGGGACCATTCAGAGCACCCCTAGCCAGAGGGGAATGGCCCATCACAATATTCAGAACTTGAGTTTTATAAAAGCCTCACCACAATATGCTGAAGTGCCCCAGACCTTTAAATAAACTTAAAAGGCAGTCTAGGCCATAAGGACTGCCAGTTCCAAGGCTGACCTGGGCTCAGCGACAGAGGATTTTGGGGGCACGTTGCTTACTGACACACCAGCTGAGAAAGCTGAAGGAGTACTTGCACCACACCTACCCTGACCCCAAGCAGCACTGCTAATAGCTCATGGATCATATGGATCATTCTTAATAATAGACAATATGTTAGGTTACAAAACAAGTCTTAACACATCCAAAAATTGTAATTGTATAAGCCATCTTCTCCAATCACAGTGGAATAAAACTAGAAAGCAATAAAAAGAGGAATTTTGGAAACTGTACAAACACATGGAAATTAAATAATATGCCCCTGAATGACCAGTGGGTCAATGAGGAAATTAAGATGAAAATTTAAAAATTTATTGAAGCAACTGATAATGGAAACAAGACATACCAAAACTTGTGGGACATAGCAAAAGCAGTACTTGCAGGGAAATTTATAGCTGTAAGCACCTATCTCAAAAAAAAAAAACAAAGCTTTACATAAAGTATCTAATGATACATATTTTAAAAAAAGACAAGAGCAAACCAAAAACAAAGTTAGTAAAAGAAAATAAATAATAAATATCAGAGCAGAAATAAATGAAATTGAAATAAAGGGAACAATACAAAAGATGGAGACAAAAATTGTTTTGTTGAAAAGTTAAACAAAATTGACAAATCCTTAATCAACTTAACAAAGGAAAAAAAGAGATAACAGAGATATAAAAAAGAATAGTATAACCAATATCACAGAAATTGAAAGGATTATCATTGGCTACTATGTGCAAAATACGCCAATAAATTGAGAAATCTAGAAGAAATTAATAAATTCCTAGATACATACAACTTAACAAGATAGAACCATGAAGAGATCCAAAACCTGAACAGATCAAAAAGTAACAAGATTGAGGCTTTAATACAAAATCTCCCAACAACAACAACAAGAATCCTGGGACCCAATGACTGTCCTATTGAATTCTACCAAATTCATTAAAGAAAAACTAATACCAATCCTATGCAAACCATTAAAAAAAAAAGGAGGAAATACTTCCAAATTCATTCTATGAGGCCAATATTATCCTAATACCAAAACCAGATGAAGACACATCAAAATAAGGAAACTACAAGCAAATATCTCTGGTAAGTATTAATGCAAAAATATTCAACAAAATACAGGCAAATTGAATTCAACAACACATTAAAAAAATTATTCATTATGACTTAGGGGGTTCATCCAAGGGATGGTTGTAAATGCAAATCAAACAATATAATACATCATGTAAAGGGAATGAAGTACAAATCACTATTTATTATTTCAATTGATGGTGAAAAGGCATTTGATAAAATTCAACATACTTTCATAATAAAAACCCTGAAAAACTGAGTATAGAAGGAACGTTATCTCAACATAATAAAAACCGTATATGACAGACACATAGCTAGTATCATTCTGAATGGGGAAAAAATGAAAGCTTTCCTGCTAAGATATGGAACATGACAAGGATTCTCACTTTCACCACTGTTATTCACCACACTACTGGAGGACTAGCTAGAGCAATCAGTCAAGAAAAATAAAGGACATCCAAATTAGAAAGAAAAAAGTCAAATTATCTTTGTTTGCAGATGATATGTTCTTATTTGGAAAAACCTAAGGGTCCACCAAAACAACATCAAAACTAATAAATAAATTTAGTAAAGCTCCAGGATACAAAATTAACATACAAAAATCAGTGGCATTTCTATATCTCAACAGCAAACAAACTGAAAAAGAAATCAAGAAAGAATCCCAAATAGTAACAAAACAATTAAATACCTAAAAATTAACTAATAAGTAAAAGATCTAGACAATGAAAACTATAAAACACTGAGGGAAAAAATTGAAGATTACACAAAAAAGTGGAGAGATATTCCATGTTTATGGATTGGAAGAACCAATATTGTTAAAATGTCCATACTATCCAAAGCAATCTACATATTCAGTGCAATCCCTATCAAAATACCAATGACATTTTCTACAAAAGTAGAAAAAGTAATCTTAAATTTTATACGGAACCACAAAAGACCCAGAATAGCCAAAGCTATCCTGAACAAAAAGAACAAAACTGAAGGAATCACATCACCTGACTTCAAATTATATTACACAGCTATAGTAATCAAAACATTATGGTATTGGCATTAAAAACAAACACAGACCAATGGAACAGAATACAGAACCCAGAAAAAATCCATACATTTACAGTGAATTCATTTTTTATAAAGGTGCCAAGAACATACATTGGGGAAAGGACAGTCTCTTCAATAAATGTTACAGTAAAACTGAAAATATCCACATGCAAAAGAATGACACTAAACCCTTACCTCTCACCATATACAAAAATCCAATCAAAATGGATTAAAGACCTAAATCTAAGATTTCAAATTATGAAACTACAAAAAATTGGAGAAACTCTCTAAGACATTGGACTGGGCAAAAATTTCTTTTGTAACACCCCACAAGCACAGAAAACCAAAGCAAAAATGGATGATTGGCTTGGTGCCGACGCGGTTATAGTCTTTCTAGAGAAGCCAACATCATTTAAATAATGCTAATAAGCATTTAATTACTAATTAAATACCATTTTTAACAGAAGCATCATTATTGAAGAGTCAAAAGTGTTCTCTGAGAAAATAAAACTCTGAGACTTGTAAGGACGATAATAAGTTAGACAAAGAGGAGAGGGATGTATACTCCAGGCAGTGAGAACATGCCTAGCAGCCCTGTGGCATAAGCGACCGATAGAGTATCGGGAAACTAATTGAAGGCTACTATAGCTGAAGCATGGTAGACTAGAGACGCATAGGCAAAAATGAGAAAAAAGTTGATAAAAATTCACATAAGAATGTCTAGGATGTGTTAAGATATTTTTCTTCTATCCTAATAAATCTAAGTATTTTAAATATGAGAAGGATTTGGCTGGAGTTTCATCTATGAAAAATTTATTCTGGATAGATTGTAAAGACAAAAAGTATATGGAAGGCAAATGGATTGAAGTATAGAATTGTAAAAGCTATTGTATAAACCGAGCCAGATTTCAGGATAGTGGCACTGGAATAGAGAGAAGTAGTCAAGACATATAAGTGTTTAAACCAGGGATACTTAGGAAATCTTTCTTAGGAGATAAAATTAATGAGAATCAGTAGAGGATTAGTTATGGTAGTTGTGAGAGAGGTTGACAACGATGAAAAGATGGTGAACTGAGAGGAAGGAAGATTTCTTAAATTAAATATTCAACAGAGGCAACAAGACTGTTTAACCTTAGCAAACTTCAAAATAAGAGTCATTTCATTACCCGCATCTTTCGCCAGCCTGTTCTACATTGTTGACCTCTGACAGGTCAATATTAACAATCAATTGGTTTCTAACAGTAAAGTATACACTTTTCTTCACTAGAAAGTCAGTTTAATGAAGACAAAGAACTTGTCTGTTTTGTTTGCTTACCAAGCCTCAACATCTAAGCCACAGCTTGGCCCATGGCAAGCACTCAATAAACATCTATTGAAAGAAAAATGACTTACTAACTCTTAACTCTTTCAATGTGTCCTCCGTTACCACGACATCTTGTTTGTTCCCAGATAAAAAGGAAAGTGAGTAA
This sequence comes from Sapajus apella, assembly GCF_009761245.1. Taxonomy (NCBI): domain Eukaryota; kingdom Metazoa; phylum Chordata; class Mammalia; order Primates; family Cebidae; genus Sapajus; species Sapajus apella. The sequence continues at coordinate 8,304,249 of NW_022436984.1, read as the reverse complement.
GACAACTGACCAAAAATTGGGGTTTGTTTTAAAGCCATGTTTTTTTGTTTTATTTTGTTTTTTGTTTTTTTGTTTTGTTATGTGAGACAGAGTCTTACTCTGTCACCCAAGCTGAAGTGCAGTGGCATGATCTTGGCTCACTGCAACCTATGGCTCCCGGGTTTAAGCAATTCTCCTGCCTCAGCCTCTGAGTAGCTGGGATTACAGGTGCCCACCACCACGCCTGACTAATTTTTGTATTTTTAGTAGAGACGGGGTTTTTCCATGTTGGCCAGGCTTGTCTTGAACTCCTGATCTCAGGTGATCTGCTCATCTCAGCCTCTCAAAGTGCTGAGATTATAGGTGTGAGCCACTACACCCAGTTGTCATGGGTCATTTTGATGTTAATAATACTAAATGACAAAAACAAGTGAATATATGATACATTGATGTTCTCTAAAATCAAAAGCTATAGTTATTTGATATACAAGTCTAATTAAATCAGAGGGCTAAAACATTGTTTTGTTACTTTCTGAAGATGTTCTGATGTATTTTATATTTCAGGTTTAGAGGTGTTTATATGAAAACATTATTAATTATTAATATTAATTGTACTAGCTATTTTTTTGTGACTGTCCTATCAAAGCAGTTGATCTGATGGATGGTCATGTAAATTAGTGTGCTGGATTGAATAGTGTTTCTACAAAATTCATGTCTACTGGAACCTGTAAATGTGACCTTATTTGAAAACAAAGTCTTTGCAGATGTAATCAAGATGAAGTCATACGAGATTAGAGTGGGCCTTAATCCAATGACTGGTGCCCCTATAAGAGAGGAAGATTTTGACACAGACACACAAAGGGAATCTCATGTGATGCTGCAGGCAAAGACTAGGGTGATGTATCCAAAATTTTGAATTAATACATTCCTATCATTTCAAACTACCTAGTTTGTAGCACTTTGTTACATTAACCCTAGGAAACTAATACAATGAGTGAAGCATAGAGATTATGCCCATTGGTTGCTCTTCATTTTCTTGCACCAAACAAATGAACTAAGTATCATTTTGTTACTGTATTTAAAAGTGGCATAAAGACACTCTTATAGTAGTGGCATGGACTGCAGAAAGCTAAAAATATCATTCTGAGGCTGGTCAGGCGTAAACTTTCTCTTTTCTTTATTCAAAAAGTGAGCAAAGACTTTTGTCCAGGATTTGAAGTAAATAACACGTTTCTTGCTCAAGCAAATAATGGTAGATTTGGTAGTTTATTCCTTGAGTAAAATGGAGCTCACAAGTATGAGATTACCTAGAGAGTTAACAGATTAAAAGTTCTAGTTATCTGTCTTGGTTTGACTGATGATGAAAGAATCAATATATTGATTATTGATTGGCCCATAAAATGATATTATATTGGCTAGGCTTATTTTACTGTACACTTTTCTGTACTCCTCTTTTCTGTTGTTTTGTTATAAACACATTCAATCAATGTCTTAGATAATCCACTGAGGCTACACAGGTAAAATAGCAGCACAGTTATTTTTCTAAACAATGTCATTGATTTATTTTGACCCAGAATTACTTTTTAATTCAAATTATTCTCTATATTTTTCGGTAGATGAACTCACTCATTAGCAACCAATTTTCAGTTTCTGAAAACTTCACTTCAAAGTAAAAATCCAGAGGAGACAGAAATAAGCTTGTTACAGAGAAAGAATAAAGAACGATTCACTTTTATTTTCCCAAATGCCATATGCTCTGTAGATGTGGTCTGCCATCTGGAGATGAGGGCTATAATGGCCCCTGCTGGGTAAAACATCCGTAAGAACAGACACGTGTTGGTGCACACCAAGGAATGCAAACACTTGGCATTCACAGATCATAGTCTAAAATAACAGTGAAGGTGTTTAAGCAGAAAAAAAAATTGGCAACTCCGTAATATTGTGCAAAAAGCAGTTCCAGCCTTTGGAATTATGTTATCATTCAGGAACGTATAAGTTATTTTTTTTCTAGATCGCTCTTTTGCCCTTCTCTTTCATTTACATTTGTGTGTGTCTGAAAGTGCTTCCATTCTGAAATTAAAGGGGTGCAAAAAGATATTAGGATACTAATTGGTACCATAAAATTTATAATAAATTAATGTGTAATTGATCTCACAAAAATTCCCTATTTCCTGAATCACACCTACCATGGAATATTCTCTTTCAACTACATTCTACTGAGGTGTGTGTGTGTGTGTATACATGTACGTATATGTATATTATTTGTTATATTTTGTTATTATATACATAATACCAATATATGTGTGTATACATGTAAATTATTTTGTATATACATATATACAAAATAAAATAATATATGGTTTTGGATGTTATATTTAAAGAAATATTTTATTTTTGTACTCTGGAAGACTTGACTGTTTGTGGGAGACTACTGTCACGTTTTGGGAGGGTCGGCACTAAATGAGGACTCATCCTAAAGTGAATACCATGGAACACCAATATCCATGCAAGTCCTATGTGTGCAGTTGCCATTTTTAAAACTACAGCTCTTAAAGCCATAGGAACATATAGTTACGGTACATGACTGAGAGTTGTTTATTGCACATGAAATGCCTCTTACTGCAACCTCCTTAAGCTGCAAAGGGATATCATGGATACAGAATTCTTAAGGTGTGCCCCTTTCAGGAGTCCAAAAAGTAAAAAATAATTTCATGATAATATTAAGACACTATTTCCAGTCTTATTATTTCACAAATGTACAAGGTAGTTTTCTAGAAGCTACATGATATATGGTATTGCAACATTTTGAATGCAAAGATTTGTGTTTCTTCTCATCTTTCTCTTCCCTCCTCTCCTGTCTCCATCTCATCTTATGTAAAAGCTACTTACTTGGGGCTTATATTTGATTCTGGAGTGTTAAAGGGATGAAAGTGGATCCCAAATAACTGCAGAATTTCTCTGGATTCGTTCTTCAGCTCTGAATGCAATGCAACAAAGAAGTTTCGGGCTCAAGAAAGAAACTAGAAATAATGCTTATTCTACAGAGAGAGATCTCTTACATTCTGACACTTAAAAACCTCAACATGGTGTTTTAATCCAGAAGAGCCAGATCATTTTGTAGAGAACATAGCCCAATATGCCACTACTAATTTTCATTGTTTCATAATAAGTTTCTTATCAAAATGGTTAAGCAAGCATGAACCTAAAGACAAATATAATAGTCATATTATGATAGGGACTTGGAGAGCCAGAAAGGTGAGCAATCAGAGATGTTTTGGTGAAATTACGGTCACCCAGGGAAAACTGCCAGAATACAACTCTAGGTAGCACTGGGGTCAAATGAAACAGGGTCAGGGAAATGGGAGACGGGGGCACAAAGCAATCTGAAACCAATATCATTCTTTTTAGATTTTAGTCCCACTCCCGCAGGAGTTTACATAAATTTTAAAATGTTTGTAAATGGTCTTAAGTTAGGTGTATGGCTTAATATAGAGATAATGTGAAGACGTCAGCATTCACAAATTTGCTCTCTGAATTAACCATTAACAAATATAGGGCTTTGTGCTAATGATGTATTCTCTTGATATTTCACCTTTTTTTTTTTTTTTTTTTTTTTTTTTTTGATGGGGTTTTTTTTTTTTTTTCTGGAGGGGGGGAAGAATGGGCGGTTGTTGGCCCACCCACTCACCCACCCCGTGGGTTAGGCGAATTTCCTTT